>NC_059199.1:57998926-58336426 GCF_020615455.1 Coregonus clupeaformis | reverse complement strand
TATTTTATAGTTGTGATGTCTTCACCATTATTCTACAATGTAGAAAATAGTTTAAAAAATAAAGAAAAACCCTGGAATGAGTAGGTGTGTCCAAACTTTTGACTGGTACTGTATATTACTTTAAATATATATCTTTTAAAATATATTTTCCTCTATTATTATTATTTTCCCCTAACCCTACCACCCCTCCCCTAATTTGAGTAAACTAATGGACAACATTACTAGGCTTCCACTTCCAGCTTATACATACTACATACATTTCACAGACAGTATATTTTACATGAGTTATCTTTTGTTTGTTTTTAGTCCCAGCCTTCAGATACCCTCAACTTGGGATGTGGTGGTCATTCATTTTGTCAGCCGGTGATTATCAAGCAAATAACTGCTTGTCTCAGGGTAATTGACCGTTAATTAACATAAACACATTTAGCATCTCCTGGCTTCCACACATAGCCTACAAGCCACTAATGCAGACCTTTGGAACATTTTAAAAAGTCTAATAAATCCATGTAATATAGCCTACGTCACAATAAATCCATGTAATATTGCCTACACCATCACAATAAATCCATGTAATATTGCCTACACCATCACAATAAATCCATGTAATATAGCCTACACCATCACAATAAATCCATGTAATATTGCCTACACCATCACAATAAATCCATGTAATATTGCCTACACCATCACAATAAATCCATGTAATATTGCCTACACCATCACAATAAATCCATTATTTATTTTAGACGGGTATAAAGAAACATGATATGAAGAAAATGTATTATTATCCATTTCAGTTGTCCTTGTGTTAGGCCCTGATCTGGCTATGCCATATGGCCGTGGGCTACACTAGTTCATTTAGCAGACAAGATTAGCTTAGAATTCCGTGGCATTATTTAATATTATTTTATAGTATGAAGAATACAATTGAACATTGCTGAATAAAATAGAAAGGATATTTTCTCCAAATGATTTGAGGGATGTGTTATGTCAGAGTGATGGAGAATGACAGATCTATAACACACATTTATTTCTATGTGAATTTGGTCGGGTCGCCCCAAAAAGTGACATTTTGCAGCTTTAATGATAATGCAGAGGACTTTCCCAAGGTTGCTGTTGACGCATATCCCACGGTAGTTATTGGGGTCAAATTTGTCTCCACTTTTGTGGATTGGGGTGATCAGTCCTTGGTTCCAAATATTGGGGAAGATGCCAGAGCTAAGGATGATGTTAAAGAGTTTAAGTATAGCCAATTTGAATTTGTGGTCTGTATATTTTTATAATTTCATTTAGGATACCATCAACACCACAGGCCTCTCTCCACCCTCCCCAGTATCTCTCAACTCTCTCTCGCTCTACTCTCTAGCTCACTACACTTGCTTTCTCACTCTTTCTACTTTCCAATCTCAATGAGAGGCAAATGAAACACATACAGAGGGCGGATGCAGGGCGGCTCTGGTCATTGTTCTCCATTGAGTTCCTGTTGACTAGAGTTTCTTTTTTCTCTCTCTCTCTCTTTCTCTCAAAATGCGTTGTTTTTGGCAGAAATGCCTTCTGGAACATGTGAACTTTCATGTGCCTTAATAACAAACTTCTATGCCATCTGTAAATACTAATACAATTGTTAAATTACCAGCCTAGTTTGTTTAGCCACGGAAAGAGACAGGAAACTTCCTGTTAGCCATGATTGGCTGAGATAATGCTGAGATAATGGATGGCCTGGACTTGCCGAGAGATGAGTTTGGATTGGTCTGCCATGTAGCACGCTTCTGTCTATAACATGAGCTACTCAGTTTGTGTAGGTAATCCTTTCTAACGCGGCTTTCTTGAAAGATATCACAAAGAACTGCAAAAGTGTTGCTAATGCTTTCCACTTTCTGGAGGACAGAGTTTAGAAAGCAATGCAATGCCCGGTGGAAACAGAGTATGATAGCTAAGGAGATGGAGAAAATTCAGGCGTAGGGAGCCGAAAAGAGAACACACAGAAGGCTGTTGCATAAAACACCTGTCTCTGGGTTACATCTTCAAACTAAGGGCAACCATGGCATCCATGACAGAGAGGGAGAAACATTTGTCCATATATACAGGTAAGAGAGTCTAGCTAGCTACATTTTCAGATATTATACGTTTCAAATTTTGTCAGAAAGTCGTTTTCCTTGCAAGTTAAAGCGCACTGTTAGTTAGCTAGCTAACATTGAAACTAGTTGGTTAGCATTAGCAACCTGTAGATTCATGCAGTGTAGTAACGTTATGAGTTGGGATAATGGTTCATTGTTTAGCTAGTGTAGTGTATTAAGATTATGACTTTGCTAATGGTTTTAAGTGGAACCTGAGAGGATGTTTATTTAGTGTCAGAGGGAATGGTTTTAGTGTGACACCCCACATAGGACAGAGAAGTCTGTGTGTTGTAGACAGGGGATTGGACAGTAGAGGGAGCCACCCATATTTTGGGGAAGATTATATATACTGGGTTTAAACGAAGAAGAGGTTAGAGCGGCCATTGCAATCTGGGACGCCGCTCTCCGGGTGGTCATGACATCCGTAAACTTATGCTGACATCTTGTGATATGAATAAACCTTATGATCAAAGTTCAGTATAAGCGGACTCCTTTGTTTAACAGCAATAACTAGCAACATTGACTCGACACTACACTAGCTAGCTACATGTCTACACAAAATACTCCACTATGCAATTAACCATTTCACTGTACCGTTTACATCTTCTGTATCCTGTGCGTGTGACAAATAAACTTAGATTTTATTTGATACAGTGTGTGTTTACCACAGATGGTAATGTGAAGAATAACATGACCTGCACCAAAGTCAAATTAGGAATATAACGTTAGGCCAACGAGACAGTGTCCAAGTTAAAAGATTATCCGGTAGAATGCCCTGCTTTTATTTCGTCACACTCACAACGGTAAGCTATTTTGGGCGGCAGGTAGCTTAGTGGTTAAGAGCATTGTGCCAGTAACTGAAAGGTCGCTGGTTCTAATCCCCGAGCCAACTAGGTGAAAAATCTGTTGATGTGCCCTTGAGCAAGGCACTTAACCCTAATTGCTCTGGATAAGAGCATCTGCTAAATGACTAAAATGAAAATGTAATTAGCTCGCCATTAACTTGTAAATAATGATCTTGTTGGGAATTTATTTTCCTGTATTAATGAATAAAAAATTTAATAAAGTTAAGACGGTGTCAGCTATATGATATGGTCATTATTTGAACTGGCTAGCCAGCTAACAAGCTAGAAACTAACCAAAACATTGTTTAGAAAGTTGCTTTTAGTTGCCTGGTTTGCTAGATTGACATACACTAAATTAAATTTTAAACGGATGGATTTATTGATGTTAAAATACACCAGTTATACTATTTTGGACCACCCGGCTGCTGATGTCATGCAGCCTGCAGTTTTTCTGTTTCTACTTTTTCATAACGACAACAACAAGTTTGATGTCAGATGACAATAGAATGTTCATGATGTCACTGTGACAACTGTCTACAGACATGTCGATAGACGTAGTATAAACCAGCCTTTAGTCTTGAAATCTTTGGTGGTTTAGTACACTACCGTACTCAGTCTGTTTAGCACATGGCCTCACATGTAAATCCTTAAAGAGATGGGTGGGGCTAAGGCTTAAGAGGTTGTGAATTATGCTTAATGGGTGTAGACAAAGAAGAGCTTCCCAGTAGGTGTACCAAAACATTCAAGGGCAATTTTCTCAAAAGTGGGGTTACAAGTTTATCAACTTTCAAAGCAGAATTACTTTCCCGTTGTTCCTCAACTGTAGTGTATGATATACACTTTTCTAGCTCTGAGTCTCTACTTTTATCCATTTGAAACATTGCTACATAAGACTGAATCGAGCCGGTCGGTCACATTTATTAAAATTGAAAGTGGATTACGCTGGTAAAGTCAAACATCTCAACACATTCTGAACCACTCCGGTGACAAACCCAATTTTTTCCTAGTCTCCATTCGTCCACATGCGCTTTGCTAACACCTAAAATATCGTGAAGATGGCCCATTAGTTTGTTTTTGTAAGGACCCAAAATTGAGGCAGTTGGAGAATCTATTCAAGTAAGTACAGTGAATTCGGAATGTATTCAGACCCATTGACTTTTTCCACATTTTGTTACGTTACAGCCTTATTTTTTTTATGTGTCCTCATCAATCTACACCCAATACCCATTAAGACAAAGCAAAAACAGGTTTTTGAAATTTTTGCAAATGTCTTACAAATAAAAAACTGAAATATCACATTTACATAAGTATTCAGACACTTTACTCAGTACTTTGTTGAAGCACCTTTGGCAGAGATTACAGCCTTGAGTCTTCTTGGGTATGACGCTACAAGCTTGGCACACCTGTATTTGGGAATTTTCTCCCATTCTTCTATGCAGATCCTCTCAAGCTCGGTCATGTTGGATGGGGAGGGTCGCTGTACAGCTATTTTCATGTCTCTCCAGAAATATTCGATCGGGTTGAAGTCTGGGCTCTGGATGGACCACTCAAGGACATTCAGAGACTTGTCCCGAAGCCACTCCTGCTTTGTCTTGGCTGTGTGCTTAGGATCATTGTCCTGTTGGAAGGTGAACCTTCACACCAGACTGAGGTCCTGAGCGCTCTGGAGCAGGTTTTCATCAAGGATCTCTCTGTACTTTGCTCCGTTCATCTTTCCCTCGATCCTGACTAGTCTCCCAGTCCCTGCCGCTGAAAAACATCCCCACAGCATGATGCTTCCCCCAACCTGCTTCACCGTAGCTATGGTGCCAGGTTTCCTTCAGACGTGATGCTTGGCCAAAATTGTTCAATCTTGGTTTCATCAGACCAGATAATCTTGTTTCTCATGGTCTGAGAGTCTTTAGGTGCCTTTTGGCAAACTCCAAGCGGGCTGTCATGTGCCTTTTACTGAGGAGTGGCTTCCGTCTGGCCACTCTACCATAAAGGCCTGATTTGTGGAGTGCTGCAGAGATGGTTGTCCTTCTGGAAGGTTGTCCCATCTCCACCGAGGAACTCTGGAGCTCTGTCAGAGTGACCATCGGGTTCTTGGTCAACTCCCTGACCAACGCTCTTCTCCCCCGATTGCTCAGTTTGGCCGGGCCGCCACCTCTAGGAAGAGTCGTGGTGGTTCCAAACTTCTTCCATTTAAGAATGATGGAAACCACTGTGTTCTTGGGGACCTTCAATGCTGCAGACATTTTTCGGTACTCTTCCCCAGATCTGTGCCTCGACACAATCCTGTCTCAGAGCTCTATGGACAATTCCTTCGACCTCATGGCTTGGTTTTTGCTCTGACATGCACGGTCAACTGTGGGACCTTATATAGACAGGTGTGTGCCTTTTCAAATCATGTCCAATCAAATTACCACAGGTGGACTCCAATCAAGTCGTAGAAACATCTCAAGGATGATCAATGGAAACAGGATGCACCTGAGCTCAATTTTGAGTCTCATAGCAAAGGGTCTGAATACTTATGTAAATAATGTTTTTAATTTTTTTGAAATGTCTAAAAACCTGTTTTCGCTTTGTCATTATGGGGTATTGTGTGTAGATTGATGAGGGAAACATTAATTTAATCCATTTTAGAATAAGGCTGTAACTAACTGTTACTTACTGTTACTTTCCGAATGCACTGTATATACATTTTTACAATGTAAATAAACCTGATGTATTAGGCCACTTTGTAGGCTAACTCGACTGAGCTGCTTGCTAGCTAGTTAACTTTACACACTCTCTAGCTAACTGAATTAAATGCAGTCATCTAGCTAACTTCCGATTAGCTAGCTATCCTGATGTAATCATTTTTAAAAAATTTAAAAAACAGTCTCCAAATGCATTTGTAGCTCCAGCGGTCAGTAAAGGGAGAGTGTAGGCTACTGGATAGGAGGGCGGGTAATTTTGTGTGAGGACATTATGAAAAGATGATCCAGTTCCAGTCCCTAGAGGGTTAATCCTGTGAGTCAATGTAAGTAACATAGAACAACCCCCATTAAAATCCAGTCAGTATAAACTAGAGAGGCCGTTGCCTGGACCGTACTGAATATACCTCAGGACCACCAGTCAGTATAAACTAGAGAGGCCGTTGCCTGGACCGTACTGAATATACCTCAGGACCACCAGTCAGTGTAAACTAGAGAGGCCGTTGCCTGGACCGTACTGAATATACCTCAGGACCACCAGTCAGTGTAAACTAGAGAGGCCGTTGCCTGGACCGTACTGAATATACCTCAGGACCACCAGTCAGTATAAACTAGAGAGGCCGTTGCCTGGACCGTACTGAATATACCTCAGGACCACCAGTCAGTGTAAACTAGAGAGGCCGTTGCCTGGACCGTACTGAATATACCTCAGGACCACCAGTCAGTATAAACTAGAGAGGCCGTTGCCTGGACCGTACTGAATATACCTCAGGACCACCAGTCAGTATAAACTAGAGAGGCCGTTGCCTGGACCGTACTGAATATACCTCAGGACCACCAGTCAGTATAAACTAGAGAGGCCGTTGCCTGGACCGTACTGAATATACCTCAGGACCACCAGTCAGTATAAACTAGAGAGGCCGTTGCCTGGACCGTACTGAATATACCTCAGGACCACATTGTATCATGGCAAAAGTAAAAGGGAGATTTAATGTAGCTTCTTACACGGCCCTCAGGCTGAAAATAATATGGGTGGCAGAATACAGAAGGGCTCCTCACGGAGACACCCTCTCACATGTTCTCCCAGGCCCAGAACCCAGGAGACTTGAAAGCCCCACCCATTTGCACCCAAATAGATAGACTTCCCCGCTGTCACAGGTACAACTCGTCACCTGTGATCAGAGATACAGGGAGGAGAGAGGGAAAAGAAGAGATCAAAATGACATCACATACTCTTTCACACAACGCCTTAAGAATAACGGATCAGGGTGTAATGATGAAAGTATGCATATAACTGTAAGTTGATGAAATATGGATTATGATACTAGCCAGTATAAGTGGTCCTCTGTAGCTCAATTGGTAGAGCACGGCGCTTGTAACGCCAGGGTAGCGGGTTCGATCCCCGGGACCACCCATACGTAAAAATGTATGCACACATGACTGTAAGTCGCTTTGGATAAAAGCGTCTGCTAAATGGCATATTATTTTATATCAAAGGATTAACACAAACACATCCGTGTTTCCACTCTCTCATACTCTGCCGTCCCATCTAGACAAAGATGGCAGGCACCCCGTGATGATCTCTCTTCACATTTCCCAGAGCCTGGGTGACGAGATAAATAGTCTGCCACTATGTTGGAAGTGCCTGGCCTGTCTACCCGCAAACTTGTAAGGCTTAAGGGCCAAGTACGACTTTGTCTTTGCTTCACGAAAGTCCACTCTCTAAGTGTCTTTGTTGATTTCATACGTTTTGAGAATCGCTTCCTTAACACAGTCATAATCATGAACGAAGTTAATGTCCATAGTCACATAGGCTTCTGTTGCCTTTCCTGTTAGCAGACTTACGAGCCGAATCACTCATGCTTCTCTCAGCCAGCCTCACGTAGCCGCCATCCATTCAAGCGTTGCAAGGTACACTACATTTCATCTTTGTCAGTGAGCTTGGGCAGTGACGGGTCCAGCCGGAACGTCACTGCTACCGGTCCCTTTGGATCTGGGTACAGATTGGCGCGATCAGGTGAGCCTCCACCACCACCATCGGCCCAGCTGGCCTTATGCCCCGATGCCAGCTCTGTTTTCTTGTAGCTCAATAAGCGTCATCTCTACCAATGGGAGCTGAGCCTCCTGTCTGTTGCTCGCGCTTTTTAATGCTCCGTTTGAGCAAGTCCATGAGCTCCAGCATTAGCGCACAGCTGTGGATCACGTTGCCTCTCGCCCACAGAAAATGCAGGATTGCTGATATGTGGTTGTCTGTGCGTCCCCAGCCCACTCCACAATATATCCTGCTGCATTCCGCCTTGTGCTACTGCCATCCGTACCTGGTTCCTTGGTAGTTTTGTGGTAGCTCCAAACTCGCGCTCCATCGTCGTATACAAAACGTGGTCCGTGCACTTTCTGTTTTTAGCGCACTAGAATCCTCAAAACCGCTGCCACCAAATGCCACAGAAAGATATCTGGATATGGGCTGCGTCTCAAACCACCGCATCTGCCGACGTCGGCCTTCTGCGGTGGAAGGTGGCAGAACTACAGCAGTGTTTGTCAGACCATTTGAAATCCCGAAAATCGGTCTTCTAACAAAATGAAGCATCCGAACGGTTTGGCCTATAAATTAATATGATGGAGGAAAGATGGAGGAAAGATGAGACTCTCACAAACCCAATGGTGTTCTCTGTTTTGCTCTATGACCCCAACAAGTGTCACGGGACTCGTCTGAAGGTAACCCATACAAATGAATGGAAGTATGGAGGTAGTTTTGTGCCAACAAAAACAAGGGGTTAAATATGTGTCTGAAAAAAACATTGAGCTTTCTAATATCTCCTAGATATAGGACAGGCACTTTAAAACCTTATTCCTTATGATTTATGTTTGCCACCTATGAATGTGTTTTCAATGCATTTCTATGGGCTATAGTAGTAAAGGCCAAATTCAATATTTTATTTTGAAAGTGGCCCTAAAATCAAATAGCTAAATAATCCATGGTATGACCATTTTAAAACAATGCCATATGTTAGCTAACACCGGGTTCTGACCCCTCTTCAGCTGATTTCTCCCACTGTAGGGAAGCCTGGTTCGTGACGAGGCTACACACACACACACACACACACACACACACACACACACACACACACACACACACACACACCCTGCTGAAAAAAACAGCATAGACCAGCCTAAATTTCAAATTGGTCGATACTGGTCTATGCTGGTTTATGCTAGTCCATGCTGGTCCATGCTAGTCCATGCTGGTCCATGCTAGTCCATGCTGGTCCATGCTAGTCCATGCTGGTCCATGCTAGTCCATGCTGGTCCATACTGGTCTATGCTGGTTTATGCTAGTCCATGCTAGTCCATGCTGGTCCATGCTAGTCCATGCTGGTCCATGCTAGTCCATGCTGGTCTATGCTGGTCCATGCTAGTCCATGCTGGTCCATGCTAGTCCATGCTGGTCCATACTGGTCTATGCTGGTTTATGCTAGTCCATGCTAGTCCATGCTGGTCCATGCTAGTCCATGCTGGTCCATGCTAGTCCATGCTGGTCTGTGCTGGTCCGAGCTGGTCAGTGCTGGTCTGACCAGCATGGTCTAGCTGGTTAGGTTGACCGACTAGCTGGTCAAGCTGGTGATGCTGGTATCCTGGTGACTGAGCTGGTCTATGCTGGTCCTGCATGTCTTATTAAGAACATTTAGGTCACCCCCTCTTAAACTTCCTTCACTTCCTGTTGAACGCAGAACGAGGGAGAACTCGGTTTGTTGTTTTCGAAAGTTTGTTGTTTTCTAAAGTTCTGAAAGTTTATTGAAAAAGTTACTAGCTAGCTACCTTTTGAGTTTGGATCCCGCGACTTGGTTGGCATCGGTTGCTGGCGACAATACTATTTGTCCAGTGATCCTGCCGACCAAGGCCAGGTCTGAGGAGCTGCTTGGCATAGCAGCTAGCCTAGCCGCTAGCCAGCTTCCTAATTCCCTCAGGAATTGTGAAAAACTGAGTTTAAATGTATTTGGCTAAGGTGTATGTAAACTTCCGACTTCAACTGTATACTGAGATCATGTGACAGATGATGTGACACTTAGATTGCACACAGGTGGACTTTATTTAACTAATTATGTGACTTCTGAAGGTAATTGGTTGCACCAGATCTTATTTAGGGGCTTCATAGCAAAGGGGGTGAATACATATGCACGCACCACTTTTCTGTTACTTATTTAGTCAAAAAAAATTTAACAAGTTCGTTTTTTTATTTCACTTCACCAATATGGACTATTTTGTGTATGTCCATTACATGAAATCCAAAAAAAAATCCATTTAAATTACAGGTTGTAATGCAACAAAATAGGAAAAACGCCAAGGGGGATGAATACTTTTGCAAGGCACTGTAGCTGTTCTGGAAAGAGCCAAGAACTTGAGAGAAACGTACATCTTCCTCAACAAGGATAATCCTGAAGCTGTGCGCCAGAAGAGGAAAGATCTTATCGCAGCCATGAAAGGTGCCAGAGCGGGTGGGGACATTGCTTACATCCACTATGACAGGGTCATTGGTCACCCTCCCTCCCAAAAGCCTGGAAGGGATGAGAGAGCCAAGCCTATGGGTTCGTAGCTTCAACCCTGTAGCACACACACACACCAACTGATTAATGGACAGCTGAATGTATTTTTTTCTTTTCCTTTGTTCGCTCTTTTCCATATTATGTCTATATCTGATAAGCTACCCAGGAAAGGGCTGAAAATAGCCCATATTAATATACTGTATGTAGCCTTAGAAATAAGGTTCATGAAATCAATAACTTGTTAACATCAGATAACATTAATATGTTAGCCATTTCTGAGACTCACTTAGATAATTCCTTTGATGATACAGCAATAGCAATTCAAGGATGTAACATCTATAGAAGAGACAGGAATGCTTATGGGGGAGGTGTTGCTGTATATAAAGCCTTTTCTTTTGCGGTTTTGCTATAGGCCGCCAAGTGTTAACAGTCAGTATCTAAATGTGTGAAATGCTTGACAGTGAATGTGCTGTAAACAAAAAGGTATACTTTCTTGGGGACCTGAATATTGACTGGTTTTCATCAAGCTGTCCGCTCAAGAGGAAGCTTCTCACTGTAACCAGTGCCTGTAATCTGGTTCAGGTTATTAATCAACCTACCAGGGTGTTTACAAACACTACAGGAACAAGATCATCAACACATATCCATCACATTTTTACTAATACTGTAGAACTTTGTTCTAAAGCTGTATCCGTACCCATTGGATGCAGTGATCACAATATAGTGGCTATTTCCAGGAAAGCCAAAGTTCCAACAGCTGGGCCTAAAATTGCTGTGATTTATGTGGATGATGTTAAAAATATTTGTTGGTCTCATGTGATTAATAAGGAGCATCCAGACGCTGCACTTGATGAATTTATGAAATTGCTTCTTCCAATTATTGACATGCACCTGTTAGTAAACGGACTGTTAGAACTGTTAAGGCTCCATGGATTGATGAGGAATTGAAAAACTGTATGGTTGAAAGAGACGGGGAAAAAGGAGTGGCTAATAAGTCTGGCTGCACATCTGACTGGCTGACATACTGCAAATTGAGAAATGATGTGACTAAACTCAACCAAAAAAAAAAGAAACTGTATTATGAAGCCAAGATCAATGATATAAAGAATGATGGAAAAAAAAACATTGGAGCACTTTAAATGAAATTACGGGCAGAAAGACAAATTCAACTCCACCTTCATCGAATCTGATGGCTTATTCATCACAAAACCATTTGATGTTGCCAATTATTTTAATGATTACTTCATTGGCAAAGTCGGCAAACTTAGGCAGGAAATGCCAACAATGAACAGTGAGCCATCGTATTCATGCATAAAAAAAACAAATAATGAAAGAAAAGCATTGCAAGTTTGAATTTTGGTAAAGTTAGTGTGGGAGAGGTGGAAAAAGTATTGTTATCGATCAATAATGACAAACCTCCTGGCATTGACAACTTATGTAGATGGAATGCTACTGAGGATGGTGTTATGGCTTTTCAACCTCTGCCATATTGTGGATTCAGAGCCACCTATCTAATAGAACGCAGGGGGTTTTCTCAAAGTGAAGCTTCTCTAATGTCAAACATGTAAAGTGTGGTGTACCTCAGGGCAGCTCTTTAGGCCGTCTACTCTTTTCTGTTTTTACCAATGACCTGCCACTGGCATTAAACAAAGCATGTCCATGTATGCTGATGATTCAACCATATACACATCAGCAACCACAGCTAATGAAGTCACTGAAACCCTTAACAAAGAGTTGCTGTCTGTTTTGGAATGGGTGGCCAATAAATAAACTTATCCTTAACATCTCTAAAACTAAAAGCATTATATTTGGTACAAATCATTTCCTAAGTTCTAGACCTGAGCTGAATCTGGTAATGAATGGTGTGGCTGTTGAACAAGTTGAGGACACTAAATTACTTTGTGTTACCTTAGATTGTAAACTGTCATGGTCAACACATATAGATTAAATGGTTTTAAAGATGGGGAGAGGCCTGTCCGTAATAAAGAGATGCTCTGCTTTTTTGACACCACACTCCACAAAGCAAGTCCTGCAGGCTCTAGTTTTATCTTATCTTGATTATTGTCCAGTAATATGTGACTCGTTTCAGGAAACTAGGCGTATGTCGCGGGTCACTACTTCACAGGAGAGCCATTTTTCATTTTTTGGCAGAAATGCCTTCTGGAACATGTGAACTTTCATGTGCATTAATAACAAACTTGTACGGTATCTGTAAATACGAATACATTACATCTTCAAACTAAGGGCAACCGTGGCATCCATGACAAGGAGACACGTCCATCATGCATGATGTATACGGGTAAGATAGTCTAACGAGCTACATTTTCAGATATTACACGTTTCTAATTTTGACAGAAAGTGGTTTCATTTCAAGTTAAATTGTACTGTTAGCTAGCTAGCTAACGTTACGTTATGATCTTATTATTCGTATCTCAGAGCCATTTGCTTGCTAACATTTAACCTGGTTGGTTAGCTACCTGCAGATTCATGCAGGGTAGTAAAGTCATGAGTTGGAATTATGGTTCATTGTTTAACTGGCTAGCTAACATTAGCTGGCTGGCTCACTAGCTAACATTACGTGTATGATCTTATTATTCGTATCTCAGAGCCATTTGCTTTGCTTGTTAGAGCCTAATGTTAGCTAGCTAACATTTAACCTGTTTGGTTAACTACCTGCAGATTCATGCAGGGTAGTAACGTCATGAGTTGGGATTATGGTTAATTGTTTACCTAGCTAGCTAAGCTACATGTCTTAACAAAAGACTCCACTACGCAAGTAAACATTTCAGGTGCGTTCGTAAATTCAGTCTGAGTATGCCAGAGTGCAGAATAACTGATGAATTTACAAAAGCACAACACCCGTTGAATATGGACAGTGTCAGTAAACATTGGCAAAAAAGCTGAATTAAATTGTTGCCAGCAGCACAGTTACAGTCACCAACGCTCTGGATAACATGAAAACAGCCTAACCAGCTCTGCTAGCGCGACAATAGAATGTTGGGAAAGTAATTCTGCTTTGAAAGTTGATAAACTTGTAATCTCACTTTTGAGAAAATGGCCTTTGAATGTTTTGGTACCTACTGAAGAGCTCTTCTTTGTCTACACCCATTCAGCATCGTTCACACCCTCTTAAGCCTTAGCCCCACCTATCTATTTAGAGATTCACATGTGAGGCCATGTGCTAAACAGAGTGAGTATGGTAGTGCACTAAACAACCAAAGATTTCAAGACTAAAGGCTGGTTTACACTACGTCTATCGACATGTCTGTAGACAGTTGTCACAGTGACATCATGAACATTCTATTGTCGTCTGACATCAAACTTGTTGTTGTCGTTATGAAAAAGTATAAACACAAAAACTACAGGCTGCATGGCAACTTTCTAAACAATGTTTTGGTTCGTTTCTAGCTTGTTAGCTAGCTAGCTAACGTTAAGTTAGCTGGCTAGCCAGTTCAAATAATGACCATATCATATACAGTGAGGGAAAAAAGTATTTGATCCCCTGCTGATTTTGTAAGTTTGCCCACTGACAAAGACATGATCAGTCTATAATTTCAGTGGTAGGTTAATGTTATAAATTGATTTGCATTTTAATGAGGGAAATAAGTATTTGACCCCTCTGCAAAGCATGACTTAGTACTTGGTGGCAAAACCCTTGTTGGCAATCACAGAGGTCAGACGTTTCTTGTAGTTGGCCACCAGGTTTGCACACATCTCAGGAGGGATTTTGTTCCACTCCTCTTTGCAGATCTTCTCCAAGTCATTAAGGTTTCAAAGGCTGACGTTTGGCAACTCGAACCTTCAGCTCCCTCCACAGATTTTCTATGGGATTAAGGTCTGGAGACTGGCTAGGCCACTCCAGGACCTTAATGTGCTTCTTCTTGAGCCACTCCTTTGTTGCCTTGGCCGTGTGTTTTGGGTCATTGTCATGCTGGAATACCCATCCACGACCCATTTTCAATGCCCTGGCTGAGGGAAGGAGGTTCTCACCCAAGATTTGACGGTACATGGCCCTGTCCATCGTCCCTTTGATGCGGTGAAGTTGTCCTGTCCCCTTAGCAGAAAAACACCCCCAAAGCATAATGTTTCCACCTCCATGTTTGACGGTGGGGATGGTGTTCTTGGGGTCATAGGCAGCATTCCTCCTCCTCCAAACACGGCGAGTTGAGTTGATGCCAAAGAGCTTGATTTTGGTCTCATCTGACCACAACACTTTTACCCAGTTCTCCTCTGAATCATTCAGATGTTCATTGGCAAACTTCAGACGGGCCTGTATATGTGCTTTCTTGAGCAGGGGGACCTTGCGGGCGCTGCAGGATTTCAGTCCTTCACGGCGTAGTGTGTTACCAATTGTTTTCTTGGTGACTATGGTCCCAGCTGCCTTGAGATCATTGACAAGATCCTCCGTGTAGTTCTGGGCTGATTCCTCACCGTTCTCATGATCATTGCAACTCCACGAGGTGAGATCTTGCATGGAGCCCCAGGCCGAGGGAGATTGACATTTGCGAATAATCGCACCACCTGTTGTCACCTTCTCACCAAGCTGCTTGGTGATGGTCTTGTAGCCCATTCCAGCCATATGTAGGTCTACAATTTTGTCCCTGACATCCTTGGAGAGCTCTTTGGTCTTGGCCATGGTGGAGAGTTTGGAATCTGATTGATTGATTGCTTCTGTGGACAGGTGTCTTTTATACAGGTAACAAACTGAGATTAGGAGCACTCCCTTGAATAGTGTGCTCCTAATCTCAGCTCGTTACCTGTATAAAAGACAACTGGGAGCCAGAAATCTTTCTGATTGAGAGGGGGTCAAACACTTATTTCCCTCATTAAAATGCAAATCAATTTATAACATTTTTGACATGCGTTTTTCTGGATTTTTTTGTTGTTAATCTGTCTCTCACTGTTCAAATAAACCTACCATTAAAATTATAGACTGATCATTTCTTTGTCAGTGGGCAAACGTACAAAATCAGCAGGGGATCAAATACTTTTTTCCCTCACTGTAGATGGTGACCAGTGTCCAAAACACAACAAAGGCTGGTGACCAGTGTCCAAAACACAGCAAAGGCTGGTGACCATTGTCAAAAACACAGCGAAGGCTGGTGAACAGTGTCCAAAAAAACAGTGAAGGATGGTGACCAGTATGACCATCCTATGCTGATCTATGCTGTTTTTTTCAGCAGGTCAGCCACACACACACAGAGACACACAAACACACGGTAAGCTCCATCCCTGTACCTGTGGCCCTTGTCAACAACAACACTTGGCACTCTGACTTCTGATGTTCATTGCTGAAACACTGTTTCTCAACTAACCAACAGACTAACCAACAGTCTAAGGAACAGACTAACCAACAGACTCCACTGTCTTCCTCCTTTGATGAACACTCAGACAGACAAGGGCCTGGGGGAGTCAGGACCCAATCTGTCTGTTTTAAAAATGACCTTTAAGCTAGAGGTTGAGAACTGACAAAAAAAAAGTGAGAGATGATTGTCTGACGGACTGGTAAGCAACACAGACCAGACTGACTTCCCCACAGACCTGAGGTTGCGAGTGTATGTGAGGGAGAGTGTATATGTCTGTGAGTGAAACTGTGTGTCTGGTGTGAATGTTGCAGTTCTCAGAAGTGCGGTTACAGTTTATATAAGGTCTGATTATGTCAGAGTAAATTTACCACTGTAGTTCCCCTCTGCTCTACCCTAACCAGTTCTCTCTCTCTCTCTCTCTCTCTCTCTCTCTCTCTCCCTCTCTCCCCCTCTCCCTCCCTCTCTCCCTCTCTCCCTCTCCCCCTCTCTCCTAAACTGACATTTGCGTAGATGAAAAAAAGAAGCAACACTATATCAGAGTGTTTTGGAGATAATGCCATGCCTATACACTAATACAAATACTTTAAAGTACCACTTAAGTACTTTTTTGGGGGGTATCTGTACTTTACAACTTTTACTTTACTACGTTCCTAAAGAAAATTATGTACTTTTTACTCCATACATTTTCGCTGACAACCCAAAGTACTCGTTACATTTTGAATACTTAGCAGAACAGGAAAATTGTGAAATCACGCACAAGAGAACACATGGTCATCCCTACTGCCTCTGGCCTGGCGGACTCACTAAACACAAATGCATCTTTTGTAAATAATGTCTGAGTGTGCCCCTGGCTATCTGAACATTATAAAAACAAGAAAATGGTACCGTCTGCTTTGCTTAATAAAATGAATTTGAAATGATTTATACTTTTACTTTTGATACTTAAGTATAGTTTGGAATTACATTTACTTTTGATACTTAAGTACACCACCAGTCAAAAGTTTGGACACACCTACTCTTAATTTTTGCTATTTTTTACATTGTAGAATAATAGTGAAGACATCAAAACTATGGAATTTATTTCCTTCTTAATGCGTTTGAGCCAATCAGTTGTGTTGTGACAAGGTAGAGGGGGGGTATACAGAAGATAGCCCTATTTGGTAAATGACCAAGTCCATATTATGGCAAGAACAGCTCAAATAAGCAAAGAGAAACGACAGTCCATCACTACTTTAAGACATGAAGGTCAGTCAATGCGGAAAATGTCAACGTTTCTTCAAGTGCAGTCGCAAAAACCTTCAAGCGCTATGATGAAACTGGCTCTCATGAGAACTGCCACAGGAATGGAAGACCCAGAATTACCTCTGCTGCAGAGGATAAGTTCATTAGAGTTACCAGCCTCAGAAATTGCAGCCCAAATAAATGCTTCACAGAATTCACAGACACATCTCAACATCAACTGTTCAGAGGGGACTGTGTGAATCAGGCCTTCATGGTTGAATTGCTGCAAAGAAACCACTACTAATGGACACCAATAAGATGAAGAGACCTGCTTGGGCCAAGAAACACGAGCAATGGACATTAGACCGGTGGACTTTGGTCTGGAGTCCAAATGTGAGATTTTTGGTTCCAACCGCAGTGTCTTTGTGAGAGGCGGTGTGGGTGAACAGATTATCTCTGCATGTGTAGTTCCCAACATGAAGCACGGAGGAGGAGGTGTGATGGTGTGGGGGTGCTTTGCTGGTGACACTGTCTGTGACTTATTTAGAATTCAAGGCACACTTAACCAGCATGGCTACCACCGCATTCTGCAGCGATATGCCATCCCATCTGGTTTGGGCTTAGTGGGACTATCATTTGTTATTCAACAGGACAATGACCCAAAACACACCTCCAGGCTGTGTAAGGGCTCTTTGACCAAGGAGTGTGATGGAGTGCTGCATCAGATGACCTGGCCTACACAATTGAGATGGTTTGGGATGAGTGGGACCGCAGAGTGAAGGAAAAGCAGCCAACAAGTGCTCAGCATATGTGGGAACTCCTTCAAGACTGTTGGAAAAGCATTCCAGGTGAAGCTGGTTGAGAGAATGCCAAGAGTGTGCAAAGCTGTCATAAAGGCAAAGGGTGGCTATTTGAAGAATCTCAAATATAAAATATATTTTGATTTGTTTAACACTTTTTGGGTTACTACATGACTCCATCTGTGTTATTTCATCGTTTTTATGTCTTCACTATTATTCTACAATGTAGAAAATAGTAAAAATAAAGAAAAACCCTTGAATGAGTAGGTGTGTCAAACTTTTGACTGGTACTGTATATTTAAAACCAAATACTTTGACTTTTACTCAAGTAGTATTTTACTGGGTGACTTTCACTTTTACTTGAGTAACTTTCTATTAAGGTATCTATACTTTTACTCAAGTATGACAATTGGGTACTTTTTCCACCACTGACTGTAACACACCTGATTCAGCTAATCAAGGTCCTGATGAGCATCTGATTACTAGAATCATGTTAAAGCAGTGGTGGAACAAAACCCAGCACACCCAGAATCTCTCAAGAAGGAGGGTTGGCCACCCCTGATCTACAGGCAGTGACTCTCCATGCACTCAACAGGTTACAAGAAGTTCACTGGTTCAAATCCAACTCAGGCTATTCCCACCTAAATTGCCTAGCTAATGAACATCGAGGTATTTTTCAAACATAAACCATTTTCTCGGGACTGAAAACACATAGCAGACACACACCAACCTCATTCATCACACTCACAGACATCCAAACACACCCTTTCCTGCCCAATCTCCTACAGATAAACTGCTCCCAGCAGGGAATTCACGGCAGGAACAACACGCATGCACAGCTATGTGGAGTAAGTTTTGTTATTGCTGAGTAACTTCAGATGAGTTTTTATAAGGGACGATGGCCAGTGAAGCGTGAAGGGCTGTGCGTACAGTTCACACTGAGCCTGTTAAGTCAGTTATTTTGAAATCAAATTACAGAGCAATAAATGGAACACTAGATTAGGAGAAAATAACGGTGGTGAATCAAAGGCTGCATCTGACAACATGACAGTGTAGCCTATTCCCTATATATATGCCTAGTGTACTGTAGGCCCACTAGGCTAGTTTTGTCTAGAGCCATATAGGGAGGGATGCTACATAGGGAGGGATGCTACATAGGGAGGGATGCTACATAGGGAGGGATGCTACATAGGGAGGGATGCTACATAGGGAGGGATGTTACATAGGGAGGGATGCTACATAGGGAGGGATGCTACATAGGGAGGGATGCTACATAGGGAGGGATGCTACATAGGGAGGGATGCTACATAGGGAGGGATGCTACATAGGGAGGGATGCTACATAGGGAGGGATGCTACATAGGGAGGGATGTTACATAGGGAGGGATGCTACATAGGGAGGGATGCTACATAGGGAGGGATGCTACATAGGGAGGGATGCTACATAGGGAGGGATGCTACATAGGGAGGGATGCTACATAGGGAGGGATGCTACATAGGGAGGGATGCTACATAGGGAGGGATGTTACATAGGGAGGGATGCTACATAGGGAGGGATGCTACATAGGGAGAGATGCTACATAGGGAGAGATGCTACATAGGGAGAGATGCTACAGAGTACATAGGGAGGGATGCTACATAGGGAGAGATGCTACATAGTACATAGGGAGGGATGCTACATAGGGAGGGCAAAAAGTACTACAGTAGAGGAATATGGCTCTGGTCAAAAGTAGCCTAGTGCATTATATGGAAAATAAGATATAGCCTGACACTTTTCTGTTAGCTTGACAAATGGCTTTTTGGACGTGGTCATTAACGATATAAGGAGAATCTTCGGCTCTGTCGATTACAGGATGAGTGTACTCCTATGCCATAAAGGTTCAGACCTCTTGGTAGAGGCTATAGTATGCTAGAGGCAGGCGCCCACTAAAGCCTTCTTTCACTCTATATCCGTCAGTCTCTCTTTGACGCCCACTGAAGCCTTCTTTCACTCTATCGCTCCCTTTCTCTACTTTTCTCTATGGAGGAGGATGTGATGACATCACGTGGAAACAGGAAGACCCTGTGCCTGAGACAGCTGACTTCCCAGAACTTTTCCATCTCTCCCTCCCCCTTCATCCTTCTCTCTGTTTTTCTACCCCCCAACCTCCCCCTGTACCTCTCACTCAGTGGAGGCTCCTCAGAGGAGGATGGGGAGGACATTCCTCCTCAGTGAATTTCATAAAAATTTAAATGGTAAAACATTAAAAATATATATCATTTTTTGATAAAACTGTGCTAAATATATTCATGTCACCAAATAATTGATTAAAACACACTGTTTTGCAATGAAGGTCTACTGTAGCCTCAACAGCACTCTGTAGGGTAGCACCATGGTGTAGCCGGAGGACAGCTAACTTGCATCCTCCTCTGGGTACATTAACTTCAATACAAAACATAGGAGGCTCATGGTTCTCACCCCCTTCCATAGACTTACACAGTAATTATGAAAACTTCCGGAGGACGTCCTCCAACCTATCAGAGCTCTTGTAGCATGAACTGACATGTTGTCCACCCAATCAAAGGATCAGAGAATGAATCCAGTACTGAAAGCATAAGCTACAGCTAGCTAGCACTGTGATGAGTAGTTGACTCAAATAGAGAGAAAGACAATAGTTGAAACGTTTTGAACAAATTAATTTCTTCCAAAATGAAGGAGAAGCAAGAGAGAGATATTCATTTTTGTTCACTTTCAGTTTCACTTACTTAGCTAGCAAACGCAGCTAGCTAGTTTAGCTTACTCAAACACAACACTGGAACTCTTCCAAGTCAAGGTAAGCTTTTGGTTTTACTAATTTATTGCCACTGGGGTCCGCCAGTGTAAGTGCTAAACTGCTTACTGACTATCCACTGTAATGTTACTGCATGATTGTAGCGGGTTTACTAACGCGTTAGTTCTATTAGCTATGTTGACTATGACGTTACTTTAGCTAATATGGTGACAACAATGTAGGCTGTGTGTAGTGGTTATGATATGGTTTGGCTTGGAAAGTTGTTTTCGCCTAGTCACATACAGCTGATGTGTTGTACATTGAAGTCCACAAGTGAAGGGAAAAGGTTAGAGGAGGAGAGCGTGTAGATGCGATTAGGCATACAACGTGGCTGCTATGAAAGTTAACTGTGTTTTTTCTCTCGACCTGTGTGCACCTACGTTGTAAACTTTCATTCATAGGCTAGGTTGTAGCAACCTCATGATGGGTATAGGGAAAATGTGAGTATCATGTAGTAGCCTAAACCTATTGCTGTTAAATTGAACTGGGTGAATGGAGTATGAATGACAGTCATCCAATATGCTGTAATAGAAATAAGGCCATGCTCATGAAGAAATAAAAATCGTGCTCCCTCATCTTAAACTGCACCGACCGCCACTGCTCTCACTATCCCTCTCTCTCTCTCCCCTCCTATTCTCTGTATATCTCCACCATCCTCTCTTTCTCTACATTGAAGGTTACGCTTTGAGAAAAATGTAGGGCTCAGTGTCCTATCACTACTGCTCCACTCACACCCTGCATCCTGTGGTGTTTCCTGTTAACCAGGAGAGAGACAGAGAGAGAGAGAGAGACAGAGACAGAGCAGAATTAGGCCAATACCCGCTAATTATCAAAATCCAGAAAAGAGCCGTTAAATTCTATAACCACTTAAAAGGAAGCGATTCCCAAACCTTCCATAACAAAGCCATCACCTACAGAGAGATGAACTTGGAGAAGAGTCCCCTAAGTAAGCTTGTCCTGGGCCTCTGTTCACAAACACAAACAGACCCCACACAGCCCCAGGACAACAACAACAACAACACAATTAGACCCAACCAAATCATGAGAAAACAAAAAGAGAATTACTTGACACATTGGAAAGAACAAACAAAAAAACAGAGCAAACTAGAATGCTATTTGGCCCTAAACAGAGAGTACACAGTGGCAGAATACCTGACCACTGTGACTGACCCAAACTTAAGGAAAGCTTTGACTATGTACAGACTCAGTGAGCATAGCCTTGCTATTGAGAAAGGCCGCCGTAGGCAGACCTGGCTCTCAAGAGAAGACAGGCTATGTGCACACTGCCCACAAAATGAGGTGGAAACTGAGCTGCACTTCCTAACCTCCTGCCAAATGTATGACCATATTAGAGACACATATTTCCCTCAGATTACAGCGATCCACAAAGAATTCGAAAACAAACCCAATTTTGATAAACTCCCCTTATCTACTGGGTGAAAAACCACAGTGTGCCATCACAGCTGCAATATTTGTGACCTGTTGCCACAAGAAAAGGGCAACCAGTGAAGAACAAACACCATTGTAAATACAACCCATATTTATGTTTATTTATTTTCCCATTTGTACTTTAACTATTTGCACATTGTTACAACACTGTATATATACATAATATGACATTTGAAATGTCTTTATTCTTTTGAAACTTCTGAGTGTAATGTTTACTGTTAATATTTATTGTTTATTTCACTTTTGTTTACTATCTACTTCACTTGCTTTGGCAATGTTAACATACGTTTCCCATGCCAATAAAGCCCTTAAATTGAATTGAAATTGAAATTAAATTGACACAGAGAGAGAGAGAGAGAGAGAGAGAGAGAGAGAGAGAGAGAGAGAGAGAGAGAGAGAGAGAGAGAGAGAGAGAGAGAGAGAGAGAGAGAGAGAGAGAGAGAGAGAGAGAGAGAGAGAGAGAGAGAGAGAGAGAGAGAGAGAGAGAGAGAGAGAGAGAGAGAGAGAGAGAGAGAGAGAGAGAGAGATAGAGATAGAGATAGATAGATAGATAGATAGATAGATAGATAGATAGATAGATAGATAGATAGATAGATAGATAGATAGATAGATAGATAGATAGATAGATAGATAGATAGATAGATAGAGAGAGAGAGAGAGAGAGAGAGAGAGAGAGAGAGAGGAGAGTTTCATACCTGGGCCTGTGCCCTCAGAAATCGGGGGAAACAGCCAAAACAATATACCATTTACATTGCTACACACAGACATTTTTACTTTGCCATAGAAACACATACACACACACTGAGTATCTTAGTTTAGGCTACAGAGGTTGACACTCAGTCTCACACAGCTATAAAGAGTGGCAAACACACACCGACTGACTCACCGGAGAGCAGGAAGGGTCACCCGTTATTCGCGTGGGCTGGCGGAGAGAGGTGTGAACAACACCACGGAGTTAAAGCTCCAGGCACACGGGACAGAACGGGATGAGACCGTGGCTCGCGGAGCGCTGGGCGATAGCTGAGCGCTTCTCTCTAGAGGGGATGTGAACCTGCGGCGCTCTCTCGCTCTCTGTCCGGAAGGGTTGGATTGACTGACACGCGCACTGACTGACGTCCACTCCGAAGCGCGCAACCTGGCTTTGCTTGTGTCACTCACGGAATTTAAACAGGAAAAAATAGGAATCTGGTTTTGACTTTGAATAACGTGATTCATGTAGAAATTGTTCAAACGCAAAGTCCGGTGATTTGACACAACCGCTGAGCCCGGGAATAGAATCGCTGGGCCTGTTCCAGTCAGGTAGTCCCTTCCTATTAGAGAGACACAGAGAGAGATATAGAGACACCAAGACAGACAAAGAGACACTCTCTCTCTCTCTCTCTCTGTCTGCATCTAGAGAGGTGTGAGTGTGCTACTGGAAGATATTGCAGTGTGACCTCGCCTACAGTCTATAACTAACGAACGGGTTTTCAGTATAACATCAGTTTGTTCAAAACTGGAGACACCATAGAGCAGGGGTGTCAAACTCATTTTAGCTCAGGGGCCACATGGAGGAAAATCTATTCCCAAGTGGGCCGGACCGGAAAAATCATGGTATATATAACTTAAAAACAACAACTTCAGATTGTTTTCTTTGTTTTAATACGATCAACATACAACATAAAGCTGGAGCCTGAGGACAGTGTGTCCAAAATAGTACAAGCACAACATCACTATTAATCATAAAACACGTCAAGTTTATTTGAAAATTCTAAAGAAAAAGAACACAAACACACAATGCCTCAGTGATTAACAGAACTGTTTCACAGATCACAGAACTATATCAGGGGGTCATTTCTCAGGCAGAAATGTAGATAAAAAGAATGAAATCCTGTTCCCCAAACAAGTGCAAGAACCACAGAGTCAAGAATAGGTTAAATATACAAATAAAATAAAATCAATTAAAAACAATAGCACATCAACATAAAAACATATAAACATAAAGCTGGAGCCTGAGGACAGTGTGTCCAAAAGCACAACATCACTATTAATCATAAAACACCTCAAGTTATTTGAAAGTTCTGAGGACAAAGAACACACAAACACACAATGCCTCAGTGATTCACAGAAGTATATCACAGATCACAGAACTATATCAGGGTGTCTCATGTAGCACTTTAAGTGGGGTTGCATAGTTTATTTGACTCCTGATACCTGGCATCTTTTAGCTTTCACCAGCGCATCAATATCAGGCGTCACATCCTGAGTGGCAGCCAACTTCAGGATGTGATTCAAGTGCTTGTGCGTGAGCCTTGAGCGCAGCTTTGTTTTATTTATGCTCATTACAGAGAAAACTTGCTCACAAAGATATGTGGTTCCAAACATGCACAACAGTTTTGCAGCGAGGGCTGTCAAGTTGGGGTAACCTGGCAAGAGATTCTGATTAAATATGTCCAAGCCAGCTGCGGCAAAAAGTCTATTATTTCAAGTTGGATGCTGACAAGCAGATCAGAGGGATTCACGGTGAATGGCGAGCAAAAAACTTTGAAGTCTTTCTCCAGTTCACCAAAAATCTGAAAGCGTTGCTCAAACTCCCGTAACAGTCCCGTTATTTTATCTTTGAACCGCTTCATGTCTGCCACATGTTGGGTCGCGCACACATTTTTCAGACAGGGGAAGTGAGCTGCATCACCACCGGCAAGTTGCGTCTCCCACAATGACAGCTTCAACTTGAAAGAACGTATGCTGTCATAATACTGCGTGACAACTTTGTTGCGCCCTTGCAGCTGTTTGTTCAAGTTATTCAGGTGCTCTGTAACATCCACCATAAATGCAAGGTCCTGCATCCATTCTGCGGAATGGAATTCTAACACTGTTCAATTTCTTCTCGTAAATCAAAGAAACGCCTCAGCACCTCGGCTTAACCATCTTACCTCAGTGTGGTATGGCAGGCCATAGATGTGGTCTTTCTCTCTGAGAAGGCTGTCAAACTGACGGTGATTCAGGCTTCTGGATCGGATGAAATTAACAGTTTGGATGACCACCTTCATGACGTTATCCATCTTTAATGACTTGCAACACAAAGCCTCCTGGTGCAAAATACAGTGAAAAGTCAAAAATCACGTCCTCCATTTGCAGATTGCACTTTCTCTCTGAACTTTGTCACAACGCCTGCTTTTTTCCCGATCATTGAGGGCGCACCATCTGTAGCCAGGCTGACAGCGCGGGACCAGTCCACTCCGACCCTGTCCAGCGCGCCGACGAGTGCGGTAAAAATATCAGCTGCTGTCGTTGTATCTGCCATCGGCACCAACTCCACGAACTCCTTGGTGACGGTCAATGTGTCATCAACTCCACGGATGAAAATGGCCAGTTGTGCAACATCTGTAATGTCCGTGCTTTCATCAATTGCAACCGAAAACGCAATAAATGACTTTACTTTTTGCTTCAACTGGCTGTCCAAATCCACTGAAAGATCGGAAATCCTGTCTGCAACTGTGTTTCTTGTCAGGCTGATATTTACAAAAGCCTGATGCTTTTCAGGGCACACAATCTCAGCTGCCTTCATCATGCATGTTTTTACAAATTCACCCTCACTAAATGGTTTTGAAGCCACTGCGATTTCATTAGCAATGAGGTAGCTAGCTTTCACTGCAGCGTCACTGATGTCTCGGCTGTGAGTAAACACAGACTTGACCTACTTGCTCTGCCCCGGTATAAACAGTTTGCTTGCTTAACACAATTGCTATTGCGCCATCCAGTGGACGCAATTGGAACAGCAGTTTATTTTATTGAAAAATTGCAGCGCATTTTTATACTTTACAAAATCATCTCGCGGGCCAGATTAAACCCGTTTGCGGGCCTGATCCGGCCCGCGGGCCGGACGTTTGACACCCCTGCCATAGAGAGAAATAGTAATGGCGTCTTTTTGTAGGCACTAACTCCGCCATGGTTCCTTGGACAAAGCCTACCTGGAAAATGAATGGCGTGTTTGTGGGTTTTTTGGATAAAAGGCGAAAATATGGTCTGTGGTTAACAAATACGTTTTGTTCTATGAAGATAATCTTCATCAGCTAACTTCACTTTTTTTTGTTTGTGAAAAATCTATGTAATGATTAAAAAAACTAAGCACATAAAGGCTTAATAATCCATTAAGGTAATGTTAATTGACTGCTATTATCTCATAGAACAAAACGTATGAGATCTCCTAAATCTGTGTTAACCTCAGACCTTATTTTCGGCATATATTTCAAAACCCTATTCATTCCACATTCATTTTTCCCATAGGGATGGCTGAACGAACCAGAGGTAATTTATATCCGGGTTTTATGACTACAAACTAGTCTCTGTTGGGAACTAGAGATTATTTTTATTTATTTAACCTTTATTTAACTAGGCAAGTCAGTTAAGAACAAATTCTTATTTACAATGACGGCCTACACCGGCCAAACCCAGACAACGCTGGGCCAATTGTGCGCTGTCCTATGGCACTCCCAATCACGGCCGGTTGTGATACAGCCTGGAATCGAACCTGGGGGTTTGTAGTGACGCCTCAAGCACTGAGATGCACTGCCTTAGACTGCTGCACCACTCGGGAGCCCTCATAATTATCTATGAGTTCTATGAAACTCAGAAATTGAGGGAGGAGCCAGTAAGAGAAGGGACGAGCTGTCCTTTGTCTCCACGCGGTGGCCAGTCTCTGGAACTGCAGATGCCTTCAGTATGAACAAATAAAGGAAAAATAAATAAATATATGCACTCACTAACTGTAAGTCGCTCTGGATAAGAGCGTCTGCTAAATGACTAAAATGTACATGTAAAAATACTGTATGCCTGCAAAGTGTCTGGAACTCCACACCATGTGTTGATTTTGAAAACAAAATACATATTATTGTACATAGAAATACATGAACCATTCATTAAATTGTCTTATGTCTGATCTGAACCATCAATCGTAACAGCCAGTGTGAACACAGTTTTTTTTTTAATTGGGTGGGGTAGAAGGATTACTGTTATACTATTCCAGGTATTCCTTAAAGAGGTAGGGTTTGAAGTGTCTCCGGAAGGTGGTCAGTGACTGCGCTGTCCTGGCGTCGTGGGGGAGCCTGTTCCACCATTGGGGTGCCAGAGCAACGAACAGCTCTGACTGGGCTGAGCGGGAACTGTGCCTCCGTAGAGGTAGTGGGGCCAGCAGGCCAGAGGTGGATGAATGTAGTGCCCTCGTTTGGGTGTAGGGTCTGATCAGAGCCTGAAGATAAGGAGGTGCCGTTCCCATCACAGCTCCGTAGGCAAGCACCATGGTCTTGTAGTAGATGCAAGCCTCAACCGGAAGCCAGTGGAGTGTGCGGAGGAGCGGGGTGACATGAGAGAACTTGGGAAGGTCGAACACCAGACGGGCTGCAGCGT
This sequence comes from Coregonus clupeaformis, assembly GCF_020615455.1. Classification (NCBI taxonomy): domain Eukaryota; kingdom Metazoa; phylum Chordata; class Actinopteri; order Salmoniformes; family Salmonidae; genus Coregonus; species Coregonus clupeaformis. Next base: position 58,309,272 of record NC_059199.1, on the reverse strand, counting down.
TCTGGATAAGTTGTAGGGGTTTAATGGCACAGGCAGGGAGCCCAGCCAACAGCGAGTTGCAGTAATCCAGACGGGAGATGACAAGTGCCTGGATTAGGACCTGTGCCGCTTTCTGTGTAAGGTAGGGTTGTACTCTGCGAATGTTGTAGAGCATGAACCTGCAGGATCGGGTCACCGCTTTGATGTTAGCGGAGAACGACAGGGTGTTGTCCAGGGTCACGCCAAGGTTATTTGCACTCTGGGAGGAGGACACAATGGAGTTGTCAACCGTGATGGCGAGATCATGGAGCGGGCAGTCCTTCCCCGGGAGGAAGAGCAGCTCCGTCTTGCCGAGTTTCAGCTTGAGGTGGTGATCCGTCATCCACACTGATATGTCTGCCAGACATGTAGAGATGCGATTCGCCACCTGGTTATCAGAAGGGGGAAAGGAGAAAATGAATTGTGTGTCGTCTGCGTAGCAATGATAGGAGAGACCATGTGAGGATATGACAGAACCAAGTGACTTGGTGTATAGAGAGAATAGGAGAGGGCCTAGAACTGAGCCCTGGGGGACACCAGTGGTGAGAGCACGTGGTGCAGAGACAGATTCTCGCCACACCACCTGGTAGGAGCGACCTGTCAGGTAGGACGCAATCCAAGAGTGAGCAGCGCTGGAGATGCCCAACTCGGAGAGGGTGGAGAGGAGGATCAAAGGCAGCAGATAAGGTCTAGAAGCGTGTAGTCATGTCATGTAGCGTGTAGTCATGTCATGTAGCGTGTAGTCATATCACGTAGCGTGTAGTCATGTAGCGTGTAGTCATGTAGCATGTAGTCATGTCATGTAGCGTGTAGTCATGTCATGTAGCGTGTAGTCATGTAGCGTGTAGTCATGTCATGTAGCGTATAGTCATGTCATGTCATGTAGCGTGTAGTCATATCACGTAGCGTGTAGTCATGTCATGTAGCGTGTAGTCATGTCATGTAGCGTGTAGTTATGTAGCGTGTAGTCATGTAGCATGTAGTCATGTCATGTAGCGTGTAGTCATGTCATGTAGCGTGTAGTCATGTAGCGTGTAGTCATGTCATGTAGCGTATAGTCATGTCATGTCATGTAGCGTGTAGTCATATCACGTAGCGTGTAGTCATGTCATGTAGCGTGTAGTCATGTCATGTAGCGTATAGTCATGTCATGTCATGTAGCGTGTAGTCATGTCATGTAGCCTGTAGTCATGTCATGTATCGTGTAGTCATGTCATGTAGCATATAGTCATGTAGCCTGTAGTCATGTCATGTAGCGTGTAGTCATGTCATGTAGCGTATAGTCATGTAATGTCATGTAGCGTGTAGTCATGTCATGTAGCGTGTAGTCATGTCATTATTAGGCATGTAATCATGTCATGTAGCATGTAGTCATGTCATGTAGCATGTAGTCATGTAGTGTGTAGTCATGTCATGTAGCGTGTAGTCATGTCATGTAGCGTGTAGTCATGTCATGTAGCATGTAGTCATGTCATGTAGCGTGTAGTCATGTAGCATGTAGTCATGTCATGTAGCGTGTAGTCAGGTCATGTAGCGTGTAGTCATGTCATGTAGCATGTAGTCATGTCATGTAGCGTGTAGTAATGTCATGTAGCGTATAGTCATGTCATTTAGCGTGTAGTCATGTCATGTAGCATGTAGTCATGTCATGTAGCGTGTAGTAATGTCATGTAGCGTATAGTCATGTCATTTAGCGTGTAGTCATGTCATGTAGCGTGTAGTCATGTCATGTAGCGTGTAGTCATGTCATGTAGCGTGTAGTCATATCACGTAGCGTGTAGTCATGTCATGTAGCGTGTAGTCATGTCATGTAGCGTGTAGTCATGTAGCGTGTAGTCATGTAGCATGTAGTCATGTCATGTAGCGTGTAGTCATGTCATGTAGCGTGTAGTCATGTCATGTAGCGTATAGTCATGTCATGTCATGTAGAGTGTAGTCATGTCATGTAGCCTGTAGTCATGTCATGTATCGTGTAGTCATGTCATGTAGCGTGTAGTCATGTAATGTCATGTAGCGTGTAGTCATGTCATGTAGCGTGTAGTCATGTCATTATTAGGCATGTAGTCATGTCATGTAGCGTGTAGTCATGTCATGTAGCCTGTAGTCATGTCATGTATCGTGTAGTCATGTCATGTAGCCTGTAGTCATGTCATGTAGCGTGTAGTCATGTCATGTAGCGTATAGTCATGTAATGTCATGTAGCGTGTAGTCATGTCATGTAGCGTGTAGTCATGTCATTATTAGGCATGTAGTCATGTCATGTAGCATGTAGTCATGTCATGTAGCATGTAGTCATGTAGTGTGTAGTCATGTCATGTAGCGTGTAGTCATGTCATGTAGCGTGTAGTCATGTCATGTAGCATGTAGTCATGTCATGTAGCGTGTAGTCATGTAGCATGTAGTCATGTCATGTAGCGTGTAGTCATGTCATGTAGCATGTAGTCATGTCATGTAGTGTGTAGTCATGTCATTTAGCGTGTAGTCATGTCATGTAGCATGTAGTCATGTCATGTAGCGTATAGTCATGTCATGTAGCGTATAGTCATGTCATGTAGTGTGTAGTCATGTCATGTAGCATGTAGTCATGTCATGTAGCGTGTAGTCATGTCATGTAGCGTGTAGTCATGTCATGTAGTGTGTAGTCATGTCATGTAGCGTGTAGTCATGTCATGTAGCATGTAGTCATGTCATGTAGCGTGTAGTCATGTCATGTAGCGTATAGTCATGTCATGTAGCGTGTAGTCATGTCATGTAGCGTGTAGTCATGTCATGTAGCGTGTAGTCATGTCATGTAACGTGTAGTCATGTCATGTAGCATGTAGTCATGTCATGTAGCGTGTAGTCATGTCATTTAGCGTGTAGTCATGTCATGTAGCGTGTAGTCATGTCATGTAGCGTGTAGTCATGTCATGTAGCATGTAGTCATGTCATGTAGCATGTAGTCATGTCATTTAGCGTGTAGTCATGTCATGTAGCGTGTAGTCATGTCATGTAGCGTGTAGTCATGTCATGTAGCGCGTAGTCATGTCATGTAGCGTATAGTCATGTCATTTAGCGTGTAGTCATGTCATGTAGCGTGTAGTCATGTCATGTAGCGTGTAGTCATGTCATGTAGCGTATAGTCATGTCATGTAGCGTGTAGTCATGTCATGTAGCATGTAGTCATATCATTTAGCGTGTAGTCATGTCATGTAGCGTGTAGTCATGTCATGTATCATCCACCTATGTCTACACTACGTATGTCAGTCTCATGAGTCCTACTCCCCCTAAGTCTACACTATGTATGTCAGTCTCATGAGTCCTACTCCCCCTAAGTCTACACTATGTATGTCAGTCTCATGAGTCCTACTCCCCCTAAGTCTACACTATGTATGTCAGTCTCATGAGTCCTACTCCCCCTAAGTCTACACTATGTATGTCAGTCTCATGAGTCCTACTCCCCCTAAGTCTACACTATGTATGTCAGTCTCATGAGTCCTACTCCCCCTAAGTCTACACTATGTATGTCAGTCTCATGAGTCCTACTCCCCCTATGTCTACACTACGTATGTCAGTCTCATGAGTCCTACTCCCCCTAAGTCTACACTATGTATGTCAGTCTTATGAGTCCTACTCCCCCTAAGTCTCCACTATGTATGTCAGTCTCATGAGTCCTACTCCCCCTAAGTCTACACTACATATGTCAGTCTTATGAGTCTTACTCCCCCTAAGTCTACACTACGTATGTCAGTCTTATGAGCCCCAATCAGCCTATTTCATGTTATGTCAGTCTTACTCACCAAGTGTCATTCTGCAGTGTGCGACCCTGTGTGTGTCTGTTGGGGGGGGTGAGGGGGGGGCTCCAACACATCCATGAAGAGAGGCGATGTTGGGGTGGGGGTGGGTTTGGGTGTGGGTGGAGGGGGATTGGGGGTAAGATTGGGGGGTAATTCAGGAAGGTAGCTAGGAGGGGGAGGCTGGCAGGTCGTAAAGAAGGTGGGCTATACATGACAAGGTGTAGCTGCTTCACTGACGACAGCACTCCCTCCTCTTCCTGACCTGCCTGGGAGCCACAGAGATTCACAGTCAAACATGAACAAACATGAACAATTGGTTTGTGTAGTGTGATTAATGGATGGATGGATTAATGGATGGAGGAATTGACTGCCTACCTGAAGGGCTGGAGGAGAGGCCTGCTAGCAGGATGCTGTAAGCGGGGAGGGCCTGGGTGGTAGGAGGTGGAGGTAGGGAGACACCAGATGGAGGGAGGAAGGGGACGATGTGCCCTGCGTCCACCCATCAACTCTCAGCTTGCAGTTTAGTTTGGCCATTACCACACAGCTGAAGATGGAGTCCCTGTCAGCCCTCCCAATGTGGCCATGCTTCAAGACCCTGTCAGTCCTCCCAACGTGGCCATGCTTCAAGACCCTGTCAGTCCTCCCAATGTGGCCATGCTTCAAGACCCTGTCAGTCCTCCCAACGTGGCCATGCTTCAAGACCCTGTCAGTCCTTCCAATGTGGCCATGCTTCAAGACCCTGTCAGCCCTCCCAATGTGGCCATGCTTCAAGACCCTGTCAGCCCTCCCAATGTGGCCATGCTTCAAGACCCTGTCAGTCCTCCCAACGTGGCCATGCTTCAAGACCCTGTCAGCCCTCCCAATGTGGCCATGCTTCAAGACCCTGTCAGCCCTCCCAATGTGGCCATGCTTCAAGACCCTGTCAGCCCTCCCAATGTGGCCATGCTTCAAGACCCTGTCAGCCCTCCCAATGTGGCCATGCTTCAAGACCCTGTCAGTCCTCCCAATGTGGCCATGCTTCAAGACCCTGTCAGCCCTCCCAATGTGGCCATGCTTCAAGACCCTGTCAGCCCTCCCAATGTGGCCATGCTTCAAGGGAAGTTGCACATTATCTGGAAGAGTTAATCATTACTTTTGGCAGATATAAAATATGTTTTTTATTGTTGATGTCTGTAAGCGGTCATATTGCTGTCCGAGCCTCCTGGGGTGTGGTGCGAGGAGGGGTGTGGAGTTGGGGGTAGGAGGGGTGAAGGGTTGGGGGTAGGAGGGGTGTAGGGTTGGGGGTAGGAGGGGTGTAGGGTTGGGGGTAGGAAGGGTGTAGGGTTGGTGGTAGGAGGGGTGTAGGGTTGGGGGTAGGAGGGATGTAGGGTTGGTGGTAGGAGGGCTGTAGGGTTGGGGGTAGGAGGGATGTAGGGTTGGGGGTAGGAGGGATGTGGAGTTGGGGGTAGGAGGGATGTGGAGTTGGGGGTAGGAGGGGTGTAGGGTTGGGGGTAGGAGGGATGTAGGGTTGGGGGTAGGAGGGATGGAGGGGTGTAGGGTTGGGGGTAGGAGGGATGGAGGGGTGTAGGGTTGGGGGTAGGAGGGATGTGGAGTTGGGGGTAGGAGGGATGTGGAGTTGGGGGTAGGAGGGATGTGGAGTTGGGGGTAGGAGGGGTGTGGAGTTGGGGGTAGGAGGGGTGTGGAGTTGGGGGTAGGAGGGGTGTGGAGTTGGGGGTAGGAGGGGTGTAGGGTTGGGGGTAGGAGGGGTGTAGGGTTGGGGGTAGGAGGGATGTGGAGTTGGGGGTAGGAGGGCTGCTGCAGTTCTGTTTGTGTTCTGGCTTCACTGTAACACAGGGGGAGAGACGGATGAGAGGAAAAATATACACCTCAGATCCTATTCCCCTTAGGCCTCATCCCGGAGAGTACTAACCATGATCCTCTGGGGCGTGACGCCCACCGTGGCGCGATCTCCATCCTCTTCTCTCCGTCTGGGTAGTGGTCCTCCTGGAACAGTCTACACACACAATCAGGTTACACTCAGACACACATAGACACACACACACACACACACACACACACACACACACACACACACACACACATCAGGTTACACACAGACACACAATCAGGTTACACAGACACACACACAGACACAATCAGGTTACACAGACACACACACAGACACAATCAGGTTACACACAGACACACAATCAGGTTACACACAGACACACAATCAGGTTACACAGACACACAATCAGGTTACACAGACACACACGCAGACACACAATCAGGTTACACAGACACACACACAGACACAATCAGGTTACACACAGACACACACACACACACACACTCTCCCCAACAGTGCTGTAGAGTGTGTCTTCTTCTTGGTCCAGGGGGGCAACAGGGAGAGGTATCCCATGGTTACCACTGGCAAGAGGGGGATGGGAAGCACCTGGCCACGCCCCCAGGCGCTGTAGCGAATCGAACGGCGAGTAGAGTACACTCGAGTCACCTTCACCTGTGGAGGAGCAGAGTGTGTGTGTGTGTATTCGTTCTATATAGAATCTATCCTGTCCTTTCACATCCCCAAGTACCTAGGGGTTAGGGGTTGTGTCAACTGTTTAGAATACTGTGCAGAATACTATCATAATGACATCACTCCTGAAAATATGATGTAATCTCCTTTGTTTGGGACGGGGAGGAGGACTGACACTGTGGGGGGGCTTCACCCCCCTGAGTGGGACGGGGAGGAGGGCTGATACTGTGGGGGGGCTTCACCCCCCTGGGTGGGAGGGGGAGGGGGGCTGACACTGTGGGGGGGCTTCACCCCCCTGAGTGGGACGGGGAGGAGGGCTGACACTGTGGGGGGGCTTCACCCCCCTGAGTGGGACGGGGAGGAGGGCTGACACTGTGGGGGGGCTTCACCCCGCTGGATGGGAGGGTAGGAGGGGGGCTGACACTGTGGGGGGGCTTCAGCCCGCTGGGCAGGAGGGTAGGTGGGGGCTGACACTATGGGGGGGCTTCAGCCCGCTGGGCAGGAGGGTAGGAGGGGGGCTGACACTATGGGGGGGCTTCAGCCCGCTGGGCAGGAGGGTAGGAGGGGGGCTGACACTGTGGGGGGGCTTCAGCCCCCTGGGCAGGAGGGATTCAGGCTGGGTGGGGAATAGAAGAGTCTGGAAGGGACAGTAGAACCCCACGCCAGAGCTCAGGTACCCGGAGTCATCATGAGTGGTGGGCATCATGCCGATAGGGTCAGTCGCCACGCCGATGAGGTCGAGAGGCAGAGCCTCCTCTGAAGTCATCGACGATGGCCCCATCACTCCTTCCTCCTTCTCTACCTCCTCTTCCCCATCTCTCTCTCTCTCATGTCCTTCTCTACCTCCTCCTCCCCATCTCTCTCTCTCATGTCCTTCTCTACCACCTCATTTACATTTACATGTATGTCATTTAGCAGATGCTCTTATCCAGAGCAACTTACAAATTGGTGCATTCACCTTATAACCAGTGGGATAACCACTTTACAATATATATATATTTTTTTCTTTCTTTGGGGTGGGGTAAGGGGGGGTAGAAGGATTACTTTATCCTATCCCAGGTATTCCTTAAAGAGGTGGGGTTTCAAGTGTCTCCGGAAGGTGGTGAGTGACTGCTGTCCTGGCGTCGTGAGGGAGCTTGTTCCACCATTGGGGTGCCAGAGCCAGAACAGTTTTGACTGGGCTGAGCGGGAACTGTGCTTCCGCAGAGGTAGGGGGGCCAGCAGGCCAGAGGTGTATGAACGCAATGCCCTCGTTTGGGTGTAGGGACTGATGAGAGCCTGAAGGTACGGAGGTGCTGTCCCCTCACAGCTCCGTAGGCAAGCACCATGGTTTTGTAGCAGATGCGAGCTTCAACTGGAAGCCAGTGGAGTGTGCGGAGGAGCGGGGTGACGTGAGAGAACTTGGGAAGGTTGAACACCAGACGGGCTGCGGCATTCTGGATGAGTTGTAGGGGTTTAATGGCACAGGCAGGGAGCCCAGCCAACAGCGAGTTGCAGTAATCCAGATGGGAGATGACAAGTGCCTGGATTAGGACCTGTGCCGCTTCCTGTGTAAGGCAGGGTCGTACTCTCCGAATGTTGTAGAGCATGAACCTTCAGGATCGGGTCACCGCCTTGATGTTAGCGGAGAATGACAGGGTGTTGTCCAGGGTCACGTCAAGGCTCTTTGCACTCTGGGAGGAGGACACAACGGAGTTGTCAACCGTGATGGCGAGATCATGGAACGGGCAGTCCTTCCCCGGGAGGAAGAGCAGCTCCGTCTTGCCGAGGTTCAGCTTGAGGTGGTGATCCGTCATCCACACTGATATGTCTGCCAGACATGCAGAGATGCGATTCGCCACCTGGTTATCAGAAGGGGGAAAGGAGAAGATTAGTTGTGTGTCGTCTGCGTAGCAATGATAGGAGAGGCCATGTGAGGATATGACAGAGCCAAGTGACTTGGTGTATAGCGAGATTAGGAGAGGGCCTAGAACTGAGCCCTGGGGGACACCAGTGGTGAGAGCACGTGGTGCGGAGCCAGATTCTCGCCACGCCACTTGGTAGGAGCGACCGGTCAGGTAGGACGCAATCCAGGAGTGAGCCGCGCCGGAGATGCCCAACTCGGAGAGGGTGGAGAGGAGGATCTGATGGTTCACAGTTTCAAAGGCAGCAGACAGGTCTAGAAGGACAAGAGCAGAGGAGAGAGAGTTAGCTTTAGCAGTGCAGAGAGCCTCCGTGACACAGAGAAGAGCAGTCTCAGTTGAATGACCAGTCTTGAAACCTGACTGGTTTGGATCAAGAAGGTCATTCTGAGAGAGATAGCAAGAGAGTTGGCTAAAGACGGCACGCTCAAGAGTTTTGGAGAGAAAAGAAAGAAGGGATACTGGTCTGTAGTTGTTGACATCGGAGGGATCGAGTGTAGGTTTTTTGAGAAGGGGTGCAACTCTCGCTCTCTTGAAGACGGAAGGGACATAGCCAGCGGTCAAGGATGAGTTGATGAGCGAGGTGAGGTAAGGGAGAAGGTCACCGGAGATGGTCTGGAGAAGAGAGGAGGGGATAGGGTCAAGCGGGCAGGTTGTTGGGCGGCCTGGAGTCACAAGTCGCAAGATTTTATCTGGAGAGAGAGGGGAGAAAGAAGTCAAAGCATAGGGTAGGGCAGTGTGAGCAGGACCAGCAGTGTCATTTGACTTAACAAACGAGGATCGGATGTCGTAAACCTTCTTTTCAAAATGGTTGACGAAGTCATCCACAGAGAGGGAGGAGGGGGGAGGGGGAGGAGGATTCAGCAGGGAGGAGAAGGTGGCAAAGAGCTTCCTAAGGTTAGAGGCAGATGCTTGGAATTTAGAGTGGTAGAAAGTGGCTTTAGCAGCAGAAACAGAGGAAGAAAATGTAGAGAGGAGGGAGTGAAAAGATGCCAGGTCCGCAGGGAGTCTAGTTTTCCTCCATTTCCGCTCGGCTGCCCGGAGCCCTGTTCTGTGAGCTCGAAATGAGTCGTCAAGCCACGGAGCAGGAGGGGAGGACCGAGCCAGCCGGGAGGATAGGGGACATAAATCAAATCAAATCAAATCACATTTTATTGGCCACATGCGCCGAATACAACAGGTGCAGACATTACAGTGAAATGCTTACTTACAGCCCTTAACCAACAGTGCATTTTATAGTGCAAAATAAAACAACAACAAAAAAAGTGTTGAGAAAAAAAGAGCAGAAGTAAAATAAAATAACAGTAGGGAGGCTATATATACAGGGGGGTACCGGTGCAGAGTCAATGTGTGGGGGCACCGGCTAGTTGAGGTAGTTGAAGTAATATGTACATGTGGGTAGAGTTAAAGTGACTATGCATAAATAATTAACAGAGTAGCAGCAGCGTAAAAGGATGGGGTGGGGGGGCAGTGCAAATAGTCCGGGTAGCCATGATTTGCTGTTCAGGAGTCTTATGGCTTGGGGGTAGAAGCTGTTGAGAAGTCTTTTGGACCTAGACTTGGCACTCCGGTACCGCTTGCCGTGCGGTAGCAGAGAGAACAGTCTATGACTAGGGTGGCTGGAGTCTTTGACAATTTTGAGGGCCTTCCTCTGACACCGCCTGGTATAGAGGTCCTGGATGGCAGGAAGCTTGGCCCCAGTGATGTATGGGCTGTACGCACTATCCTCTGTAGTGCCTTGCGGTCGGAGGCCAAGCAGTTGCCATACCAGGCGGTGATGCAACCAGTCAGGATGCTCTCGATGGTGCAGCTGTATAATTTTTTGAGGATCTGAGGACCCATGCCAAATCTTTTCAGTCTCCTGAGGGGGAATAGGCTTTGTCGTGCCCTCTTCACGACTGTCTTGGTGTGTTTGGACCATGATAGTTTGTTGGTGATGTGGACACCAAGGAACTTGAAGCTCTCAACCTGTTCCACTACAGCCCCGTCGATGAGAATGGGGGCGTGCTCAGTCCTCTTTTTTTTCCTGTAGTCCACAATCATCTCCTTTGTCTTGGTCACGTTGAGGGAGAGGTTGTTATCCTGGCACCACACGGCCAGGTCTCTGACCTCCTCCCTATAGGCTGTCTCATCGTTGTCGGTGATCAGGCCTACCACTGTTGTGTCGTCGGCAAACTTAATGATGGTGTTGGAGTCGTGCCTGGCCATGCAGTCATGGGTGAACAGGGAGTACAGGAGGGGATTGAGCACGCACCCCTGAGGGGCCCCCGTGTTGAGGATCAGTGTGGCAGATGTGTTGTTACCTACCCTTACCACCTGGGGGCGGCCCGTCAGGAAGTCCAGGATCCAGTTGCAGAGGGAGGTGTTTAGTCCCAGGATCCTTAGCTTAGTGATGAGCTTTGAGGGCACTATGGTGTTGAATGCTGAGCTGTAGTCAATGAATAGCATTCTCACGTAGGTGTTCCTCTTGTCCAGGTGGGAAAGGGCAGTGTGGAGTGCAATAGAGATTGCATCATCTGTGGATCTGTTGGGGCGGAGTCAAAGGATGCAGAAAGGGAGGAGAGGAGGGTTGAGGAGGCAGAATCTGGAGATTGGAGGGAGAAGGATTGAGCAGAGGGAAGAGATGATAGGATGGAAGAGGAGAGAGTAGCGGGAGAGAGAGAGCGAAGGTTGCGACGGCGCATTACCATCTGAGTAGGGGCAGAGTGAGTAGTGTTGGAGGAGAGCGAGAGAGAAAAGGATACAAAGTAGTGGTCGGAGACATGGAGGGGAGTTGCAGTGAGATTAGTAGAAGAACAGCATCTAGTAAAGATGAGGTCAAGCATATTGCCTGCCTTGTGAGTAGGGGGGGACGGTGAGAGGGTGAGGTCAAAAGAGGAGAGGAGTGGAAAGAAGGAGGCAGAGAGAAATGAGTCAAAGGTAGACGTAGGGAGGTTAAAGTCACCCAGAACTGTGAGGGGTGAGCCATCCTCAGGAAAGGAGCTTATCAAGGCATCAAGCTCATTGATGAGCTCTCCAAGGGAACCTGGAGGGCGATAAATGACAAGGATGTTAAGCTTGAATGGGCTAGTGACTGTGACAGCATGGAATTCAAATGAGGAGATAGACAGATGGGTCAGGGGGAAAAAGAGAATGTCCACTTGGGAGAGATGAGGATTCCTGTGCCACCACCCCGCTGACCAGATGCTCTCGGGGTATGCGAGAACACATGGTCAGACGAGGAGAGAGCAGTAGGAGTAGCAGTGTTTTCAGTGGTAATCCATGTCTCCGTCAGCGCCAAGAAGTCGAGGGACTGGAGGGTAGCATAGGCTGAGATGAACTCTGCCTTGTTGGCAGCAGAACGGCAGTTCCAGAGGCTGCCTGAGACCTGGAACTCCACGTGGGTCGTGCGTGCAGGGACCACCAGGTTAGAGAGGCAGCAGCCACGCGGTGTGAGGCGTTTGTATAGTCTGTGCAGAGAGGAGAGAACAGGGATAGACAGAGGCATAGTTGACAGGCTACAGAAAATGGCTACAATAATGCAAAGGAGATTGGAATGAAATGAACTAAACATCTGGGAAAACGAGAGAGCGGGGCCTCCCTCACTTACGTTTCACTGAAACACCCAAATATAACTCTCCCAACTTCCACCTCAGAAACTATAATTGTTGTAAACTATAGCGGTTCAATGTTTTCTAGGAATAGACTAACTTAGTTTATTCAGCTAGCTAACTTGGTACAGTATTCTTCCGTGAAAACCATCCAGGGCACCTAGTCCTATGACGCCACAGCCAACTAGCATGCCAGCCTCCAACAACACGGTTTAGCACCAATACTCGGTCACAACAAACCACCAGTGTGTCAACACGCCAAGCAGATCATTCGTGTCCATGTCTAACGTTGTGGGTTAGTCCCGACAGCTTGAGCGAGTCCGTCGTCAACTTATTCAGCCAGTTAGTTAGCTAGAATAGTTAGCATACTAGCTAGCCATTGCTATCTGCCAACGAATAAACCCCTCCTCCCACGGCACGAACACACAGAGAGAGCCAAGCTAACGTTAACTAGTCACCCATGTCCCAAATTCCCTTGAACGACTCTGGCTACCAGTATGTAAAAACAAAACACAAATGTAGGTTATAACTTCCTCCTCCCCATCTCTCTCTCTCTCGTGTCCTTCTCTACCTCCTCCTCCCCATCTCTCTCTCTCTCATATCCTTCTCTACCTCCTCCTCCCCATCTCATGTCCTTCTCTACCTCCTCCTCCCCATCTCTCTCTCTCTCTCTCTCATGTCCTTCTCTACCTCCTCCTCCCCATCTCTCATGTCCTTCTCTGCCTCCTCCTCCCCATCTCTCTCTCTCTCATGTCCTTCTCTACCTCCTCCTCCCCATCTCTCTCTCTCATGTCCTCGACCTCCACCACACCCTCCTCCTCTACTTCCTTCTCTTTTCTGTCCTCCCTTTCCTCTTTCTCAACTGTCTCTTCTCCATCTCTCCTCACTCCTCCCTCCTCTTCGAAGTCTCTCACCTTCTCTCCAACCACCTCCACCTCTCTCTCCTTCTCTCTCTCCAACCACCTCCACCTCACTCTCCTTCTCTCTCTCCAACCACCTCCACCTCACTCTCCTTCTCTCTCTCCAACCACCTCCACCTCTCTCTCCTTCTCTCTCCAACCACCTCTCTCTCTCTCCTCCTATCTCTTCTTCCTTCTCTCTCTCCTCACTCTCCTTCTCTCTCTCCAACCACCTCCACCTCTCTCTCCAACCACCTCTCTCTCTCTCCTCCTATCTCTTCTTCCTTCTCTCTCTCTCTCTCCTCTCTCTCCTTCTCTGTCCTTCATCCCATTATTTTCTCTCCCTCTCCTCCTCCAGTCTCATCTCCATGGTAACGCTCCTCCACTTCATCCTCCTGTTCCTCACACAGCAGGTTCAGTCTGCATGAGTATGACATAACATGACATAACACTGACATAACATGACATAACACTGACATAACTTGACATAACACTGACATAACATGACATAACACTGACATAACATGACATAACATGACATAACACTGACATAACATGACATAACATGACATAACACAACATAACATGACATAACATGACATAACACTGACATAACAACACTGACATAACACTGACATAACACTGACATAACTTGACATAACACTGACATAACTTGACATAACACTGACATAACTTGACATAACACTGACATAACTTGACATAACACTGACAGAACATGACGTAACACTGACATAACACTGACATAACACTGACATAACACTGACATAACACTGACATAACATGACATAACACTGACATAACATAACATGACATAACACTGACATAACTTGACATAACTTGACATAACACTGACATAACACTGACATAACTGTCTCCTGAGTGGCGCAGTGGTCTAAGGCGTGCTAACTGTGCCACTAGAGATCCTGGTTCGAATCCAGGCTCTGTCGCAGCCGGCCGCGACCGGGAGACTCATGGGCGGCGCACAATTGGCCCAGCGTCGTCCAGGGTAGGAGAGGGAATGGCCGGCAGGGATGTAGCTCAGTTGATAGAGCATGGCGTTTGCAACGCCAGGGTTGTGGGTTCAATTCCCACGGGGGGCCAGTATAAAAATAAATAAAAAATGTATTCACTAACTGTAAGTCGCTCTGGATAAGGGCGTCTGCTAAATGACTAAAATGTAAAATGTATAACATGATATAACACTGACATAACTTGACACAACACTTACGTAACTTGACATAGCATGATGGAATGCCACAAAGTTCAAAATAGTGACACTGAGTATCTTAGGTGATGATAAGTAAGGTAAAAGATACTGGTTTGGGTTAGAATGAGAAAGAATAATCAAGATCATGAGATAATGTGCAGTCATGTTTTTGTCATGTGTCTGTAAATAGCCTGTAAATACCCTGTTTTTTTTGTATTTTTCGTACATATTTCCCTATCAGTGTCACGCCCTGGCTCTGGGGACACTTGTATGTTGAGCCAGGGTGTGCATTTCATTTGTTTATCGAGTATGGGTATTTCTATGTTGGCCTGAGTGGCTCCCAATCAGAGGCAACGAGTGTCAGCTGTCGTTGGTTGTCTCTGATTGGGAGCCATATTTAAACTGTCTGTTTCCCATTTGTGTTTGTGGGATCTTGTTTCTAGTCTGTTTATGGTAGACCGTGAACTGTCACGTATCGTTTGTTGTTTTGATCGTGTCTCGTAATAAAGAGTATGTTTGCCTGCAACGCTGCGCCTTGGTCCTCATCTGTTCTAGACGATCGTGACAATCAGACTTTTCATCCTTCTACAAAATATACTTTCCTGCAACCCGCCTCACTCAATGTGGAACGGATTCTATTATTGACTTACCTTTTATCTAGAATCTCCAGTTGAAACTAGCTAGCCAGCTAACTAGCTACTTGCTATTAGCCACAGTTAGCGGTATTTCACCCAGAACATTGGATTTTCTGCGGGAATAATTTAATCACTGGAAATTAATCACCGGATCGCAACTAGCTAGCCGCAACCGAATGGATGTTGCTGTCTGGCTAATCACCACTGCCCCCGATGCAAGCACCAGTTAGCCTCGAGCTAGCCTCGAGCCAGGCTCATATCTACCTCTAGGTCTACCGGACGGGAGTAGCCAGCTAACTAGCTACTTGCTATCAGCTACCGTTAGCGGTTTTTCACCATTGTCCGTGGCCTGCACCACCCACCAGCCAGCTCTAGTCTGGACTATTATTCGGCCAGTCTGCACTGTCTGCACAGCGCGTTATCGACCCAGAACACATCAGTTTTTCTGCCGGAATCACTGAATCACTGGACCTTTAACTCCGGATTCATCGCTACCAGCTAGCTGCAACAAAATGGACGTTGTGGTCTGGCTAATCATCCTGAGCTAGGCCCATCTCCCAGACGGTACCACCTAGTGTTGACACGGAGCCCTGCCGATCCTACACGACTGGTCTGCCGACGAAATCGTGTGATGTGATTACAACAGGCTTCCCGTTACCACGTCGACCACGAAGATTCCATCTGCTAGCCCTGGCCCGCTAGCACACGCTAGCCGTGGCCTCTTGCTCGCTAGTGCTTTAGCAGCCCCCGAACTATCCTATTGCTGTTCACCGGACCTTATGATAACTCAGCTATACAGCTGATGCCTCCTGGACTGTTCCTTTTTACGGTACTGCATCCTGTTTATGTTTAGCCTCAGCCCAAACTGTGTCGTCATTACCAGCTGTTGTCTTAGCTCTCTCAAATTACACCGTGATTGCTTTATGCCTCTCTCCCATCTCAATATGGTTAGCTTATTGTTGTTTCGGTTATTTCTAATTGTACTATTTCATTGTAGATCCCCCAGCCCAGCTAAACCTGCCTTAGATAGCTCCTTTGTCCCACCCCCCATACACGCGGAGACCGACTCAATTGGTGCCTCCAGTGATGCTATCTCTTTCATTGTTACCCAACGCTTAGGTTTACCTCCACTTTACTCATATCCTTCCATATCGTTGTCTGTACATAATGCCCTGAATCTTTTCTACAATGCCCGGAAATCTGCCCCCTTTATTCTATGTACCCAAAGCACTAGAAGACCAGTTCCTAAAGCCTTTAGCCGTATCCTTATTCTAGTCCTCCTCTGTTCCTCCGGTGATGTAGAGGCTAACCCAGGCCCTGCAGCCCTCAGTATCACTCCTACTCCCCAGGCGCTATCATTTGCTGACTTCTGTAATCGCAAAAGCCTTGGTTTCCTGCATGTAAATATCAGAAGTCTACTTCCTAAGTTTGAGTTATTCACTGCGTTAGCACACTCCGCCAACCCTGATGTTCTAGCAGTGTCTGAATCCTGGCTTAGGAAGGCCACCAAAAATTCTGAAATTTCCATCCCCAACTATAACATTTTCCGTCTAGATAGAACTGCCAAAGGGGGTGGAGTTGCAATCTACTGTAGAGATAGCCTGCAGAGCTCTATCATACTATCCAGGTCTGTGCCCAAACAGTTTGAGCTTCTACTTCTAAAAATCCACCTTTCCAGAAATAAGTCTCTCACTGTTGCTGCTTGCTACATACCCCCCTCAGCCCCCAGCTGTGCCCTGGACACCATATGTGAATTGATTGCCCCCCATTTATCCTCAGAGTTCGTACTGCTTGGTGACCTAAATTGGGATATGCTTAATACCCCGGCCATCCTACAATCCAAACTAGATGCCCTCAATCTCACGCAAATTATCAACGAACCTACCAGGTACAACCCTAAATCCGTAACCATGGGTACCCTCATAGATATCATCCTGACTAACTTACCCTCTAAATACACCTCCGCTGTCTTCAACCAGGATCTCAGCGATCACTGCCTTATTGCCTGCGTCCGTAACGGGTCCGCGGTCAAACGACCACCCCTCATCACTGTCAAATGCTCCCTAAAACACTTTAGCGAGCAGGCCTTCCTAATTGACCTGGCCCAGGTATCCTGGATGGATATAGATCTCATTCCGTCAGTAGAGGATGCCTGGTTGTTCTTTAAAAGTAATTCCCTCTCAATCTTAAATAAACATGCCCCATTCAAAAAATACAGAACTAAGAACAGATATAGCCCCTGGTTCTCCTCAGACTTGACTGCCCTTGACCAGCACAAAAACATCCTGTGGCGTACCGCATTAGCATCAAATAGCCCCCGCGATATGCAACTTTTCAGGGAAGTTAGGAACCAATATACACAAGCAGTCAGGAAAGCAAAGGCTAACTTTTTCAAACAGAAATTTGCATCCTGTAGCACTAACTCCAAAAAGTTTTGGGACACTGTAAAGTCCATGGAGAATAAGAGCACTTCCTCCCAGCTGCCCACTGCACTGAGGCTTGGAAACACTATCACCACCGATAAATCTACAATAATCGAGAATTTCAACATGCATTTTGCTACGGCTGGCCATGCTTTCCACCTAGCTACCACTACCCCGGCCACCAGCTCTGCACCCTCCGCTGCAACTTGCCCATGCCCCCCCCCCCCGCTTCTACTTCACACAAATTCAGACAGCTGATGTTCTGAAAGAGCTGCAAAATCTGGACCCCTACAAATCAGCTGGGCTAGTACACTCTACTCAGCAAATTGGATGTAGTCTATCACAGTGCCATCCGTTTTGTCTCCAAAGCCCCATACACTACCCACCACTGTGACCTGTACGCTCTTGTTGGCTGGTCCTCACTACATGTTCGTCGTCAAACCCACTGGCTCCAGGCCATCTATAAATCACTGCTAGGCAAATCCCCGCCTTATCTTAGCTCATTGGTCACCATAGCAGCACCCACCCGTAGTCTGCGCTCCAGCAGGTATATCTCACTGGTCATTCCCAAAGCCAACACCTCCTTTGGCCGCCATTCCTTCCAGTTCTCTGCTGCCAATGACTGGAACGAATTGCAAAAATCTCTGAAGCTGGAGACTCTTATCTCCCTCACTAACTTTAAGCATCAGTTGTCAGAGCACCTTACCGATCACTGCACCTGTACACAGCCCATCTGAAATTAGCCCACCAAACTACCTCATCCCTATATTGTTATTTATTTTGCTCTTTTGCACCCCAGTATCTCTATTTGCACATAATCTCTTGCACATCTAGCATTCCAGTGTTAATACTAATTGTAATTATTTTGCACTATAGCCTATTTATTGCCTTACCTCCATACAGTGGGGAAAAAAAGTATTTAGTCAGCCACCAATTGTGCAAGTTCTCCCACTTAAAACGATGAGAGAGGCCTGTAATTTTCATCATAGGTACACATCAACTATGACAGACAAAATGAGAAAAAAAATTCCAGAAAATCACATTGTAGGATTTTAAATGAATTTATTTGCAAATTATGGTGGAAAATAAGTATTTGGTCAATAACAAAAGTTTTGTCAATACTTTGTTATATACCCTTTGTTGGCAATGACACAGGTCAAACGTTTTCTGTAAGTCTTCACAAGGTTTTCACACACTGTTGCTGGTATTTTGGCCCATTCCTCCATGCAGATCTCCTCTAGAGCAGTGATGTTTTGGGGCTGTCGCTGGGCAACACGGACTTTCAACTCCCTCCAAAGATTTTCTATGGGGTTGAGATCTGGAGACTGGCTAGGCCACTCCAGGACCTTGAAATGCTTCTTACGAAGCCACTCCTTCGTTGCCCGGGCGGTGTGTTTGGGATCATTGTCATGCTGAAAGACCCAGCCACGTTTCATCTTCAATGCCCTTGCTGATGGAAGGAGGTTTTCACTCAAAATCTCACGATACATGGCCCCATTCATTCTTTCCTTTACACGGATCAGTCGTCCTGGTCCCTTTGCAGAAAAACAGCCCCAAAGCATGATGTTTCCACCCCCCATGCTTCACAGTAGGTATGGTGTTCTTTGGATGCAACTCAGCATTCTTTGTCCTCCAAACACGACGAGTTGAGTTTTTACCAAAAAGTTCTATTTTGGTTTCATCTGACCATATGACATTCTCCCAATCCTCTTCTGGATCATCCAAATGCACTCTAGCAAACTTCAGACGGGCCTGGACATGTACTGGCTTAAGCAGGGGGACACGTCTTGCACTGCAGGACTTGAGTCCCTGGCGGCGTAGTGTGTTACTGATGGTAGGCTTTGTTACTTTGGTCCCAGCTCTCTACAGGTCATTCACTAGGTCCCCCCGTGTGGTTCTGGGATTTTTGCTCACCGTTCTTGTGATCATTTTGACACCACGGGGTGAGATCTTGCGTGGAGCCCCAGATCGAGGGAGATTATCAGTGGTCTTGTATGTCTTCCATTTCCTAATAATTGCTCCCACAGTTGATTTCTTCAAACCAAGCTGCTTACCTATTGCAGATTCAGTCTTCCCAGCCTGGTGCAGGTCTACAATTTTGTTTCTGGTGTCCTTTGACAGCTCTTTGGTCTTGGCCATAGTGGAGTTTGGAGTGTGACAGTTTGAGGTTGTGGACAGGTGTCTTTTATACTGATAACAAGTTCAAACAGGTGCCATTAATACAGGTAACGTGTGGAGGACAGAGGAGCCTCTTAAAGAAGAAGTTACAGGTCTGTGAGAGCCAGAAATCTTGCTTGTTTCTAGGTGACCAAATACTTATTTTCCACCATAATTTGCAAATAAATTCATTAAAAATCCTACAATGTGATTTTCTGGATTTTTTTTCCTCAATTTGTCTGTCATAGTTGACGTGTACCTATGATGAAAATTATAGGCCTCTCTCATCTTTTTAAGTGGGAGAACTTGCACAATTGGTGGCTGACTAAATACTTTTTTTCCCCACTGTAACTTGCTACATTTGCACACACTGTATATATATTTTCTGTTGTATTTTTTTTGACTTTATGTTTTTTTACCCCATATGTAACTCTGTGTTGTTGTTTTTATCGAACTGCTTTGCTTTATCTTGGCCAGGTCGCAGTTGTAAATGAGAACTTGTTCTCAACTGGCTTACCTGGTTAAATAAAGGTGAAATAAAAAAAATAAAAAATAAAAAATAAAAAAATGAATATCTAGATTCTTGTGGATCTAGGCCTAGCTCGTGTGTACACACGCCAGGTGTGTTTATGATGGGGCTGAGAGGTGGGAATGTGAAATGCGTGATGAGGAAGATGCAAGAAGCTGTGGGAGTTGTGGAAGATTGGTCTCTAACATGGGGATTTAAGATGTCTGTGGCCAAGTCCTGCTTTATGGTGTTTTCTAAGAGGAAGGTTAAAGATGTTAGGCTGCAAATATGGATATAGGTAGGGTGTAGGTAGATATAGGTAGAGTTAGGTATTTGGTGATGAGAGGCTTATGTGGAAGAGACACGTTGAGTATATTGAAATTAAGTGTAGCAAGGTGCTGAACCTCATGAGGGCAGGATACTGAGCTACAGGCCTCCTGTAGCTCAGTTGGTAGAGCATGGCGCTAGCAACGCCAGGTTTGTGGGTTTGATTCCCACGGGGGGCCAGTATGAAAAAATGTATGCACTCACTAACTGTAAGTCGCTCTGGATAAGAGCGTCTGCTAAATGACTAAAACGTAAATATGATTGAAGTCAGATAGACAAACACTGTTGTGTATGTATCAGGCATTGATCAGGTCACCTTTGGATTATGGGTGCTTTGTATATGGATCAGCAGCCAAAACTGTACTACAGCGCCTGGATAGGATACAGTCAAGGGCCCTGAGATGGTGTGTGGGATCCTTCAGGACGACACCTGTTGAGGCATTGCAGGTGGATAGTGGGGCACTGCCACTGAGGATAAAGGCGGGACAAACTGGCAATATCGTACTGGGTGAGGTTGACAGGGAGTTCAAAAGGACATCCTGTGGTCACAGCAACTGGGGAATGCTGGGAGCGAGGAGGGGGTAAGCAGAGGGCATATGGGCAGAAGGTGGAAGAATATGGACTGGGGGAGAGAGAGATAGGGCAGCAATTGCATTGGGGACCGTTCCTCTGTGGCTGTTTCTGAAACCAAGTGTACGGTCGTGGTCAAAAGTTTTGAGAATGACACAAATATAAATTTTCACAAAGTCTGCTGCCTCAGTTTTTATGATGGCAATTTGCATATACTCCAGAATGTTATGAAGAGTGATCAGATGAATTGCAATTAATTGCAAAGTCCCTCTTTGCCATGAAAATGAACTTAATCCCCCCAAAATATTTCCACTGCATTTCAGCCCTGCCACAAAAGGACCAGCTGACATCATGTCAGTGATTCTCCCGTTAACACAGGTGAGAGTGTTGACGAGGACAGGGCTGGAGAGCACTCTGTCATGCTGATTGAGTTAGAATAACAGACTGGAAGCTTTAAAAGGAGGGTGGTGCTTGAAATCATTGTTCTTCCTCTGTTAACCATGGTTACCTGCAAGGAAACACGTGCCGTCATCATTGCTTTGCACAAAAAGGGCTTCACAGGCAAGGATATTGCTGCTAGTAAGATTGCACCTAAATCAACCATTTATCAGATCATCAAGAACTTCAAGGAGAGAGGTTCAATTGTTGTGAAGAAGTCTCCCGAGTGGCGCAGTGGTCCAAGGCACTGAATCGCAGTGCTAGCTGTGCCACTAGAGATCCTGGTTCGAATCCAGTCTCTGTCGTAGCCGGCCGCGACCAGGAGACCCATGGGGCGGCGCACAGCGTCTTCCAGGGTAGGGGAGGGAATGGCCGGCAGGGATGTAGCTCAGTTGGTAGAGCATGGCGTTTGCAACGCCAGGGTTGTGGGTTCGATTCCCACGGGGGGCCAGTATGAAAAAATATATATATATATATAATGTATGCACTCACTAACTGTAAGTCACTCTGGATAAGAGCGTCTGCTAAATGACTAAAATTTAAAAATGTAAATGTAAGAAGGCTTCAGGGCGCCCAAGAAAGTCCAACAAGCGCCAGGACTGTCTCCTAAAGTTGATTCAGCTGTGGGATCTGGGCACCACCAGTGCAGAGCTTGCTCAGGAATGGCAGCAGGCAGGTGTGAGTGCATATGCACGCACAGTGAGGCGAAGACTTTTGGAGGATGGCCTGGTGTCAAGAAGGGCAGCGAGGAAGCCACTTCTCTCCAGGAAAAACATCAGGGACATACTGATATTCTGAAAAAAATACAGGGATTGGACTGCTGAGGAGTCATTTTCTCTGATGAATCCCCTTTCCGATTGTTTGGGGCATCCGGAAAAAAGCTTGTCCGGAGAAGACAAGGTGAGCGCTACCATCAGTCCTGTGTCATGCCAACAGTAAAGCATCCTGAGACCATTCATGTGTGGGGTTGCTTCTCAGCCAAGGGAGTGGGCTCACTCACAATTTTGCCTAAGAACACAGTGTCACATTCGTTGAATGACGGGTCGGACCAAGGCGCAGCGTGATTTACGTACATGTTTATTTAAATGAATAAACAACCGCCAAACCAACGAAACATGAAGTCCAAGGCAGCGCAACACAACACACCTTAACAAGATCCCACAACCCACTAGTGCCAATAGGCTGCCTAAGTATGGTCGCCAATCAGAGACAACGAGCGACAGCTGCCTCTGATTGGGAACCACACCGGCCAACATAGATCTAGACAACATAGAAAATCACACCCTGACTCAACAAATAAGAGTCCCCAGAGTCAGGGCGTGACACACAGCCATGAATAAAGAATGGTACTAACACATCCTCCGAGAGCAACTTCTCCCAACCATCCAAGAACAGTTTGGTGACGAACAATGCCTTTTCCAGCATGATGGAGCACCTTGCCATAAGGCAAAAGTGATAACTAAGTGGCTCGGGGAACAAAACATTGACATTTTGGGTCCATGGCCAGGAAACTCCCCAGATCCTAATCCCATTGAGAACTTGTGGTAAATCCTCAAGAGGCGGGTGGACAAACAAAAACCCACAAATTCTGACAAACTCCTAGCATTGATTATGCAAGAATGGGCTGCCATCAGTCAGGATGTGGCCCAGAAGTTAATTGACAGCATGCCAGGTCAGATTGCAGAGGTCTTGTGTCACGATCGTCGAACACAGATGAGGACCAAGGCGCAGCGTTGCAGGCAAACATACTCTTTATTAGAGACACGATCAAAAAAACAACAAAACGATAACGTGACAGTTCACGGTCTAACACAACCGACTAGAAACAAAATCCCACAAACACGAATGAAAAACAGACTGTTTAAATATGGCTCCCAATCAGAGACAACCAGAAACACCTGACCCTCGTTGCCTCTGATTGGGAGCCACTCTGGCCAACATAGAAATAGCACCCATAGAAACAAAACACATAGAATCTACACACCCTGGCTCAACATAACAGTGTCCCCAGAGCCAGGGCGTGACAGTACCCCCCCCCCCTAAAGGCGTGGACTCCGACCGCGTCACCCAAATACCACAGGGGAGGGACCGGGTGGGCACTGCTCCGGGCCTGATCCCCGCTCCCTCTCCAACCCCCCAAAGTACCCCTGGTCCGGTCTGGCCCCGCTGGCCGGAGCTGGACTGCACACTGATGGAGCGGATTGCTCTAGCTCCGGCGTAAAACATCTGACCAGTGCCGAACCAGGCACCAGTGGAACAGGCACGGGCCGTGCCGGACTGACGACGCCCACCACTGGCTTGGTGTGGAGAACAGGCACGGGCCGTGCTGGACTGACAACGCACACCACTGGCTTGGTGTGAGGAGCAGGAGTGAGCCGAACCGGGCTGACGAAACGCACCACTGGCTTGGTGCGGGGAGCAGGAACGGGCCGAGCCGGGCTGACGAAGCGCACCACTGACTTGGTGCGGGGAGCAGGAACGGGCCGAGCCGGGCTGACGAAGCGCACCACTGACTTGGTGCGGGGAGCAGGAACGGGCCGAGCCGGGCTGACGGGCGCACCACTGACTTGGTGCGGGGAGCAGGAACGGGCCGAGCCGGGCTGACGAGCGCACCACTGACTTGGTGCGGGGAGCAAGAACGGGCCGAGCCGGGCTGACGAGCGCACCACTGACTTGGTGCGGGGAGCAGGAACGGGCCGAGCCGGGCTGACGAAGCGCACCACTGACTTGGTGCGGGGAGCAGGAACGGGCCGAGCCGGGCTGACGAAGCGCACCACTGACTTGGTGCGGGGAGCAGGAACGGGCCGAGCCGGGCTGACGAAGCGCACCACTGACTTTGTGCGAGGAGCAGGAACAGACCGGACCGTACTGGGGACACACACCACTGGCCCTACACCGGGATCTGGAACAGGCCGGACCGGACTGGTAACACACCCCAGTACCTCTCGCCGTGCCTCTACACCTTCCATCCCCTCTTCGACCAGTGGCCCCCGTAACCTGGCGGCCTCCTCTGCCAACCCGCTGGACCGCTCTATCGCGGCCTCCTGCTGCCCCGACATCGTGAGCCCCCCCCTAAAAAATTTCTGGGGGTCTCTCCTCCCCGTGGGCCAGGCCTCTATAGTTCTCGTCCAACTCTCGCTCTTCTGCCTCCAACTCCCGCTATTCAGCTCCTCAATTGGCTTGACCCAGTCGAAGCTCTTCCTCCATTGTTCCCAAGTCCACTCTCTCTGCTCTTCACTCGGCTTGACCCAGTCGAGGCTGCCACGGAGATCTGCTAGGGATTTCCCTGGCGATGGCTCCTCGACTCGCTGCTTGGTCCAGTTGTGGTGGGATTTTCTGTCACGATCGTCGAACAGAGATGAGGACCAAGGCGCAGCGTTGCAGGCAAACATACTCTTTATTAGAGACACGATCAAAAAAAAAAAAAAACGATAACGTGACAGTTCACGGTCTAACACAACCGACTAGAAACAAAATCCCACAAACACGAATGAAAAACAGACTGTTTAAATATGGCTCCCAATCAGAGACAACCAGAAACACCTGACCCTCGTTGCCTCTGATTGGGAGCCACTCTGGCCAACATAGAAATAGCACCCATAGAAACAAAACACATAGAATCTACACACCCTGGCTCAACATAACAGTGTCCCCAGAGCCAGAGCGTGACATCTTGAAAAAGAAGGGTCAAATATTGACTCTTTGCATAAACTTAATGTAATTGTCAATAAAAGCCTTTGACACTTATGGAATGCTTGTAATTATACTTCAGTATACCATAGTAACATCTGACAAAAATATCTAAAAACACTGAAGCAGCAAACTTTGTGAAGACCAATACTTGTGTCATTCTCAAAACGTTTGACCACGACTGTAGACGTGGACATGATTGAGGGCAGGAGGGAATGGGTTGAGGATTTGACACGGTGTGTGGAGAGATACAATGCCTTCGGAAAGTATTCAGATCCCTTGACTTTTTCCACATTTTGTTAGGTTACAGCCTTATTCTAAAATTTATTAAATTGTTTTTCCCCCTCATCAATCTACACCCAATACCCCATGATCCTGACTAGTCTCCCAGTCCCTGCTGCTGAAAAACATCCCCACAGCATGATGCTGCCACCACCATGCTTCACCGTAGGGATGGTATTGGTCAGGTG
Organism: Coregonus clupeaformis; assembly: GCF_020615455.1. Classification (NCBI taxonomy): domain Eukaryota; kingdom Metazoa; phylum Chordata; class Actinopteri; order Salmoniformes; family Salmonidae; genus Coregonus; species Coregonus clupeaformis. Next base: position 58,284,124 of record NC_059199.1, on the reverse strand, counting down.
ATGAGCGGTGCCTGGTTTCCTCCAGATGTGACGCTTGGCATTCAGGCCAAAGAGTTCAATCTTGGTTTCATCAGACCAGAGAATCTTGTTTCTCATGGTCTGAGAGTCCTTTAGGTGCCTTTTGGCAAACTCCAAGCGGGCTGTCATGTGTCTTTTACTGAGGAGCGGCTTCCATCTGGCCACTCTACCATGAAGGCCTGATTGGTTGAGTGCTGCAGAGGAACTCTGGAGCTCTGTCAGAGTGACCATCGGGTTCTTGGTCACCTCCCTGACCCAGGCCCTTCTCCCCCGATTGCTCAGGTTTACCCAGGCGAGCAGCTCTAGGAAGAGTCTTGGTGGTTCCAAACTTACATTTACATTTTAGTCATTTAGCAGACGCTCTTATCCAGAGCGACTTACAGGAGCAATTAGGGTTAAGTGCCTTGCTCAAGGGCACAGACAGATTTTTCACCTAATCGGCTCAGGGATTAGAACCAGCGACCTTTCGGTTACTGGCACAACACTGTTAACCACTAAGCTACCTGCTTCCATTTAAGAATGATGGAGGCCACTTTGTTCTTGGGGACCTTCAATGCTGCAGAAAGTTTTTGGTTAACCTTACTCAGGGTACCAAATGTCTAAAAACCTGTTTTCACATTGTCATTATGGGGTATTGTGTGTAGATTGATGAGGAAAAAAATGCATTTAATCCATTTTCTAATAAGGCTGTAACGTAACAAAATGTGGAAAAAGTGAAGGGTTCTGAATATTCCTTTTTTATTCGTTTTTAAGGATACATACAGATGGTTCAAAGGATCCAGTCAGTGGAAGGGTGGGAGATGGGGTGTACATCCCAGATTTCAATGTTAGAGTGTGTAAGCGGTTAACTGATTACGTGTCAGTGTATGTGGCCGAGTTGATGGCCATGATTCTAGGTTTGAGATGGGTGGAGGAGGAGGGGAAACCACTCAGAGTGGTGACCTGTTCTGATTGGGCTGCAGTGTTGAGTAGTGTGAAGTCGGGAAGGTCGGATAGGGGAGGCTTATTTGTGATGATGGTGCTGTTAATGTGGTTGGAGAGGATGGGAGTGGTGGTAAGCTTTTGCTGGGTTCCCACCCATGTGGGTGTGGAGGATAATGAGAAGGCTGATGTGGTGGCTAAGAGTGCTGGGGGGGAGAGAGGTGGGAGATATTCAGATCCCGCTGGGCCGCAGGGAAGTCAAGTCCTTGATCCGGGCAAAAGGGCTCGACCTTTTGGCAAAGGGAGTGGGATGGTAGTAGTAAGGGGAGGTCTGTAAAGGAAGAGGTGGGGACTATGGGATGGAGGAGAGAGGAAGTTGTATTCAGTAGACTACGGTTTGGGCACACAGGTTTAAATGCCATGCTGTGATAGGTTGTTGATAGGGACACATGAAACAGGTCTGTGTGACGAGTGTTTAGTGGAGGAAACGGTGGAGCATGTATTGATATTTTGTGAACTGTATGACGTAGATAGGGAGAGACTGTGTGAAAGGGTTAGAGAGGCTGGACGGGGTTGGGGTTTGGGTGGTGTAGTGGGGGAGGGTTAGAGAGGCTGGACGGGGTTGGGGTTTGGGTGGTGTAGTGGGGGAGGGTTAGAGAGGCTGGACGGGGTTGGGGTTTGGGTGGTGTAGTGGGGGAGGGTTAGAGAGGCTGGACGGGGTTGGGGTGGTGTAGTGGGGGAGGGTTAGAGAGGCTGGACGGGGTTGGGGTTTGGGTGGTGTAGTGGGGGGAGGGTTAGAGAGGCTGGACGGGGTTGGGGTTGGGGTGGTGTAGTGGGGGAGGGTTAGAGAGGCTGGACGGGGTTGGGGTTTAGGTGGTGTAGTGGGGGGAGGGTTAGAGAGGCTGGACAGGGTTGGGGTTTGGGTGGTGTAGTGGGGGAGGGTTAGAGAGGCTGGACAGGGTTGGGGTGGTGTAGTGGGGGGAGGGTTAGAGAGGCTGGACGGGGTTGGGGTTTGGGTGGTGTAGTGGGGGGAGGGTTAGAGAGGCTGGACGGGGTTGGGGTTTGGGTGGTGTAGTGGGGGAGGGTTAGAGAGGCTGGACGGGGTTGGGGTTGGGGTGGTGTAGTGGGGGAGGGTTAGAGAGGCTGGACGGGGTTGGGGTTTAGGTGGTGTAGTGGGGGAGGGTTAGAGAGGCTGGACGGGGTTGGGGTTTGGGTGGTGTAGTGGGGGATGGTTAGAGAGGCTGGACAGGGTTGGGGTTTAGGTGGTGTAGTGGGGGAGGGTTAGAGAGGCTGGACGGGGTTGGGGTTTGGGTGGTGTAGTGGGGGAGGGTTAGAGAGGCTGGACGGGGTTGGGGTTTGGGTGGTGTAGTGGGGGAGGGTTAGAGAGGCTGGACGGGGTTGGGGTTTGGGTGGTGTAGTGGGGGAGGGTTAGAGAGGCTGGACGGGGTTGGGGTTTGGGTGGTGTAGTGGGGGGAGGGTTAGAGAGGCTGGACGGGGTTGGGGTGGTGTAGTGGGGGGAGGGTTAGAGAGGCTGGACGGGGTTGGGGTTTGGGTGGTGTAGTGGGGGAGGGTTAGAGAGGCTGGACGGGGTTGGGGTTTAGGTGGTGTAGTGGGGGAGGGTTAGAGAGGCTGGACGGGGTTGGGGTGGTGTAGTGGGGGAGGGTTAGAGAGGCTGGACAGGGTTGGGGTTTAGGTGGTGTAGTGGGGGGAGGGTTAGAGAGGCTGGACGGGGTTGGGGTTTAGGTGGTGTAGTGGGGGAGGGTTAGAGAGGCTGGAAGGGGGTTGGGGTTTAGGTGGTGTAGTGGGGGAGGGTTAGAGAGGCTGGACGGGGTTGGGGTTTAGGTGGTGTAGTGGGGGAGGGTTAGAGAGGCTGGACGGGGTTGGGGTTTGGGTGGTGTAGTGGGGGAGGGTTAGAGAGGCTGGACGGGGTTGGGGTTTAGGTGGTGTAGTGGGGGGAGGGTTAGAGAGGCTGGACGGGGTTGGGGTTGGGGTGGTGTAGTGGGGGAGGGTTAGAGAGGCTGGACAGGGTTGGGGTGGTGTAGTGGGGGAGGGTTAGAGAGGCTGGACAGGGTTGGGGTTTAGGTGGTGTAGTGGGGGAGAGTTAGAGAGGCTGGACGGGGTTGGGGTTTAGGTGGTGTAGTGGGGGAGGGTTAGAGAGGCTGGACGGGGTTGGGGTTTAGGTGGTGTAGTGGGGGGAGGGTTAGAGAGGCTGGACGGGGTTGGGGTTTGGGTGGTGTAGTGGGGGAGAGTTAGAGAGGCTGGACGGGGTTGGGGTTTGGGTGGTGTAGTGGGGGGAGGGTTAGAGAGGCTGGATGGGGTTGGGGTGGTGTAGTGGGGGAAGGTTAGAGAGGCTGGACGGGGTTGGGGTTTGGGTGGTGTAGTGGGGGAGGGTTAGAGAGGCTGGACGGGGTTGGGGTTTGGGTGGTGTAGTGGGGGAGGGTTAGAGAGGCTGGACGGGGTTGGGGTTTAGGTGGTGTAGTGGGGGGAGGAAAGGGGAGGGATGTGGTGTCTAGGGCTCTATTTCACTTTCTTAGAGGAACAGGACTAATGAAGAGAATTTAATGTAATTAGGTCGTGACTGGCGGTGTATGCACCTTAAAACTTGGATGCGATCCTCCAACCCAAACCCAAAGAAGAAGGGGGAGGTCAGGTGTGCCTACTGCCCAGTGGTGGATAAAGTACCAAATTGTCATACTTTAGTAAAAGTAAAGATACATGAATAGAAAATTACTCAAGAAAAAGTGAAAGTCACCCAGTAAAATACTACTTGAGTAAAGGTCTAAAAGTATTTGGTTTTCAAAAGTAAATGTAATTGCTAAAATATACTTAAGTACCAAAAGTAAAATGATAAATCATTTAAAATTCTGTATATTAAGCAAACCAGACGCAACCATTTTCTTATTTTTTGAATGTACTGATAGCCAGGGGCACACTCCAACATTCAGACGTCATTTACAAACACAGCATGTGGGTTTAGTGGGTCCGCCAGATCAGAGGCAGTAGGGATGACAAGGGATTTTCTCTTGATAAATGCGTGAATTTGACAATTTTCCTGTCCTGCTAAGCATTCAAAATGTAACATGTACTTTTGGGTAAAAAGTACATTATTTTCTTTAAGAATGTAGTGAAGTAAAAGTAAAAGTTGTCAAAAATATTAATAGTAAAGTACTGATACCCCAAAAAGCTACTTAATAGTACTTTAAAGTATTTTTACTTTAGTACTTTACACCACTGCTACTGGCGAGGGCAGGCGACCCCAATTACCTTCCCATTAATTACGACTGGGTTAGTTAATAGCTAGCTTTCTAAAGTATGGGTCCTTTAAAACAGTCACAGCCTGCCTGGTAGTAAAACTGACCAACGAAACCAAGCTAGGCTATTATTGAGCCAAATTCACTTGAGCAAAAAGTCTCATTACTTACTAGGCTACTGTTCTTTGCTGGAACGACGGGAGTTAACCAATTAGCTAAGACCGAGTTAATTACTGTTTGAGTAATGAAACAATCAATCAATCAATTAATTAAACAACCACAAAGTAATAAGATAATTTCTTCCTTAACGTAATCATCCGCTGACTCGCGCTCTTCATCCATTACGAACTTGCTTTCACGAGCGTCAAACTCTAAACTAACAATTTGTTTACCGATATTAAAGGTCTAATACGCTATTAGGAAATTGATGTGCGAGTGTGCACCGTCCGTTTCGAGACAAGTGAAGAAGTTGATTGACAAATTAGCTAGTTGACAATACACAGGACAACCATTACAATACACAGGTGTGCTGTTAATTTTAGCACCCACCTTGTTGCTATGTATGAACTAGCTCCATAGTATGGAAACCAAATTAAAATCAGACAGTTGCCCAGACAGTTCCACTATCAGTTTAGAGATTTGATGGGTCAGCAAACATACAGTACCAGTCAAAAGATTGGACACACCTACTCATTCAAGGGTTTTTCTTTATTTTTACTATTTTCTACATTGCAGAATAATAGTGAAGACATCAAAACTATGAAATAACACATATGGAATCATGTAGTAACCAAAAAAGTGTTAAACAAATCAAAATATATATTTTAGATTTTAGATTCTTCTAAGTAGCCACTCTTTGCCTTGATAACAACTTTGCACACTCTTGGCATTCTCTCAACCAGCTTCACCTGGAATGCTTTTCCAACAGTCTTGAAGGAGTTCCCACATATGCTGAGCACTTGTTGGCTGCTGTTCCTTCACTCTGCGGTCCAACTCATCCCAAACCATCTCAACTGGGTTGAGGTCGGGTGATTGTGGAGGCCAGGTCATCTGATGCAGCACTCCATCACTCTCCTTCTTGGTCAAATAGCCCTTACACAGCCTGGAGGTGTGTTTTGGGTCATTGTCCTGTTGAAAACAAATGATAGTCCCACTAACCCTAACCCATGCTTCACGGTAGGAACCACACATGCGGAGATCATCCGTTCACCTACTCTGCGTCTCACAAAGACATGGCGGTTGGAACCAAAAATCTCAAATTTGGACTCATCAGACCAAAGGACAGATTTCCACCGGTCTAATGTCCATTGCTCATGTTTCTTGGCCCAAGCAAGTATCTTCTTCTTATTAGTGTCCTTTAGTAGTGGTTTCTTTGCAGCAATTTGACCATGAAGGCTTGATTCACACAGTCTCCTCTGAACAGTTGATGTTGAGATGTGCTGTTACTTGAACTCCGTGAAGCATTTATTTGGGCTGCAATTTCTGAGGCTGGTAACTCTAATGAACGTATCCTCTACAGCAGAGGTAACTCTGGGTCTTCCTTTCCTGTGGCGGCCCTCATGAGAGCCAGTTTCATCATAGCGCTTGATGGTTTTTGCGACTGCACTTGAAGAAACTTTCAAAGTTCTTGACATTTTCCGGATTGACTGACCTTCATGTCTTAAAGTAATGATGGACTGTAGTTTCTCTTTGCTTATTTGAGCTGTTTTTGCCATAATATGGACTTAGTCTTAGGCCGTCATTGTAAATAAGAATTTGTTCTTAACTGACTTGCCTAGTTAAATAAAGGTTAAAAAAAAATAATACAAAAATAAAATACTAAAATATGTCCCCCTGTTCCCAGTGAAAGTTGCGCCCCTGGTTATTAGAATATTTTAATTTAATAGGATCTTTAGTGCAGTAAGTAACATATCACCCACGAGAGGGAGCCGAGAGCTCCATCGACTGTAACCTGGCTACCCAACTCACTTCATTCACTTCACAGCAGCTCTATACTATACACTATAGAGTTACATTCACAAGGAAACAAGTACAGCAAGTACTAGCAGCAATCCCCATAACTCTACCTTTCTCTCTCCTTCCCCAGTGGATGAGTACAGATTTTATAGCAACCAACCTCAACTGCCGGACCGCGGTCCGGGTCCGGACACAGAGAAGGGTCAATCCGGACCGGACAACATCGCATTTTGTTATATAAAAGTCCATTTATTTTTTAGACAGCTTAAAAAAAAAATCTACCGGGCGCAGCGGTCTCTTTAACTCAACAACCTCTCTTTCTCACTCTCTCTCTCTCTCTAAGCAACGCCCACCTCTCTAATTGTGCCCTGTCTAATCCAATCGCGTGGTTATATGCAAATACAAGAGACCGCGTCTTACCCAATCACATCAATCCAAATATCCTCTGCGGAACCTTGGGACAAGCAGGCAGAAAGAAACAGAAAGATCTGACCGCGGTTCAACTGTTAATATCACACATAGAAGGAGCGTAGTTACCGGTATCTTTGTTAATATAGCTTGTTCAAAAAAGAAGGAAAGTTGATTCTGAAAACCAAAAAAAAAAACATTTTCAGACACTGAGACGGTAAAAGGATGCATGAGTCCACAGCAATGAGGAGAACTGAAATATTAGCTGAAGATTTAACTTCACAACTTGATGAGGCCATTCAGAATGCACCATACATTTCATTAGCTGTGAATGAATCAACAGATAAACACTGATAATGCCCAGCTTCTGGTGTTTGTCAGATTTCATAATGAAACAAAGAAGGAATTCTGTGAGGAGCTGTTGGGCTTAACAAATCTAGAAGCACACACACGGGGAGAGGATATCCATGAGGCCATCAAAGGAATGCTGACAAAAAGGGGGATCGATCTGAAGTCAGTGGTCTCCATCCTCACAGATGGAGCTCCAGCCATGACAGGAAGAGGGAGGGGACTGGTTGCACGTTTGAAAGAGGACCACCCTGACCTGACATCATACCACCGCATCAATCTGTCCTGTGTGCCAGTCTGGGAAAATAGTATTCTGAGGTCATGACAACGATGATGAAACTGATCAACTTTTTGAGAGCAACATCATTGCCACAACACTGCCTGCTACGAGGCATTCTGACAGAGGCCAATGCCAGTTTTGATGACTTACTACTGCACAACAATGTCAGATGGCTCAGCAAAGGCATGGCTTTGGAACGCTTTTTGGCCATTCATGAGGAAATCAAAGCTTTCTTATCAGAGCAAAAGAGTGACAAGGCAACTCAGTTTTCTGAGTTTTTGGAAGATGAGGAGAAGATGGAAACACTTGCATTTTTGACAGATATTACATCACACCTTAATCAAGTGAATGTTAAGCTGCAGGGACGGGACAACACAGTGTGTGATATGATAACAGCAGTCCAGGCTTTCCAGAAGAAAGTGGAACTTTTCAAGAATGATCTCCAGGGAGAACTTGTCCACTTCCCTGATCTTCTGGTGCAAACGCAGGGAGACAAAGATGTTCCCAACCATGTAGATTTTTCTTTCAGAAGCTGATGGAGAACTTCAAGGCACGCTTTGATGACTTCAGTGTTTGAAGAGAACTGCTGCTGCTCATCCAGAACACCTTCTTGGTCACAAATGTGACAAGGTTTTGAGAAGAAGCAAAACAGATCATGTTTGTCTCCACATTCAGCTGTGGAATCAGCCTTCTCCACAATTATCTTTATTAAAAACAAATACCGCACCAGGCTCACCAATGAACACCTGCACCAGTGTCTCAGAGTGGCTCTCACACCATTTGTGCCAAAGTTCAAAGAATTGGCAGGAGACAGAAAGTGTAATTTCTCTCATTGATGCAATGACACGGCCCAGAGTGACTTATACATGAATATTGCATGACGTTCTGTGCAATAAGACTATTATTTTAGTTCAACTCTCCTTTGTTCTCCAGAAAACATGCACTTGATGTCATAATAATAAGAAAAAAAGTTAATTCAAGGCCCATGTCAAATGGTTCAGAGTGCACTTTTTGCATAGACAATTATGCAACCACTTTTGTTCTTCAGCAATGTTGATGCAATGTTGCACGTTTACATTCGATAGAAGTTATAATTAATTCAAGTTCTTAGTCTCATTTAATGTATTTAATGTACATTTTATATAACAACATGTTTCCTAAGTCGTAGACGACTATGTTTGTTACTACGCTGTACCACAGCGCCGATAAAGACCGATATCCCTCCGGACCTTTGCCACCTAGGAAATGTGTGTCACTGGACCTTCTCAAATAGTAGTTTATAGCATCAGGTATGTGGTGACTGGGGGTGTAATACCATAATCAGACAGTAGAGGGCGCAGTGTGTCACAACATCACCCAGTCAGCATCATTCCATCCATGTATGACGCGCCAAACCCAACTCCCCTTGAAGTGTACTGTGCGCGGTCCCCGATATGTTTATTTACATTTTAGTCATTTAGCAGACGCTCTTACCCAGAGCGACTTATAGTTAGTGAGTGCATACATTTTCATACTAGCCCCCCCGTGGGAATCAAACCCACAACCCTGGCGTTGCTAACACCATTCTCTACCAACTGAGCTACACGGGACTTTATGTATAAATAAATAATATGCCACTTAGCAGACGCTTTTATCCAAAGCGACTTACAGTCATGCGTGCATAAATTTTTGTGTATGGGTGGTCCCGGGGATCGAACCCACTACCCTGGCATTACAAGCGCCGTGCTCTACCAGCTGCGCTACAGAGGACCACATGTCCTATATTTAGGGTGTCCAATAAAAACGCACCTTTTGACCAATGGGTAAAAATAATATGTTCATTGTGTAGATAATCCTCAAAGAAAAGCAATGGTGCAAACCTCCTGTCTCTTATCATTATCCGATTTTTTAAAAAAAATGTTTTTACCCTTGTAGGATGGTCAGAATTAAGGTGACTAAACCAATGGAGGCCTGAGAAAAAAAGTTGTCAAAAATCTGGAAAATTGCATCTCGTCAGCTAGGCTGGATTCTGTGCTAGAATTAAGGGTACTGGCAACCCGACAGGCTCCCTTTCCTGTGGAACTCATCATTCTTCTCGAATCCGCAGGACATAAAACAACATAGAGGTCAGATGGATATGACTTTTGAGACATGACATGTAGTATTTTAGTATACGCTTTTCATATTAGAAATTCATGTTCATTTCTCGCCAAAACAAGCGTATCTCTGGGTAACACTTCCTTTTAAGTGGTCCTTATTACATAGTGTAATTACACTAACAAGTATTGTAGTTAACTGTAACAACTCAGTTACAATGTAATAACAACATGTACCTGGTAGTAATTGTGGTCCGTAGTTACAGAAGCGTAACAACCAATGCTTGTTACCATGCTTGTTACAAATGGGCAGGTTTCCACCAAATTCACCAACTTCTTCTCAGCTGCATCCGATTAATTAACAGATGTGACAAAGATTGGGATCCCTTGTGGGATGCGCTGGGTGTCTGAGAGATGATATTTTATCAGTAGTGACTTTAGCATGTACATCTTGGTGGGGCAAACTATTTTATTTTATGCATGCCAGCAAAGCCACTACACAACACAACACTAAACAATACATTAATGGCACTATAACGGTGACCACAAACTGTTAGGGCCTACATAAAGCTGTCCCACCGCTACACCTGCCTATCAGCAGAGCCTCATCTGGCAGCGAAAAATATCATTCAGCCTCATTTACTGCCTTTAAAAAAAAAACATAGCTGATATGATAATGGCGCCGGAGAAGATGGCTGCCGTTTTACAGCCCTCTAACCAATTGTACTATTATAAAAAAAAGTATTAAACTATTAACTATTTGTAATTTATTTTGTACATAATGTTTCTGCCATTGTCTCTTATAACCAAAAAGAGCTTCTGGATATCAGGACAGCGATTACTCACCTCGTATTGGACAAAGATTTTTTCTTCAACGAGGCGTCCGCAAAGGATATCCTACAGACACCCGACAAGGCCCAAATCCCTGTCATTCGCATGAGGAAGAGACGGAGATATCGTGGATGTAGGTCGGGGTGCCTTGTAAGGATCCAATCAATCCTATTAGCCAATCCTATTAGCCAATCTTCAATCATTTGATAATAAATTGGATGACCTAAGATTACGGTTATCCTACCAACGGGACATTAAAAACGGTAATATCTTATGTTTCACCGAGCCGTGGCTGAACGACGACATGGACAACATACAGCTAGCGGGCTATACGCTACATCGGCAGGATAGAACGGCTGACTCCGGTAAGACAAGGGGTGGCGGTCTGTGTATATTTATAAACAACAGCTGGTGCACAAAATCTAATACTAAGGAAGTCTCGAGGTTTTGCTCGCCTGAGGTAGAGTATCTCATGATAAGCTGTAGACCACACTATTTACCAAGAGAGTTTTCATCTATATTTTTCATAGCTGTCTATTTACCACCACAAACCAATGCTGGCATTAAGATTGCACTGAATGAGCTGTATAAGGCCATAAGTCAACAGGAAAACGCTCATCCAGAGGCAGCGCTCCTAGTGGCCGGGGACTTTAATGCAGGGAAACTTAAATCCGTTATACCTAATTTCTACCAGCATGTTAAATGTGCAACCAGAGGAAAAAAAAACTCTAGACCACCTTTACTCCACACACAGAGACTCGTACAAAGCTCTCCCTCGCCCTCCATTTGGCAAATCTGACCATAACTCTATCCTCCGGATTCCTGCTTATAAGCAAAAACTAAAGCAGGAAGCACCAGTGACTCGGTTAATAAAAAAGTGGTCAGATGACGCAGATGCTAAGCTACAGGACTGTTTTGCTAGCACAGACTGGAACATGTTCCGGGATTCTTCAGATAGCATTGAGGAGTACACCACATCAGTCACTGGCTTCATCAATAAGTGCATCGATGATGTCGTCCCCACAGTGACCGTACGTACATACCCCAACCAGAAGCCATGGATTACAGGAAACATCCGCACTGAGCTAAAGGGTAGAGCTTCCGCTTTCAAGGAGCAATCCCGCTATGCCCTCCGACGAACCATCAAACAGGCAAAGAGTCAATACAGGACTAAGACTGAATCGTACTACACCGGCTCTGACGCTCGTCGGATGTGGCAGCTTGAAAACTATTACAGACTACAGAGAGAAGAACAGCCGCGAGCTGCCCAGTGACACAAGACTTCCAGATGAGCTAAACCACTTCTATGCTTGCTTCGAGGCAAGCAACACTGAAGCATGCATGAGAGCACCAGCTGTTCCGGATGACTATGTGATCACGCTCTCCGTAGCCGATGTGAGTAAGACTTTTAAGCAGGTCAACATTCACAAGGCCGCAGGGCCAGACGGATTACCAGGACGTGTACTCCGAGCATGTGCTGACCAACTGGCAAGTGTCTTCACTGACATTTTCAACATGTCCCTGACTAAGTCTGTAATACCAACATGTTTCAAGCAGACCACCATAGTCCCTGTGCCCAAGGACTCTAAGATAACCTGGCTAAATGACTACCGACCCGTAGCACTGACGTCTGTAGCCATGAAGTGCTTTGAAAGGCTGGTCATGGCTCACATCAACACCATTATCCCAGAAACCCTAGACCCACTCCAATTTGCATACCGCCCCAACAGATCCACAGATTATGCAATTTATATTGCACTCCACACTGCCCTTTCCCACCTGGACAAGAGGAACACCTACGTGAGAATGCTATTCATTGACTACAGCTCAGCATTCAACACCATAGTGCCCTCAAAGCTCATCACTAAGCTAAGGATCTTGGGACTAAACACCTCCCTCTGCAACTGGATCCTGGACTTCCTGACGGGCTGCCCCCAGGTGATAAGGGTAGGTAACAACACATCTGCCACACTGATCCTCAACACCGGGGCCCCTCAGGGGTGCGTTCTCAGTCCCCTCCTGTACTCCCTGTTCACCCATGACTGCATGGCCAGGCACGACTCCAACACCATCATTAAGTTTGCCGACGACACAACAGTGGTAGGCCTGATCACCGACAACGATGAGACAGCCTATAGGGAGAAGGTCAGAGACCTGGCCGTGTGGTGCCAGGATAACAACCTCTCCCTCAACGTGACCAAGACAAAGGAGAAGATTGTGGACTACAGGAAAAAAAAAGAGGACTGAGCACGCCCCCATTCTCATCGACGGGGCTGTAGTGGAACAGGTTGAGAGCTTCAAGTTCCTTGGTGTCCACATCACCAATGAACTATCATGGTCCAAACATTCCAAGACAGTCGTGAAGAGGGCACAACAAAGCTTATTCCCCCTCAGGAGACTGAAAAGATTTGGCATGGGTCCTCAGATCCTCAAAAAACTCTACAGCTGCACCATCGAAAGCATCCTGACTGGTTGCATCACCGCCTGGTATGGCAACTGCTTGGCCTCCGACCGCAAGGCACTACAGAGGGTAGTGCGTATGGCCCAGTACATCACTGGGGCCAAGCTTCCTGCCATCCAGGACCTCTATACCAGGCGGTGTCAGAGGAAGGCCCTCAAAATTGTCAAAGACTCCAGCCACCCTAGTCATAGACTGTTCTCTCTGCTACCGCACGGCAAGCGGGACCGGAGTGCCAAGTCTAGGTCCAAAAGACTTCTCAACAGCTTCTACCCCCAAGCCATAAGACTCCTGAACAGCTAATCATGGCTACCCGGACTATTTGCACTGCCCCCCCACCCCATCTTTTTACGCTGCTGCTACTCTGTTAATTATTTATGCATAGTCACTTTAACTCTACCTACATGTACATATTACTTCAACTACCTCAACTAGCCGGTGCCCCCACACATTGACTCTGCACCGGTACCCCCCTGTATATATACCCTCCCTACTGTTATTTTATTTTACTTCTACTCTATCTTTTCTCAACACTTCTTTGTTGTTTTATTTTACTTTTTTATTAAAAATAAATGCACTGTTGGTTAAGGGCTGTAAGTAAGCATTTCACTGTAATGTCTACACCTGTTGTATTTGGTGCATGTGGCCAATACAATTTGATTTGATTTGATTTGATGGCTGACTTGCTTAAATAAATATAGTTTCTACTGACTCCTTGTGGATTTGTGTAACTCGATAAAAACCGCATTCTCCTTCAATAATAACGAATGCCGACATGAGTTTTGACTTTTGAACCATACACAAACATTCTTACATTAAGTTCAGTAAATTCATCATGTTTGTTCTTATATCAGAGCGCTAAGTTCTAAGTATAAGCAAGTGGAAGCAAACGAGCAGCGACGAGGTAGGCCTTCGTTCAGCACTTTCAAAATGGACACCGACAGAAATTCAGTTAGATGTTAGTTCAGATAAATTCAGCAAAATGTTGAGACCTTAACTTTACTCTTCTTTAAGTCACGACAAAGAGAGAGAGAGAGAGAGAGAGAGAGAGAGAGAGAGAGAGAGAGAGAGAGAGAGAGAGAGAGAGACCCAGACTCAGCGGATAATTTTCACCATTTGAAGTATTTTGTTAGACCTATGTGGTCTGAACAGGAAGTAAAATACAATCACCAGGATCCACTTTTATAGACAATATACAGACGCACTGACAGCGCATTGCGCAAACAAAACAACCCTCGCAATATCCCCTCCTCGTGGTTACAGACCCAACAACATTATATAGTATCCCCTCCTCGTGGTTACAGACCCAACAACATTATATAGTATCCCCTCCTCGTGGTTACAGACCCAACAACATTATATAGTATCCCCTCCTCGTGGTTACAGACCCAACAACATTATATAGTATCCCCTCCTCATGGTTACAGACCCAACAACATTATATAGTATCCCCTCCTCGTGGTTACAGACCCAACAACATTATATAGTATCCCCTCCTCATGGTTACAGACCCAACAACATTATATAGTATCCCCTCCTCGTGGTTACAGACCCAACAACATTATATAGTATCCCCTCCTCATGGTTACAGACCCAACAACATTATATAGTATCCCCTCCTCATGGTTACAGACCCAACAACATTATATAGTATCCCCTCCTCATGGTTACAGACCTAACAACATTATATAGTATCCCCTCCTCATGGTTACAGACCCAACAACATTATATAGTATCCCCTCCTCATGGTTACAGACCCAACAACATTATATAGTATCCCCTCCTCATAGTTACAGACCCAACAACATTATATAGTATCCCCTCCTCATGGTTACAGACCTAACAACATTATATAGTATCCCCTCCTCATGGTTACAGACCCAACAACATTATATAGTATCCCCTCCTCATGGTTACAGACCCAACAGCATTATATAGTATCCCCTCCTCATGGTTACAGACCCAACAGCATTATATAGTATCCCCTCCTCATGGTTACAGACCCAACAACATTATATAGTATCCCCTCGTCTTGTAGAAAAGCACTTCAGCTAATTATAATACACAAAGTATGCAAAACAAAGAAATGTATCATTCTAACATTACCTAAAATGATGAATAAGATACTAATGAGATAGATCTATATAAGCAATATAACAATACAGATGTACAAACTTTGGCATAAGGGAACGATGAACGGTTGAGGGACGATATGCCTGTCTTTTTTAAATGGACAGTGACATAATTCAGAACATGGGCCGTTCTTACAGTCTTCTCCCTGTATACCAAGTCAGAAACGTAGGATAAATAACGGGGGCATATAAGCAGACAATGAAAGCTTTTACAATATTCGACGATGACATTTCTCTCAAACTTGCTATAGGCTACATGTGCACCACCAAGTCAGAACACTATAGGGGGAGACGCCAATTTTTGGACTCACCTTTGTTGTGCTCACTTGAACAGGAAGGTGGCGCCGGCGGTCCTTCCTGTGGACAAACTTTGTCATCCAAATCTGGCATTCTTTGGATTTAATGGTCCTTTCAAGACAACTGGGAACTCGGGGGGAAAAAAACGAGGTCGAATCATGACGTCAGTGAACTTCAGGTCGGAAAGTCTGAGCTCTAGAAAGAGACCCGAGTTCTTGACTTTTTATTCCGAGTTGGAAGACCGTTCAAAAACGTATTTTCCCAGTCGGAGCTCGTTTTTATTCCAGCTCCCAGTTGTCTTGAATGCACCGAAGTCGGAGATTTCCCGGTTCCGAGTTACCATTTGTTTTTAACCCGGCAGAAATCATGCTGGATTGACAGCATGGCCAATATATTCAACCTTTTCTTGCCCATGGTGTTGCGTGTGAATGTTTATCCTTTTAAGCTTTGTTAAAGAGACCCTTTCAGACAGATGTTTTAAATCCTTAAACCCAGACTTGGTCCACACACCCTTTGCACCGAATGGCAGGCAGGCGAAGCAAAATAGTGATTGGTTTGCATCGCAGTTAGCCACTCATTGTTGAATTTGTGATTTCCGACTTGCACCGATACGTTTTATCTACAATTTCTCTTCATTTGACATGGATTGAAAATGATTTTCCAGTAGATGAAAGGTGATGATCGTGGACTACAGGAAAAGGAGGGCCGAGCATGCCCCCATTCTCATCGAAGGCCTGTAGTGGAGCAGGTTGAGAGCTTCAAGTTCCTTGGTGTCCACATCACCAACAAACTATCATGGTCCAAACACACCAAGACAGTCTTGAAGAGGGCATGACAACGCCTATTCCCCCTCAGGAGACTGAAAAGATTTGGCATGGGTCCTCAGATCCTCAAAAACGTATACAGCTGCACCATCGAGAGCATCCTGACTGGTTGCATCACCGCCTGGTATAGCAACTGCTTGGCTGCAAGGCGCTACAGAGGGTAGTGCGTACTGCACAGTACATCACTGGGGCCAAGCTTCCTGCCATCCAGGACCTCTATACCAGGCGGTGTCAGAGGAAGGCCCTAAAAATTGCCAAAGACTCCAGCCACCCTAGTCATAGACTGTTCTCTCTGCTACCGCACAGCAAGCGTTACCGGAGCGCCATGTCTTGGTCCAAAAGGCTTCTGAACAGCTTCTACCCCCAAGCCATAAGACTGCTGAACAATTAATTAAATGGCTACCTGGACTATTTGCATTGACCCCCCCCCCCTTTTTTTACGCTGCTGCTACTCTCTGTTTATTATCTATTATCTATGCACAGTCACTTTAGCTCTACATACATGTACATACAGTGGGGAGAACAAGTATTTGATACACTGCAGATTTTGCAGGTTTTCCTACTTACAAAGCATGTAGAGGTCTGTAATTTTTATCATAGGTACACTTCAACTGTGAGAGACGGAATCTAAAACAAAAATCCAGAAAACCACATTGTATGATTTTTAAGTAATTAATTTGCATTTTATTGCATGACATAAGTATTTGATACATCAGAAAAGCAGAACTTAATATTTGGTACAGAAACCTTTGTTTGCAATTACAGAGATCATACGTTTCCTCTAGGTCTTGACCAGGTTTGCACACACTGCAGCAGGGATTTTGGCCCACTCCTCCATACAGACCTTCTCCAGATTCTTCAGGTTTCGGGGCTGTCGCTGGGCAATACGGACTTTCAGCTCCCTCCAAAGATTTTCTATTGGGTTCAGGTCTGGAGATTGGCTAGGCCACTCCAGGACCTTGAGATGCTTCTTACGGAGCCACTCCTTAGTGGCCCTGGCTGTGTGTAAATATTTTTTCTTAACTTTTTTTTTTTTAACTGCATTGTTGGTTAAGGGCTTGTAAGTAAGCTTTTCACTGTAAGGTCTGTGCCTTTCCAAATCATGTCCAATCAATTTAAAACTCCAATCAAGTTGTAGAAACATCTCAAGGATGATCAATGGAAACAGGATGCACCTGAGCTCAAGTTCGAGTCTCATAGCAAAGGGTCTGAATTCTTATGTAAATAAGGTATCTGTTTTTTATTTGTAATACATTTGCAAAAAATTATAGAAAACGGTTTTCGCTTAGTCATTATGGGGTATTGTGTGTAGAGTGCTGAGTTATGTAATCAATATTAGAATAAGGCTGTAACGTAACAAAATGTGGAAAAAGTCAAGGGGTCTGAATACTTTCCGAAGGCACTACATTTCACCGGAGGTATAAGTGTGAAGCATCCGCTTGGCGTTTCCACTCACTACCAAGTATGGTGGTGAGAAAAAGCCCACTGGCCGGCAGTGGGAGAAGATGGAACGAGATAGTTTTGGGCCGACATTCTGCACATTTTCTTATCGATCAAATATTTGATCTCAATACAATTCTCTGGTTCCAAAACTACAATATGTTATGAACAGAGTGGACAAAGTTTTGTAGAGTTTACCCTTTGTAAAAGTTTTAAAATATTGCGTTGTTTTGAAGGAGTGCAAAGGCGAATTGTGTTATTGCACACACTCACTTCACAGAGTAGGCATTCCCTAACGGAAATATGCAGATGCATGCTAGAACTCGCCAATAGGATCTCAGTAGCTCTTGCTTGGCTCTGCCCACATCTTTTCTTGTTCTGCCCACTATGACTAATTTGTTCCCAATGAAAATGACAGGCAGTGGTCTATCTTGGTTTAGTTATAAAAGTCTTTGGTATGATGTTGACATGATCAGTCCAATCAAAGCTACAGTAGATATAATGTGATTTGACATAATTTTATCTGTGGCCAATGACCTTGAGCCTTCTTGGACGGGCATTTCTAGCCTGCAGTCCAAACGCAAAGTAGACAGCCCTCGGCCCTAAACCCTCAGCCTTTGAATTACGTTTTACATCATCACATCCGAGTGTACCTTAAATCTCCCTTGCCCAAGTGAGGGAGAGTGATGATTGGAGAGGCAACGTCCTTGGTGGAAATCTTGAAGTTCAGCTTCAAAACAACCAACCTAAAGCTATTAATGTACCTACCAAGCTAACGTAGCTAGCACTCCTGTCAGGTAGCTAGCTACAGATACCCATAGCTGGCTAGCTAGTTTTATAGTTTGGTCATTTATTCCAAATATGTTTATGAAGCTAGCTACGTTTTATAGGCTCCTCACTACGAGACTAAGCCAATTTGAGCATCCTTCCCATTTGCCAAAGTAAAAATAAATGTAATCTATATATATATATATATATATATATATATATATATATATATATATATATATATATATATATATATATATTTTAGCAAGCTAGCGTCATAATTTTGACTCACATGCCGAAAATGCAGCCATGTTGATTAAATTTGACACTTCGCGGCCACCGGAGTTTGACATGTGACTACAGTTTGCATTGAATTGTGGGTCATATCAACCTCACAAGTGATCAAAGTTCTTCACATTTGTGAATTGGACCTCCACTTAAGATGGCAATCAAACTGGATCCAGTTTGACAGGGATTCCACTGAGGGAAAGTGGCTAGCGCGAGGGTTGAGGGGGTAAAATTAACGTGTTTGGACTGCAGCCCTAATGTAAATCTATGGCAGCACCCAAGGGGGCTTGAACTGCCTAGCTCTCCCTGATGATTCTGCGGTGACGTAGTGTCCCCATGAGTGACAGAACTCTGAACCAATCATGGCGCAACTAGAAAAGATTACCAACGCCTACGCTCTGTGCTTTCGCTGGCTGCCCCTCCACCACAGAAAGCACTGAGCTAGGCTGAAACACCAGCATTTTGGAGCTGCCTTACTCAAGAGACCGTTGCTAACCTTATTATTTGTGACGTAAATTGAGTATGTATTATGCGTATTGGTCATAGTATGGATATAGTTAGTATGCCAAAAGTTCCCAGATGTGGTACTACATTTGCAAAATACAAAGTATACAAGCAGAGGACACTATTTCTGTGCTTTTAGGGCCCATAATGCAATTCTTTAGAAAATGGGCGTGGCTTCACAACATTTTCAGATTTTAAGAAAATGGCAGAAAATATCCAGCCGAAGTCCGACAAGAGCGGATATAAATTAATTGCTTTAACAAATGACAAATGTTAAGAAAATGTTGAGCAATGTAATACAGTAATGACTTTTCAAATAAGTTGATCAGTCTATAATATTAATGGTAGAATCCAGAAATCTTTGGCATCAACTCAACTTGCCGTGTTTGGAGGAGGAGGAATGCTGCCTATGACCCCAAGAACACCATCCCCACCGTCAAACATGGAGGTGGAAACATTATGCTTTGGGTGTGTTTTTCTGCTAAGGGGACAGGACAACTTCACCGCATCAAAGGGACGATGGACGGGGCCATGTACTGTCAAATCTTGGGTGAGAACCTCCTTCTCTCAGCCAGGGCATTGAAAATGGGTCGTGGATGGGTATTCCAACATGACAATGACCCAAAACACACGGCCAAGGCAACAAAGGAGTGGCTCAAGAAGAAACACATTAAGGTCCTGGAGTGGCCTAGCCAGTCTCTAGACCTTAATCCCATAGAAAATCTGTGGAAGGAGCTGAAGGTTCGAGTTGCCAAACGTCAACCTCGAAACCTTAATGACTTGGAGAAGATCTGCAAAGAGGAGTGGAACAAAATCCCTCCTGAGATGTGTGCAAACCTGGTGGCCAACAACAAGAAACGTCTGACCTCTGTGATTGCCAACAAGGGTTTTGCAGAGGGGTCAAATACTTATTTCCCTCATTAAAATGCAAATCAATTTATAAAAATTTTTACATGCGTTTTTCTGGATTATTTTGTTGTTATTCTGTTACACTGTTCAAATAAACCTACCATTACAATTATAGACTGATCATGTCTTTGTCAGTGGGCAAAAATACAAAATCAGCAGGGGATCAAATACTTTTTTCCCTCACTGTAGTATACAGTATGTTAGTATGGGTATTCGAACACAGCTAATGTTTGTATGTAGCTTTATTAACTCAAGTATTTTTTTTTACATTGTTTGCAAACTGATATGTAACACGAATTAATGCCGAAATAACATGCAAAATAGGCCAATTAATATATTTTTTAAACTAATTGTTACACACGATGTAGCTAGTTAAAATGAAGTGTATCTCACTTGGATGGCGCTTCCAGAAGCTTTAAAATGAGGGCCAGGTTGTCAGGATGGATAATGTACTGTATAAGTACACATTAATTACAAGTAAGTACCCCGCCAGATACACTTCATTTTAACTCGCTAAATCCTGTGTAACAACTAGTAATTACATTGTACTTAGGCAAACATGACATTGTACTATGCTTTGAAATAGTGTCTTATTCCTCATCTTGGACGACACTCGTATTAGCTCTGTCTTCATAAACTCAACCAAGTTAACCCAGATGGTACACTTTTGAGCATAGGCTATAATCTCTGACACCCAGAGCATCCCACAAGGGATCCCAACCTTTGTCACAGTTGTTAATGACTCGGATGCAGCTGAGAAGAAGTTGGTGAATTTAGTGGAAACCTGCCCATTTGTAACAAGCATGGTAACAAGCATTGGTTGTTACACTTCTGTAACTACAGACCACAATTACTACCAGTTAGTTATATGTTATTACACTGTAACTATGAGTTGTTACAGTTAACTACAATACTTGTTAGTGTAATTACATATGTAATTACACTGTAATAAGAACCCCTTAAAAAGTTCAAAGTTACTTAAAAGTGTTACCTATCTCTGTGAAATGTCAATGGAGCACTGAAAGTATACCAAGCTTTTTATTTTCAAGGCATTTAATTCAGCTCAAGTCATTGTAATTTAGCTTTTTGTGACCAGCATAAACAACTTTGAAGACGACGGACAAAAATGTAAAAATCCCTAAAAGTTGTTAGGAGAAACCTGCACCGCTATGTCAACAGAGCTCGGTGCTTATTATCGGATGTATTAGTTTACGAAATCCGACTTTTTGGATATAACGTTAATGATATCCTAGAGAACAACCCCACTGAACGATTCAGAACATGAGTAATAATATTTGTCTTGTTTACATTTGACATTTTAGTTATTTAGCAGACCCTCTTATCCAGAGAGACTTACAGTAGTGAGTGCAACATTTTCATACTTTTTTCATACTAGTCCCCCGTGGGAATCGAACCCACAACCCTGGCGTTGCAAGCGTCATGCTCTAACAACTGAGCTACACAGGACTACTTGTAAAATGTATTTTATAACATAAGGAAGTGAAATTATCACCAAAGAGTGTTTACCATGTGATATTTCTATTCAATATTCAGAGCTCTTCACCCCATTGGTCTCCTCATGTTCTTTCCACCCACACACCACATACCCTCAGCCAATGAAATCACAGAAGGCAGTGTGTTAACCAATGAGGTCTTTTATTTGGAACAGAGTGGCAGATTAGTGGCAGGGCTGTGGCGCGGAGGTCCGCCTCCCAGCGCCCAGCGGTCAATGACAGAAACTCAGCCTTAAAAAATGTAAATGTATAAAGACTGGATGGGGTAACAGCGAACACATTGGCCTTCCTCAAGGCTTGGCGCACGCACACACACACACACACACACCTCTCTCTTATTTGGCTATGCAGACTTATATGGGTACAGACACACATTAACAGTTGGAAGGTAAGTTTTAGAAAAGACAGTTCAGGTCAGTTCTGTCTGTGATGTCAGTCAGTCCTAATAGAAACAGAGAGACAGACTGTGAAAAAGCAGACTAGCCCCACATTCAGCGGTGAACAGGTGAGACCTACACGCACACACGGTTACAGGCGTGACTACCTGACTATGGAAGAGCGTCAGAACTGCTGGAACAGGTCAAATACACACCTGCCCACAGTACATTCCTCTCAGAGAACACCCCTCACACACACACACACACACACACACACACACACACACACACACACACACACACACACACACACACACGTATAGTTTTGACTTCCATGCAGTTGATCTACAGTATATTAGAAGATACTAGTCCTGGTAGTATTATTAGTATAGCATCGTACTGCTGTGTTGGTTATTGTTACAATCTTCGATAGAAAACTCCTGTCCCCACACCTACCCACAGCCCCCACCCAAACTCCTGTACCCAAACCTACCGATGGACAACTTCTACTTGAAGAGTCACTTTCAGCATCGTGAGTCCCACCCTCACAGTTCCAAAGAACCGCCCCCCAGACAGACAACCAATGGAATAAGAGAAAAGAAAGAGCATGCAGGAGATTGGATGGATACACGCTTTTGCTTTTACACAATGGACCAAACTCTAACCAACCAGCAACTGATTGATGACTTATCAATAACGTACTGAAACCCCCCTTGTCTGATGAGGGTAATGATATGTTGAGTGATATGATTGATGTGTATTTAGTCAATGAAGCATAGGTGATATGTATGTTTTGTGTGTGTGTATGTGTGTGTGCGTGTTCAAATGTGTGAACACGTGCTTGTGTGTATGTGCTTAATTGTGTGAGCGCATGCTTTGCGTGTGTTGAGAGCACAGCGCCACAGATTTACGTGATATAGAAACAGTGATCGTGGTTTGAGTGACGATGACAGCGAAAGGATTTCAAAACAATGATATTTACATATAAACTTTAGAAAATGCTAAATACATATCCTCCCGTTCGAGTATTATCATTATTATTATTTACCAACCAGCCTGGAACATTGATATATTATTGATGATCATTATCACTATCCATATAACTAATCACCTTTGTACAGCATAAAGGAGCAGACCAGACAGCTATCCACTAGTTGGCATACAGCGCCAGGGTCCTATTCATTAAGACACGCAACGGACAACGTTGGAATATGTTTGCAATGGAAAACGGAAATTAACATTTCTTATAGAACAAAGGCCAGGTAG
The DNA here is from genome assembly GCF_020615455.1 of Coregonus clupeaformis. NCBI lineage: Eukaryota > Metazoa > Chordata > Actinopteri > Salmoniformes > Salmonidae > Coregonus > Coregonus clupeaformis. The sequence goes on along the minus strand of NC_059199.1, from coordinate 58,261,259 downwards.
TCCCTCTCCCCGTTTTTAGTTAGTTTTCTTCATTTGCTGCCTAATGAATACGACCCAGGGATGTAGGAGGGTAAACGCTCGTAAACTGTTGTTTAAACACCCCTTTACTTGGTGAACAGTGTTAACTGTTGTTTAAACACCCCTTTACTTGGTGAACAGTGTTAACTGTTGTTTAAACACCCCTTTACTTGGTGAACAGTGTTAACTGTTGTTTAAACACCCCTTTACTTGGTGAACAGTGTTAACTGTTGTTTAAACACCCCTTTACTTGGTGAACAGTGTTAACTGTTGTTTAAACACCCCTTTACTTGGTGAACAGTGTTAACTGTTGTTTAAACACCCCTTTACTTGGTGAACAGTGTTACCTGTTGTTTAAACACCCCTTTACTTGGTGAACAGTGTTAACTGTTGTTTAAACACCCCTTTACTTGGTGAACAGTGTTAACACATCTACTGTGCTCAGGTGGCGTTCTTAGCATTAGCTAATGTTTATGTTACTCGCTGTGTTTATCCACCATTTTATTTACCACTACATCCCTGGTCAGAATCATTGGCTAACTAACAGTGAATGTTGCCACAACGTTGGCCTGAGGTTGTCAGAGCGTTGTGGGAGGGTTCCCCTCCTCCGATTGACCAAACACAGAGAGAGGGGTCCAAGCTGTGTGTGTTTGTGAACTACTACAGAACACACGACAGCGTTCTTACTACAGCCCCCAGGGTGAAACAGAGGACAAACACATCACTGACTTTTCTCTCTGAACCACAAGGCATCTCAGTGTGTACTACTGTAGCCAGCGAGGAGTGTGTGTGTGTGTGTGTGTGTGTGTGTGTGTGTGTGTGTGTGTGTGTGCGCACCAGGACGATGGAAGGCAATACAATAGTGACCTTTCCTCTAACCTTTGACCCCAGTATCTGTGTGGCCAATCAGATGACACCTCTCTCCCTCCTCTTTCTGTCTCTGCCTCCGACCTCCTTCTCCCCCCCATCCCTCTTTCTCTTGGCTCGCTCGCTCAGTGGAACAGACATTAGAGGAGTATTGTGCTGGAACACAGGATAAGAGCTTGTGTTTTTACAAAATAATGAATGAATTACATCAGAACAATAATCGTATACTATTCATAACATTTACTTAAAAAACAAATGTTTGTATCATGTGTTTATGGTTATTTTTTTCAGCCTATATATATTTTTTATTTTTGTTCATGTATTTTTTTTTTTTTTTAAAGAAAGTTCTGAGTCCATGGAGACAGGCACTCTTAACAACAACTGACATGGAGGAGAGGGAGGAAGAGATGGGAAGGAGAGGTGAGGCAACAAGACAGGAGGTGGAGTGATCTCTCTCCCTCTCTCTCTCCCCCTCTCCTTCTCTCCTTCTCGCTTTCTCTCTTCTCTCTCGCTCTCTCTCTCACACAAACACACACACACTCACTCCTTTCCCTCTAACACATTTCTCTCTCTCTCTCTCTCTCTCTGTGTTATGCGTAGAACTCCTCCTGTTTGTCAGATTTCTGGTAGGTGACGGTGGCCTGCTTGGGTTCCTCCAGCGTGTAGCTGCCTTCATCCTTCTTCTTCATCCTGTACACCAGCAGCATGACAAGGAACGCTGCGAACAGAGCCCCCACTACGCCTCCCACTATCACCGCTGTGGAGGGAGAGATGGAGGGAGGGAGAGAGAGGGAGAGAGGCGGGAGAGAGAGCAGAAGGAAAAGAAGGAAGGAAGGAAGGAGGGAGAGAGAGAGGGATGGGGAGAGAGCAAGAGGGAGGGACGGGGAGAGAGAGAGTGAGGGAAAGAGGGAGAGAGAGGGAGGGAGGAGAGAGAGGGAGGGGGAGAGAGAGAGGGAGGGAGGGAGGGGGGAGAGAGAGGGAGGAGGGGAGAGAGAGAGGGAGGGAGGGAGGGGGAGGGCGGGAGGGAGGGAGGGAGGGAGGGGGAGAGAGAGAGGGAAGAAGAGGGAGAGAGGGAGGGAAGGGAGAGAGAGGGAAGAAGAGGGAGAGAGAGGGGAGGGAAGGGAGAGAGAGGAGGGAGGGAGAGAGAGGGAGGGAGGGGGAGAGAGAGGGAGGGAGAGAGAGAGGGAGGGAGGGGGAGAGAGGGAAAGAGGGAGAGAGAGGGAGGGGGGAGAGAGAGAGGGAGGAGGGAGGGAGGGGGAGAGAGGGAGGGAGGGGGAGAGAGAGGGAGGGAGGGGGAGAGAGAGATGAGGGAGGGGGGAGGGGGAGAGAGAGGGGAGGGAGGGAGGGGGAAAGAGAGGGAGGGAGGGGGGAGAGAGAGAGGGAAGAAGAGGGCGGAGAGAGGGAGGGAGAGGGAGGGAGGGGGGGAGAGAGAGGGAGGGAGAGGGAGGGAGGGAGGGAGGGAGGGGGGGGAGAGAGGGAGGGAGAGAGGGAGGGAGGGGAGAGAGGGAGGAGGGGGGAGAGAGGGAGGGAGGGAGAAAGGAGGGGGAGGGATTGAGGGGGAATAGAGGGGGGAAGAGAGAGGGAGGGAGGGAGAAAGGGAGGGGAGGGAGGGAGGGGGAAATAGAGGGGGGACGAGAGGGAGGGAGAGAGGAGAGCGAGAGGGAGGGAGGGAGGGAGGGGGGAGAGAGAGGGAGGGAGGGGGGGGAGAGAGGGAGGGAGGAGGAGAGAGAGGGAGGGAGGGGGGAGAGAGGGAGGGAGAGGGAGGGGGGAAGAGGGAGGGAGAGGGAGAGAGGGAGAGGGGAGAGCGAGAGGGAGGGGGGGGGAGAGAGAGAGGGAGGGAGGGGGAGAGAGAGGGAGGGAGGAGGAGAGAGAGGAAGGGAGGGGGAGAGAGAGGGGAGGGAGGGGGAGAGAGGGAGGGAGGGAGAAAGGGAGGGGGGGGAATAGAGGGGGGAAGAGAGGGAGGGAGAGAGGAGAGCGAGAGGGAGGGAGGGAGGGAGGGAGGGAGAGAGAGAGGGAGGGAGGGGGGGAGAGAGGGAGGGAGGAGGAGAGAGAGGGAGGGGGGAGAGAGAGGGAGGGAGGGGGAGAGAGAGGGGGGAGAGAGGGAGGGAGAGAGGGAGGAGGGAGAGGGAGGGGGAAGAGGGAGGGAGAGGGAGAGAGGGAGGGAGAGGAGAGGGGAGAGCGAGAGGGAGGGAGGGGGAGAGAGAGAGGGAGGGAGGGGGAGAGAGAGGGAGGGAGGAGGAGAGAGAGGAAGGGAGGGAGGGGAGAGAGAGAGGGAGGGAGGGGGAGAGAGGGAGGAGGAGGAGAGAGAGGAAGGAGGGAGGGGGAGAGAGAGGGAGGGAGGGGGGAGAGAGAGGGAGGGAGAGAGGGAGGGAGGGGGAAGAGGGATGGAGAGGGAGGGAGGGGGAGAGCGAGAGGGAGGGAGGGGGGAGAGAGAGAGGGAAGGAGGGGGAGAGAGAGAGAGGAGGGAGGGGGAGAGAGAGAGGGAGGGAGGGGGGAGGGAGGGGGAGAGAGGGAGGGAGGGGGAGAGAGGCAGGGATGGGGAGAGAGAGGGAGGGAGAGGGAGAGAGAGAGGGAGAGGGGAGGGAGAGAGGGAGGGAGAGAGGGAGGGAGAGGGAGTGAGAGAGGGAGGGAGGGGGGAGAGAGGGAGGGAGGGAGAGGGAGAGGGATAGAGAGAGGGAGGGAGAGGGGAGAGAGAGAGGGAGGGAGAGGGGAGAGAGAGAGGGAGGGGGAGAGAGAGAGGGAGGGAGGGAGGGGGAGAGAGAAACGGGACAGAGAAATATGGTCAAACATTGTAGAACTTATTCTAAATAGGACAAAAGATTCAGAAGATGTAAAGAAACCAACAGAAACAAACTGATGCCATGTGGTTGAAGTGGGCTAGTGCTGACCAATGGCTTCTATTGGCTTACTGAAGTGGGCTAGTGCTGACCAATGGCTTCTATTGGCTTACTGAAGTGGGCTAGTGCTGACCAATGGCTTCTATTGGCTTACTGAAGTGGGCTAGTGCTGACCAATGTATTATATTGGCTTACTGAAGTGGGCTAGTGCTGACCAATGGCTTCTATTGGCTTACTGGAAAATAGCCAATCTAAATGGATTCAAATTGAATAAAATCACCCCGGCATGGTAAATTGAGTGAAATATGCAGAAATCGCTCCACCATTTCCTGGTTGCTAAAATTCTAATAGTTGGCCTAATTTCAGTTTATGTGACAAAACAAGCAATGTATAGTGTAGAGAATCAGAATATCTTTCTTGTCAATAACCAAAATATAGTATTTTCAGCTTGTTTGAAGCTGGTGTACAAAACCAAAAGTAAAAGACGCAAAAACGAAACTTAAGAACGGGAAGCTTAGAAATATGCACATAGAACAGATCTACCGCTTCTTAGACTTGCTTTCAATGAGAATCATTGATCTATAACTCACATTTCTATGTGAATTTGGTCAGATTGCCCCCCAAAAAGTTACATATTGCAGCTGTAAGTACCAGCATCTTCAAGTACCACTTCAAGCACTGCACACAATGCTAACATACCTCCTGACATGTTAACATACCAACTCACTATAATCTGCCATTTTCATCTAACGTGCTCAGAGCTGTGTCGTTACACAGTACAAATCAAATCAAACCAAGTACGACCGTTCCTACATGCTAGTAAGATCATGTGTCAATAAGACACACAAGCACATACACACTCATATCATGTGTGGGCTACTGTTCCTACAAAACACACTAGCAGCACACGTGGCTAGCGCATGCTAAGGACACGCTAAGGACACGCTAAGCCCGCTATGACCCCTGCTCTTTACCGATCACCAGGAAGTCAGCGAAAAAACCCTGCCAGCAGGCAAGCAATCAGAATGGCTGGGGGAGAGACAGACAGCCAATCAGAATAAAGACAGAAAGGCTCTGTCCCGTCAGAAGAATACGGAGAGAAAGAGAGAGATGGAGTGAGAGAGATTAGAAGAGGCAAAGAGAGATGGAGTGAGAGAGACTAGAAGCGAGAAAGAGAGAGATGGAGTGAGAGATTAGACGAGGCAAAGAGAGAAAGAGAGATGAGTGAGAGAGACTAGAAGAGAGAATGAGAGAGATGGAGTGAGAGAGACTAGAAGAGAGAATATGAGAGAGATGGAGTGAGAGAGATTAGACGAGGCAAAGAGAGAAAGAGAGATGAGTGAGAGAGACTAGAAGAGAGAATATGAGAGAGATGGAGTGAGAGAGATTAGACGAGGCAAAGAGAGAAAGAGAGATGAGTGAGAGAGACTAGAAGAGAGAAAGAGAGAGATGGAGTGAGAGAGACTAGGAGAAAGAGAGAAAGAGAGAGATGAGTGAGAGAGAATAGAAGAGAGAGAGAAAGAGAGAGATGGAGTGAGAGAGACTAGAAGAGAGAAAGAGAGATGAGTGAGAGAGACTAGAAGAGAGAAAGGGAGAGATGGAGTGAGAGAGATTAGACGAGGCAAAGAGAGAAAGAGAGTGATGGAGTGAGAGAGACTAGAAGAGAGAAAGAGAGAAAGAGAGTGATGGAGTGAGAGAGACTAGGAGAAAGAGAGAAAGAGAGAGATGAGTGAGAGAGAATAGAAGAGAGAAAGAGAGAGATGGAGTGAGAGCGACTAGAAGAGAGAAAGAGAGAGATGAGTGAGAGAGACTAGAAGAGAGAAAGAGAGAAAGAGAGAGATGGAGTGAGAGAGACTAGGAGAAAGAGAGAAAGAGAGAGATGGAGTGAGAGAGACTAGAAGAGAGAAAGAGAGAGATGGAGTGAGAGAGACTAGAAGAGAGAAAGAGAGAAAGAGAGAGATGGAGTGAGAGAGACTAGAAGAGAGAAAGAGAGAGATGGAGTGAGAGAGACTAGAAGAGAGAAAGAGAGAGATGGAGTGAGAGAGACTAGAAGAGAGAAAGAGAGAAAGAGAGAGATGGAGTGAGAGAGCCTAGAAGAGAGAAAGAGAGAGATGGAGTGAGAGAGACTAGAAGAGAGAAAGAGAGATGAGTGAGAGAGACTAGAAGAGAGAAAGAGAGAAAGAGAGAGATGGAGTGAGAGAGACTAGAAGAGAGAAAGAGAGAAAGAGAGAGATGGAGTGAGAGAGACTAGAAGAGAGAAAGAGAGAGATGGAGTGAGAGAGACTAGAAGAGAGAAAGAGAGAGATGGAGTGAGAGAGACTAGAAGAGAGAAAGAGAGAGATGGAGTGAGAGAAAGAGAGAGATGGAGTGAGAGAGACTAGAAGAGAGAAAGAGAGAGATGGAGTGAGAGAGACTAGAAGAGAGAAAGAGAGAGATGGAGTGAGAGAGACTAGAAGAGAGAAAGAGAGAGATGGAGTGAGAGAGACTAGAAGAGAGAAAGAGAGAAAGAGAGAGATGGAGTGAGAGAGACTAGAAGAGAGAAAGAGAGAAAGAGAGAGATGGAGTGAGAGAGACTAGAAGAGAGAAAGAGAGAAAGAGAGAGATGGAGTGAGAGAGACTAGAAGAGAGAAAGAGAGAGATGGAGTGAGAGAAAGAGAGAGATGGAGTGAGAGAGACTAGGAGAGAGAAAGAGAGAGATGGAGTGAGAGAGACTAGAAGAGAGAAAGAGAGAGATGGAGTGAGAGAGACTCACCTATCAGGACCTCCTTCCTCTCCAGGATGTTCTTCTGAGGAAGTTGAGCGGCAGAACTTCCTGTGTTGATCGTGTTGCCAATCAGATCCGCCTCCGTCTCCACACCACGGCCATGCCCAACAACCTCGTTGCCCGGCAGACGGTCTTCCTCACGGATCTCAAAGTCTCCACTGGGTCCGTTAACCCCCAACTCATTATTCTGAGTGAGAGAGAGAGAAATACAATTACCATGTCAGTTCACTCTACACATCAGGTAGTGAACCCAAATAAACGTCACATTATGTCCAGAAGCTGTGGAGCGTTTCAGTCACAGGAGGTTGGTAGCACCTTAATTGGGGAGGACAGGCTCCTGCTAATGGCTGGAGCGGAATCAGTGGAATGGTATCAAATGCATCAAACACAAGGTTTCCAGGTGTTTGATACCATTCCATATTCTCCATTCCAGACATTATTATGAGCCCGTCCTCCCCAATTAAGGTGCTACCAACCAGCCTCCACTGGTTTCAGTCCATTTATCTGGATTCTAATCATGTAATGAATCATTAACGGTGCTACTAACGAGGATCCGCTCTCTTAACAAGGCCCACCTGTGTCTCTCACTCCACATGTGATGATACATACACACAGGCCACACACACAACACACATACACACACACCGTCGTAGAGGGTGGCTGGGGACGTGTGCTCTTCTCTGTGGGTGCAGCTTTAGTAAGCATGGTCACAGGAACCCTGGGCCTGAAGGGGGCGGAGCTAGACCTCTCAGTTGGGGCTGGGCCAGTCATAGTGGGTGGAGCTGTTGTCTCTGGGATGGGTGCGGTCTCTGTCTCTGTGGCAGTAGTGGTCACTTCTTCTTCTTCTTCTGTGGTGGTCTCCATAAGTAAACTGGTGGTGGGGTCTGGGGACAGGTAAACATCCTCGTCCTCTTCTTCTGTGGTGCCGAAGTCCTCCACACCACTAGAGGGCGCTGCGCTCTCCGCCGGAGGAGTCGCCAAGCTGGTGGTCGCCATGGGAAGAGCTGCAGGGCCGCGGGGGGAGATGGTAGTCTGGGCGGCTCTCGCCCTCTCTCTTTCACGTTCTCTTTCTTGTTCCCTCTCTATTTCCCGTATCCTCTCTCTCTCTCTCTCTCTCTGCCTCTCTTTTTCTCTCTGCCTCTCTTTTTCTCTCTCCCTCTCTTGTTCCCTCTCCCTTACTCTCTCTTTTTCCCTCTCCCTCTCCCTCTCCCTCTCTCTCTCCCTCTCAATCTCCCTCTCTGTCTCCCACACTACCCCACTCTCCCCCTCTCCCTCAGTGGGTAGTGGGGAAGGAAGGACGTCAGGGTTGGGGCTGGGCTCGGCTACAGGTGGGGCCGAGGGGGCGGGGCCAGTGGCCTGGGTGGTGGAGAGGTGGAGGGGTGCTTCTGTGGTGAAAGATACGCCCATTTCTGTAGGGTTGACCTTCATCTCTGGAACTATGGAGAGAAAGAATGAGGGAAGGAAGGAAAAGAGAGGAAGAGGGAGAAATACAGTTGAATACAGTTATAGAAGCTAATCTGAAACAGAGAGAATGGATAAATACAGTTATAGAAGCTAATCTGAAACAGAGATCGAATGGATAAATACAGTTATAGAAGCGAATCTGAAACAGAGAGAGAATGGATAAATACAGTTATAGAAGCTAATCTGAATCAGAGAGAATGGATAAATACAGTTATAGAAACTAATCTGAAACAGAGAGAGAATGGATAAATATAGTTATAGAAGCTGATCTGAAACAGAGAGAGAATGGATAAATACAGTTATAGAAGCTAATCTGAAACAGAGAGAGAATGGATAAATACAGTTATAGAAACTAATCTGAAACAGAGAGAGAATGGATAAATACAGTTATAGAAGCTAATCTGAAACAGAGATCGAATGGATAAATACAGTTATAGAAACTAATCTGAAACAGAGATCGAATGGATAAATACAGTTATAGAAACTAATCTGAAACAGAGAGAGAATGGATAAATACAGTTATAGAAGCTAATCTGAAACAGAGATCGAATGGATAAATACAGTTATAGAAGCTAATCTGAAACAGAGATCGAATGGATAAATACAGTTATAGAAACTAATCTGAAACAGAGAGAGAATGGATAAATACAGTTATAGAAACTAATCTGAAACAGAGAGAGAATGGATAAATACAGTTATAGAAACTAATCTGAAACAGAGAGAGAATGGATAAATACAGTTATAGAAGCTAATCTGAAACAGAGAGAATGGATAAATACAGTTATAGAAGCTAATCTGAAACAGAGAGAGAATGGATAAATACAGTTATAGAAGCTAATAGTGATTTTTGATGTCGGTTCGTTATTATTTAATTCCAAGTCATCATCTCACCTCTATAGAGCTGCTGCCTGTGCTGTCTGACTACATCACTATTTCAGTAGTTCTTCAAATAAATAAGGCATACTTTTATGACTGCTGAATACCAACTATCAATCACTTAGATCATGTATTTCCAGGTAGAGATGCCTCATGATGTAACTGCTCTCTATCCCTCTCAATCGCTCATTCTTTGGTCTCTTCTCTCTCTCTCAGTGTCTGCCCCACTTTAACCTAACATAGTAGGCGTAAAGGAAACACACAGACCGGACAAGTAGGCGCGCATTGGATTATGGTCATTGTAGTTAATTACCATGTTTTGTGTACTAAACTATGTAGATTATTGGCCTATTGGAAACTACAACTCTCTAGTACATCTCACAGTTCGGGCTTGATTTGATTTATTACATTTTTTTTACATTTTAGTCATTTAGCAGACGCTCTTATCCAGAGCGACTTACAGTTAGTGAGTGCTACATTATCATACAGGCCCCCCGTGGGAATCGAACCCACAACCCTGGCATTGCTAACGCCATGCTCTACCAACTGAGCTACACGGGACTACAGATTTATCTCTAGTAAAACTGCGCATTGAGCTCACAGAAAAAAATACTAATCTGAAACAGACAGCATGGCTAAATACAGTTATAGAAGCTAATCTGAAACAGAGAGCGAATGGAAAATTACAGTTATGGAAGCTAATCTGAAACAAACAAAGACCTCTAATATAACAAATAAGATGAATAAGACATACAGTGGGGAGAACAAGTATTTGATACACTGCCGATTTTGCAGGTTTTCCTACTTACAAAGCATGTAGAGGTCTGTAATTTTTTATCATAGGTACACTTCAACTGTGAGAGACGGAATCTAAAACAAAAATCCAGAAAATCACATTGTATGATTTTTAAGTAATTAATTTGCATTTTATTGCATGACATAAGTATTTGATACATCAGAAAAGCAGAACTTAATATTTGGTACATAAACCTTTGTTTGCAATTACAGAGATCATACGTTTCCTGTAGGTCTTGACCAGGTTTGCACACACTGCAGCAGGGATTTTGGCCCACTCCTCCATACAGACCTTCTCCAGATCCTTCAGGTTTTGGGGCTGTCGCTGGGCAATACGGACTTTCAGCTCCCCTCCAAAGATTTTCTATTGGGTTCAGGTCTGGAGACTGGCTAGGCCACTCCAGGACCTTGAGATGCTTCTTACGGAGCCACTCCTTAGTTGCCCTGGCTGTGTGTTTCAGGTCGTTGTCATGCTGGAAGACCCAGCCACGACCCATCTTCAATGCTCTTACTGAGGGAAGGAGGTTGTTGGCCAAGATCTCGCGATACATGGCCCCATCCATCCTCCCCTCAATCCGGTGCAGTCGTCCTGTCCCCTTTGCAGAAAAGCATCCCCAAAGAATGATGTTTCCACCTCCATGCTTCACGGTTGGGATGGTGTTCTTGGGGTTGTACTCATCCTTCTTCTTCCTCCAAACACGGCGAGTGGAGTTTAGACCAAAAAGCTCTATTTTTGTCTCATCAGACCACATGACCTTCTCCCATTCCTCCTCTGGATCATCCAGATGGACATTGGCAAACGTCAGACGGGCCTGGACATGCGCTGGCTTGAGCAGGGGGACCTTGCGTGCGCTGCAGGAATTTAATCCATGACGGCGTAGTGTGTTACTAATGGTTTTCTTTGAGACTGTGGTCCCAGCTCTCTTCAGGTCATTGACCAGGTCCTGCCGTGTAGTTCTGGGCTGATCCCTCACCTTCCTCATGATCATTGATGCCCCACGAGGTGAGATCTTGCATGGAGCCCCAGACCGAGGGTGATTGACCGTCATCTTGAACTTCTTCCATTTTCTAATAATTGCGCCAACAGTTGTTGCCTTCTCACCAAGCTGCTTGCCTATTGTCCTGTAGCCCATCCCAGCCTTGTGCAGGTCTACAATATTATCCCTGATGTCCTTACACAGCTCTCTGGTCTTGGCCATTGTGGAGAGGTTGGAGTCTGTTTGATTGAGTGTGTGGACAGGTGTCTTTTATACAGGTGACGAGTTCAAACAGGTGCAGTTAATACAGGTAATGAGTGGAGAACAGGAGGGCTTCTTAAAGAAAAACTAGCAGGTCTGTGAGAGCCGGAATTCTTACTGGTTGGTAGGTGATCAAATACTTATGTCATGCAATAAAATGCAAATTAATTACTTAAAAATCATACAATGTGATTTTCTGGATTTTTGTTTTAGATTCCGTCTCACAGTTGAAGTGTACCTATGATAAAAATTACAGACCTCTACATGCTTTGTAAGTAGGAAAACCTGCAATATCGGCAGTGTATCAAATACTTGTTCTCCCCACTGTATGTGATTAAACTTATGGAGGTAATTCTACACACACAAACAAACTCACAATGGCTTGTCTGCTTGTGATCACCTGGTCTGCTGTCTGTAATCAGATTACAGTAAATAAAATCACTTAATCTGGGTGGAGGTCTGGATACTGGGAGGGGGTGTGTGCGCGTTCAATCTGTGTGTGTGTGTGTGTGTGTGTGTGTGTGTGTGTGTGTGTTTGCTTTAGTTTCTGTGTCGAGTTCTCATTTTTGGTTCATGTGTGAGTGCGTATGCATGCCTGTGTGTGTAGTCCCTGTGTTTAGTTTGACCACAGATTGGAGTCGGAGCTGCAGATTGAAGAACTCACACACAGATTCTAACATAGACCTGTTGAAACATGCCTATACACACACACTGGACACTCACAGCCAGATCCGGAGCCTGAGAAGAGGTCTTCATCATCATAGAACTCATCTGTGGAAGAACTTTCTTCATCTATTAACGGAACCCAGGTCTGACCCTAGAGAGAGAGGGGGAATAGAGAGAGAGAGAGAGAGGGGGAAGAGAGAGAGGGGGAAGAGAGAGAGAGAGAGAGGGGGAATAGAGAGAGAGAGGGGGGGGAAGAGAGAGAGGGGGAAGAGAGAGAAAGATAGCTTATTTATTTGTCAATTTAATTTATCAGAGAACACTTAGTTAGATTACAGACTCTACTTTCAGAATTATAAAGCCAGAGAGAAGGAGAGGAGAGGGGGACTATCCATTAGATAAGAGAAAAGGAGAGCGAGAGAGACAGAGACAGAGAGAGAGAGAGAGAGAGAGAGAGAGAGAGAGAGAGAGAGAGAGAGAGAGAGAGAGAGAGAGAGAGAGAGAGAGAGAGAGAGAGCGAGACAGAGAGAGAGAGAGAGAGACAGAGAGACAGAGAGAGAGAGAGAGAGAGAGAGAGAGAGAGAGAGAGACAGAGACAGAGACAGAGAGAGAGAGAGAGAGAGAGAGAGAGAGAGAGTGAGAGTGAGAGTGAGAGAAAGAGAGAGACAGAGAGAGAGACAGAGAGAGAGACAGAGAGAGAGACAGAGAGAGACAGAGAGAGACAGAGACAGAGACAGAGACAGAGACAGAGACAGAGACAGAGACAGAGACAGAGAGAGAGAGAGAGAGAGAGAGAGAGAGAGAGAGAGAGAGAGAGAGAGAGAGAGAGAGTGAGAGAGAAAGAGAGAGACAGAGAGAGAGAGAGAGAGAAAGAGAGAGACAGAGAGAGAGAGAGAGAGAGAGAGACAGAGACAGAGAGAGAGAGAGAGAGAGAGAGAGAGAGAGAGAGAGAGAGAGAGAGACAGAGAGACAGAGAGACAGTCAGACTACTATTTTATAACTGAGTATTATTGAGGTGAGTATAGGTAATATTGTAGTGTCTAAACCAAAGCTGAAAGTTTGGCAGGCGAAAATGGCTTAGAGATGAGAGGATCCATTTGTTGGTAATCACAGTAAACGTATGTGGGATGTCTAACCATGTGGATCATGGTCCTGTAAAGCCCAGAAAGCCCAGTATTTCACCTGAGAGTTGTAGCAGAGAGCGAACAAGAGAGAGCTGTTTCAGACCAGCCTTAAACCATATATAGAAATGCCACCATAACAGCAGAGGTGACATCAGAAACACAACCACAGACGAAGGAGTTGTGCACTGTGATTGACTTTGAAATGTGGTTTACTCTACTGTTTGGTCCTGTGGTGGAGCTGTGACGACCTGGCGACCCCAGGCTCAGGTGACAAGATCAGGGTGAGCTGCCGCCTGCCTGAATGTCCTCACCTTAACCCTCTCTGACTTTCCCCAAGACGGTTCCCTTACGGCTGAGGACATCACACACTTAAGAAGGCTTGAGAATAGGGACGTTCCACATGGGGTTACTTGGAGAGGTGTGGGTTGGTTTAGGGTATATACTGCAGGGTATATACTGCAGGTTTATGGTACATACTGTAGGGTATATACTGCAGGTTTATGGTATATACTGCAGGTTTAGGGTATATACTGTATGGTTAGGGTACATACTGTAGGGTATATACTGCAGGTTTATGGTATATACTGCAGGTTTAGGGTATATACTGTATGGTTAGGGTACATACTGTAGGGTATATACTGCAGGTTTAGGGTATATACTGCAGGTTTAGGGTACATACTGCAGGGTATATACTGCAGGTTTAGGGTATATACTGTATGGTTAGGGTATATACTGTAGGGTTAAGGTATATACTGCAGGGTATATACTGCAGGTTTAGGGTATATACTGCAGGTTTAGGGTATATACTGCAGGGTATATACTGCAGGTTTAGGGTACATACTGCAGGTTTAGGGTATATACTGCAGGGTATATACTGCAGGTTTAGGGTACATACTGCAGGTTTAGGGTATATACTGCAGGGTATATACTGCAGGTTTAGGGTATATACTGCAGGTTTAGGGTATATACTGCAGGGTATATACTGCAGGTTTAGGGTATATACTGCAGGCTTAGGATAAATGCTATAGTAATATCTGTTTAGCATAAACTGTTGTGTAAACAGTCTCTTATTTGATCTAATCTTAAAGTCAACCTGAGGCTTCTCAGGCAGGCAGGAAGACACACACACACACACACAGTGTCAGGTAGCTACTGTAATCCCACTGCTCTCTGTCAGGAAACACAAAGGAAACTTGATGCCACCGGAATCCAATAAAACCAGAATGACCAGAATCTGACCTTAACTTGCTTCACTATGGATTGTACTAGAACCAAGACTCAAATGGCACCCTATTCACTCTATAGTACACTACGTCTGGCACCCTATTCCTTGTATAGTGTACTACTTTGTCAGTAGTAGTGCTATTCCCTCTGTAGTGCACTACTTTTGGAGCAGTACTGTTTACTTGTATTACTAGTGCACTATTAGGAATATATTTACTCAGAGAACTAAAAAGACAAAGAGAAAAGGTTGTTGTTGTTTTTGCAATGTTCTTTGGAAATTTAACAAATACTACAAATGTTGTTTGAGCCCTATGGGTAGGCTGAACCGGTCACAGCTTATTTGACTAGAAACACAACAATCAGCCAACACTGAAAATATAAAAATAAATGTCAAATAGTGCATGGTGACTCTGTGTGTGTGTGTGTGTGTGTGTGTGTGTGTGTGTGTGTGTGTGTGTGTGTGTGTGTCTATAGCAAGGATCTGTTTACAATGAGGCCTGTTGCTAGGGGCAACCTCTGCCTTTTACAGAAATGTCCATCTCCCACAGTGAGGCAACCACACACACACACACACACTAACACAACGGTATACGTACACAGACGCGCGTGCACACACACACACACGCACACACACACACACACACACACACACTGTATCCATACAATTAATACGAACACACACGACTGTAACCAAATAGGCAGGAGTTATGTAAGACCAAATAAACAACCCAAAAACAAGATCAACAGTCTCTCTCCCTCTCCTCTCCATTTCATTATCTCTCTCTCTCTCCCTCTCCTCTCTTTCTTTTCATCAGTTTTTCTCCCTTTATCCTTCTCTCCCAATCTTTTTCTGATTGTTGTTAAAGCTGTGTCAACAACCCTCCTCTCCTTCTCCTTCCATCCCCCCAACGTTCCCCTCCTCCTCAGGTTAGCCGGGAGACTGCCCCCTGAACCAGCCTCTCACATTACACCCTGAGTTTACCCACCCACTGTGTCTCACAGCTGCTTTGTTGTTTGTCTGGTTATTCTGATTAAGCATGTAAGTAGGTTGTCCGTGTGTGTTTATGATGTGGATGGATGTTTATGATGTGGATGGATGTGGATTATTGCATGTCTGTGTGTATGATAGAGACAGAGAAAGACCGAGAGAGGAGGGAAAGAGGAGATAGAGAGAGAGAGAGGGGAGATAAATATCTAAGAGACAAGGCAAGAAGGGCCTTCTGCGCCATCAAAAGGAACATAAAACATGACATCCCAAATAGGATCTGGCTAAAAATACTTTTAGCAGTTATAGAACCCATTGCCCTTTATGGTTGTGAGGCCTGGGGTCCACTCACCAACCAAGAATTCACAAAATAAGACAAACACCCAATTGAGACGGCATGCAGAATTCTGCAAAGATGTTCAACGCAAAACCCTATGGTTGAACATGAATGATATTTTTTAATTCTACAACCACCTAAAAGGAAGTGATGCCCACACATTCCACTACAAAGCCCTGACCTACAGAGAGATGAACCTAGAGACGAGCCAGCTAGTTCTGAGTCTCTGTTCACAAACACAAACAGACCCCACAGATTCCCCAGGACAGCAACACAATTAGAACCAACCAAATCATGAGAAAACAAAAACTATTTGACACACTGGAAAGAACCAACCAAAAAAACTGAGCAAACTGTAATGATATTTGGCACTAAACAGAGAGTACACAGTAGCAGAATACCTGACCACTGTGACTGACTCAAAATTAAGGAAAGCTTTGACTATGTACAGACTCAGTGAGCATAGCCTTACTATTGAGAAAGGCCGCCGTAGGCAGACCTGGCTCTCAAGAGAAGATAGGCTATGTGCACACCGCCCACAAAATGAGGTGGAAACTGAGCTGCACTTCCTAACATCCTGCCAAATGTATGACCATATTAGAGACACATATTTCCCTCAGATTACACAGACCCACAAAGACTTTGAAAATAAATCCAACATTGATAAACTCTGTTAGGGAAAATACCGCAGTGTGCAATCACAGCAGCAGGATTTGTGGCCCATTGCCATGAAAACAGGGCAATCAGTGGAGCACAAACAACATTGTAAATACTACCAATATTTATCTGTTTACTTATCTTCCCCTACTATTCATACTACAACTATTTGCACATTGATAAAAACACTGTACATAGCTGATAATAACATTTGAAACGTCTTTATCCTTTTGAACCCTTATGAGTGTAATGTTTACTGGACATTTTTAGTTCTTTGTTTCTTCTCACCAGTTTATTAACTATTTGACTTGCTTTGGCAATGTAAACATATGTTTCCCATGCCAATAAAGCCCTTTAATTGAATTGAATTGAATTGAATTGAATTGAGAGAGAGAGAGAGAGAGAGAGAGAGAGAGAGAGAGAGAGAGAGAGAGAGAGAGAGAGAGAGAGAGAGAGAGAGAGAGAGAGAGAGAGAGAGAGAGAGAGAGAGAGAGAGAGAGAGAGAGAGAGAGAGAGAGAGAGAGAGAGAGAGAGAGATAGATGGAAGTCTATACACTGAGTGTACAAAACATTAGGAACACCTTCCTAATATTGAGTTGCACCCCCTTTTGCCCTCAGAACAGCCTTAATTCGTCGGGGCATGGACTCTACAATGTGTCGAAAGCGTTCCACAGGGATGTTGGCCCATGTTGACTCAAATGCTTCCCACAGTTGTGTCAAGTTGGTTGGATGTCCTTTGGGTGGTGGACCAGCAGCGTTGAAAATCCAGCAGCGTTGCAGTTCTTGACACAGACCTGTTGCACCCTCTACAACCACTGTGATTATTATTTGACCCTGCTGGTCATCTATGAACACTTTAACATCTTGAAGAACAATCTGGCCTTAACGGCCATGTACTCTTATAATCTCCTCCCAGCACAGCCAGAAGGGGACTGGCCACCCCTCAGAGCCTGGTTCCTCTCTAGGTTTCTTCCTAGGTTTCTGCCTTTCTAGGGAGTTTTTCCTAGCCACCGTGCTTCTACATCTGCATTGCTTGCGATTTGGGGTTTTAGTCTGGGTTTCTGTATAAGCACTTTGTGACAACTGCTGATGTGAAAAAGGGCTTTATAAATACATTTGATTTGATTAAAGTGGATTTAACAAGTGACATCAATAAGGGATCATAGCTTTCACCTGGATTCACCTGGTCAGTCTATGTCATGGAAAGAGCCCCTAATGTTGCTAATGTTTTGTACTCAATGAATATTGTTTATTCTATGTATGTCCTTCTACAGTAATGTCTCATCTCCATCCGGAGGGTAAATATATGAGCACATATTAAGTGTAAATGTATGGTATGCTCTCCGAAAGTCGACTGTGTTATTTTGCTTCAAGAGTGATCAGGGATGTGCAACTATAGTTTTCCTTCACAGAAAACACATTAGTGCAACACATTCAGCAGAAAATAGCTTCATTTTCATCCGATGACAACTGAAGTGTAACGATATTTGGCTGGCAGCCACACAAGTAAATCAGCTTACAATGAAAAAGCAAGGTATTTTTTGCAAAAACGATGCATGGCCATCATATTTCTAATGATTATCATAGAAATAATGTAGCCAGCTACATGTCCTAATAGTTTGCTTAAAATTAATCTTGAATTTTACTGGAGAAAGGTAGGCTAGCTACACCAAGAAAAAAATACTGGAGAAAAAAAAAGCTCCACATTAGTCTGAGCGCTGTCTGCTGATAAAACGCCCTTTCATTTATTCTCATCCGAGTGGAGAAGTGCAACTGAGAAGAACAACTGAAGCACAAAATTAGTCTGATGCCGACCCTTACGAAAAAGTCATGCAGGAGCATCAGGGACTTTTCCGCTAGGATTTTGTCAATACTACAGGAAATCCTGCAGGAATTCGACCCTTTGTGAAGGAATTGTGCAGGTGTCCTGCAGGAACCCTGTAGGCTTGACAAAATCCTAGAGGAAAAGTCCCTGATGCTCCTGCATGACTCCTGCAGGAGTATGACTTGTCCTGCAGAAATGTTGAAAATCCTGCACGGACATGGCAATTCCTGTAGGACCGTGACAATTCCTGCAGGTATGCTGCAGGACCAAAACCTGTAGGATTTTGATATTCCTGCAGGATATGACAATTCCTGCAGGACCAATTTCAGCACAAATCCTGTAGGATTTTTATATTTTATCGGACAGTCAAACTGCTGAAGGAGGAGATAAAGTCAAATCAAATCACATTTTATTTGCCACATGCGCCGAATACAACAGGTGTAGACATTACAGTGAAATGCTTATTTACAGCCCTTAACCAACAATGCATTAATTTTTTTATTTAAAAAAGTCAAATAAAACAACAACAACAAAAAAGTGTTGAGAAGAAAAGCAGAAGTAAAATAAAATAACAGTAGGGAGGCTATATATACAGGGGGGTACCGGTACAGAGTCAGTGTGCGGGGGCATCGGCTACTTGAGATAGTTGAAGTAATATGTACATGTGGGTAGAGTTAAAGTGACTATGCATAAATAATTAACAGATTAGCAGCAGCGTAAAAAGATGGGGTGGGGGTGGGGGGGCAGTGCAAATAGTCTGGGTAGCCATGATTAGCTGTTCAGGAGTCTTATGGCTTGGGGGTAGAAGCTGTTGAGAAGCCTTTTGGACCTAGACTTGGCACTCCGGTACCGCTTGCCGTGCGGTAGCAGAGAGAACAGTCTATGACTAGGGTGGCTGAAGTCTTTGACAATTTTGAGGGCCTTCCTCTGACACCGCCTGGTATAGAGGTCCTGGATGGCAGGAAGCTTGGCCCCAATGATGTACTGGGCCGTATGCACTACCCTCTGTAGTGCCTTGCAGTTGGAGGCTGAGCATTTGCCATACCAGGCGGTGATGCAACCAGTCAGGATGCTCTCGATGGTGCATCTGTATAACTTTTTGAGGATCTGAGGACCCATGCCAAATATTTTCAGTCTCTTGAGGGGGAATAGGCTTTGTCGTGCCCTCTTCACGACTGTCTTGGTGTGTTTGGACCATGAAAGTTTGTTGGTGATATGGACACCAAGGAACTTGAAGCTCTCAACCTGTTCCACTACAGCCCCGTCGATGAGAATGGGGGGGTGCTCAGTCCTCTTTTTTTTCCTATAGTCCACAATCATCTCCTTTGTCTTGGTCACGTTGAGGGAGAGGTTGTTGTCCTGGCACCACACGGCCAGGTCTCTAACCTCCTCCCTATAGGCTGTCTCATCGTTGTCGGTGATCAGGCCTACCACTGTTGTGTCGTCGGCAAACTTAATGATGGTGTTGGAGTCGTGCCTGGCCATGCAGTCATGGGTGAACAGGGAGTACTGGAGGGGACTGAGCACGCACCCCTGAGGGGCCCTTGTGTTGAGGATCAGCGTGGCAGATGTGTTGTTACCTACCCTTACCACCTGGGGGTGGCCTGTCAGGAAGTCCAGGATCCAGTTGCAGTGGGAGGTGTTTAGTCCCAGGATCCTTAGCTTAGTGGGGCGGCGCACAATTGGCCCAGTGTCGCCCAGGGTAGGGGAGGGAATGGCTGGCAGGGATGTAGCTCAGTTGGTAGAGCATGGCGTTTGCAACGCCAGGGTCGTGGGTTCAATTCCCACGGGGGGGCCAGTATGAAATTTTTTTAAAATAATGTATGCACTCACTAACTGTAAGTCGCTCTGGATACGAGCGTCTGCTAAATGACTAAAATGTAAATGATAGTGATAAGCTTTGAGGGCACTATGGTGTTGAACGCTGAGCTGTAGTCAATGAATAGCATTCTCACATAGGTGTTCCTCTTGTCCAGGTGGGAAAGGGCAGTGTGGAGTGCAATAGAGATTGCATCATCTGTGGATCTGTTGGGGCGGTATGCAAATTGGAGTGGGTCCAGGGTTTCTGGGATAATGGTGTTGATGTGAGCCATGACTAGCCTTTCAAAGCACTTCATGGCTACAGATGTGAGTGCTACGGGTCGGTGTCATTTAGGCAGGTTACCTTAGTGTGTGTGTGGAGATGAGTGCACATCCTTTTGTATATAGCTAGCTAGTTTTTTATCCCAAAAACACGTGTTTTTCACTGTCCTTTACAATTTACAACAAGAAGACAAACATCTTGGTCACCATAGCAATGGTTGACAGTTGAGGAAATGGCTGCCAGGCAGTTTAGCTAGTTCAACTACTGCTAATATATATATATATATACATACACAGTGAGGGAAAAAAGTATTTGATCCCCTGCTGATTTTGTACGTTTGTCCACTGACAAAGAAATGATCAGTCTATAATTTTAATGGTAGGTTTATTTGAACAGTGAAAGACAGAATAACAACAACAAAATCCAGAAAAACGCATGTCAAAAATGTTATAAATTGATTTGCATTTTAATGAGGGAAATAAGTATTTGACCCCCTCTCAATCAAAGATTTCTGGCTCCCAAGTGTCTTTTATACAGGTAACGAGCTGAGATTAGGAGCATACTCTTAAAGGGAGTGCTCCTAATCTCAGCTTGTTACCTGTATAAAAGACACCTGTCCACAGAAGCAATCAATCAATCAGATTCCAAACTCTCCACCATGGCCAAGACCAAAGAGCTCTGCAAGGATGTCAGGGACAAGATTTTAGACCTACACAAGGCTGGAATGGGCTACAAGACCATCGCCAAGCAGCTTGGTGAGAAGGTGACAACAGTTGGTGCGATTATTCGCAAATGGAAGAAACACAAAAGAACTGTCAATCTCCCTCGGCCTGGGGCGCCATGCAAGATCTCACCTCGTGGAGTTGCAATGATCATGAGAACGGTGAGGAATCAGCCCAGAACTACACGGGAGGATCTTGTCAATGATCTCAAGGCAGCTGGGACCATAGTCACCAAGAAAACAATTGGTAACACACTACGCTGTGAAGGACTGAAATCCTGCAGCGCCCGCAAGGTCCCCCTGCTCAAGAAAGCACATATACAGGCCTGTCTGAAGTTTGCCAATGAACATCTGAAATGATTCAGAGGAGAACTGGGTGAAAGTGTTGTGGTCAGATGAGACCAAAATCGAGCTCTTTGGCATCAACTCAACTCGCCATGTTTGGAGGACGAGGAATGCTGCCTATGACCCCAAGAACACCATCCCCACCGTCAAACATGGAGGTGGAAACATTATGCTTTGGGTGTGTTTTTCTGCTAAGGGGACAGGACAACTTCACCGCATCAAAGGGACGATGGACGGGGCCATGTACCGTCAAATCTTGGGTGTGAACCTCCTTCCCTCAGCCAGGGCATTGAAAATGGGTTGTGGATGGGTATTCCAGCATGACAATGACCCAAAACACACGGCCAAGGCAACAAAGGAGTGGCTCAAGAAGAAGCACATTAAGGTCCTGGAGTGGCCTAGCCAGTATCCAGACCTTAATCCTATAGAAAATCTGTGGAGGGAGCTGAAGGTTCGAGTTGCCAAACGTCAGCCTCAAAACCTTAATGACTTGGAGAAGATCTGCAAAGAGGAGTGGGACAAAAATCCCTCCTGAGATGTGTGCAAACCTGGTGGCCAACTACAAGAAACGTCTGACCTCTGTGATTGCCAACAAGGGTTTTGCCACCAAGTACTAAGTCATGTTTTGCAGAGGGGTCAAATACTTATTTCCCTCATTAAAATGCAAATCAATTTATAACATTTTTGACATGCGTTTTTCTGGATTTTTTTGTTGTTATTCTGTCTCTCACTGTTCAAATAAACCTACCATTAAAATTATAGACTGATCATGTCTTTGTCAGTGGGCAAACGTACAAAATCAGCAGGGGATCAAATACTTTTTTCCCTCACTGTATATATATATATATTTTTATCTCTTTAGTTCTGTTGTCACAAGGTAGGCTATAATTTCTAAGTGTTTTGAAACAGATGGTGATAGATTCCATTTTTTTGAATGACTAGGCTAATGGCTAGCACTTGGTAACGGTAAACAAGTCACATGACCTGTCATGTAAATAAGGAAGTGACGCCATTTAAATAGTAAAAGAGGGGTTTAAAAATATTGTTTATCTATGAAACATCATTATTTTCACTTAAATATGTTAGGTCTCAATTGAATATACAAATAGTTTGATTTAAATAGAAATTACTTTCTCTCTGTTTTACTGTTAGCTTGTTTGGCCAGTTTCCCCACCTCAACCATGTGAGTTCTCTTCTTAGACTACAGGGAGCACAGAGAATACACCTAGTATTTCTGGAATTCTTTACCACACCACTGAGTTGGTAAAGCTCATGAGAAAACAATACATTTACTAATTCATCCGTTTCTGATTCTTTGTCTCATTTGCAGCTCCATTAGTAATTAACCAGTAGTGAACTGGTTAAAGGTGATTATGTTGTCTTATACAACGACACTATATCATTTGCACTATTTTGTCACTGTTTTTTAATGTAACACACACACACACACGTTCTGCAGTTATATTCTGAACTCTGCCCCTCTCATGTCTCTCCTCTCCTCCACAGAGACAGCACTGGATAGCCATGCTGGCGAAGGTAACACCACACAGTTTAAGCCTCTCATTTCTCCCTTTAAAACAGAGCCTACTCACAGATGTTGTTGGTGTACCAGCCGTATTAAAACCAACTAATCACCAAGTTCACCATTGCAGACATTTGTTCCCCTTCACGCCGATACACATAAGCTGTTCATGTAATGTCACCATTACGCTCACTCTTGTTACAAAATATACTTTTACCATATTTATTCAAAATCTCATTTTATTTTTTCCTATGAATCATCTTTTATGCAGTGCTAGTGAAATGGACAATCAAACATTGTATAATAACATCGCCATGCAATCTGATAGATTGTGCTTTCTGTCCATTATTTGGAAAGAATGTGGATTGTCGTACGTGAAATTCTCTGAAGGATGAGGAAGGAATCCAGCAGGTTGTCCGACAGCAAAATGGCCCTGGAAATCTTGTGGAATTCCCTGCAGGAATCTTACCTACAGGATATCCCACAGGATTCT
The DNA here is from genome assembly GCF_020615455.1 of Coregonus clupeaformis. Classification (NCBI taxonomy): domain Eukaryota; kingdom Metazoa; phylum Chordata; class Actinopteri; order Salmoniformes; family Salmonidae; genus Coregonus; species Coregonus clupeaformis. The sequence goes on along the minus strand of NC_059199.1, from coordinate 58,238,421 downwards.
GGGGCCATTTTGGTGTAAGAAAATTCCTGCAGGATTTATTTGAGGACTATCTGCAGGATTCCTGCAGGATTGTGCAAACATCAAAGCAGTGACTCGCTCCTGCAGGTTCATGCTCTACAACATCCGTAGAGTATGACCCTACCGCACACAGGAAGCGGCGCAGGTCCTAATCCAGGCACTTGTCCTCTCCCGTCTGGACTACTGCAACTCGCTGTTGGCTGGGCTCCCCGCTTGTGCCATCAAACCCCTGCAACTTATCCAGAACGCTGCAGCCCACCTGGTTTTCAACCTTTCCAAGTTATCCCATGTCACCCCGCTCCTCTGCCCAGTCCACTGGCTTCCAGTTGAAGCTCGCATCCACTACAATACCATGGTGCTTACCTAGGGAACAGCAAGAGGAACTGCCCCTCCCTACCTTCAGGCTATGCTCAAACCCTACACCCCAACCCGAGCACTCCGTTCTGCCACCTCTGGTCTCTTGGCCCTCCCACCCCTACAGGAGGGAAGCCCCTGCTCAGCCCAGTCAAAGCTCTTCTCTGTCCTGGCACCCCAATGGAAGCAGCTTCCCCCTGAAGCTAGGACAGCAGAGTCTCTGCCCATCTTCCGAAAACATCTGAAACCCTACCTCTTCAAACAGTATCTTAAATACTCACACTTTAAATACTCACTTTGTTCCCCCCCAAAAAAACAACAACAACATAACCTGCACTTTCTAGCTCAGACTCTACTGATAGCTACTTTGAGGAACATTTTACTTTCTATGCCTGTTGTTGGATTCTAGCTTGAAATATACTTATTCATGTTACCATACTATACCAACTTATTGATTACTTTACATGTATAAGGAATGTATATGTTGGGGTCAATGAAGGGTGGATAGGAACTTGGGTGTATGGAAAGTCACCGTGACAAGGGAAAGTGCAGAAAGTTCATATTCTGTTCAAACATGTTACTGTTGAATATTAATGTTCCTAAAGAGGGAGGCAAAGTCCAACAGTCTAGTTTCAGTTCCTGATAAGGCAGGCCAGCTGCGGAACTAGGGAGGAGCGAGGAATTCGTCTCGAGGTCATGTCAACAGATAAAGTGAGAAGAAACCTCTGGGAGGGGGGCCAGAGGGGCCCAGCACAACGACCCTCCTACTACAGTCCTATCTCACACGCATACACGCCCACGAAGGTTCTAGCATCAGGCAGGGCCATGACCACACCAGTGAGAGGAAACAATTAAGTTCCTGCCTAGCAACAGAGATGTATTGGCTGTCTAAATGTGTAAGGAGTTGACTCCTCCTAGTAGGAGGGTTTTAAATGTGCTTGTGTAATCATCCCTCACCGTTGTAGCTGTATGACCCAATGGGTGAATAAACTTGGTTTGTGCTTTTTATAGTCGTCCATTTGAGTTTTTACTCTGGTTTGTTCAGAACCTAACAGTGCGATATGTGGTTGTCCCACCTAGCGAGCTTAAGATGAATGCACTTACTGTAAATCGCTCTGGATAAGAGCATCTGCTAAATTACTAAAATGTCAAATGTAAATGATTCCCTACAGGATCCGGCAGTATTCCTGCAGGAATTGTCCTACAGGAAAGTGGCCCTGAAAATCCTGTGGAATATCCTGCAGGACATCAACAAAATATTTTGTGCAGGATTCCTTAAGGGGAGCAGAAAGCACAATAAGAAGTGTTTTAGATCTGCGTTTACAGAACACAGGAAGAGATTTCTTACGCGTTGTATCTTTGTTTTCCCCTGTGTGAAAAATGAAGAATTCTGCGTTAACTAGCAAGTTAAACTTCGGGGTCGCGTTATCTATGTTACTGATTGTGAATAAGGTGACGTGGCATCATATTGTGTTGGCTTTCTGCAGTGTTTGAGAAGTCAAAGCCATGAGTTATCTGTACAGCTGCCACTGCCATTTTTTAACTTCCTTGCCTTCCCCCCCCCCATCCTCTCTGTTCTCGGCCTGTCTGCTCCTCCCCAATCTTCTCCAAGCAGAGCATGCAGGGCCCGTTGCCCTAGCGACTCCAGACAGACTGTGTACACATGCTGCTTTAGTGCAGATAAGCATGCCTCAAAACTTAGTTCATTTGCACAATGTCTCTCGTTCACATTCACTTGTAAATGTCTAAACTCACCAGAAATGACATTTCGGTAGCTCCTACCTTTATATGTATAACTTTATGAGCTGGACTGCCGGTCTTTGCAATTTGTTTATTTTCGTTTGCGCTCGTTAGCATATTCAGCTAGCAGCCTCCATGGAAATTCTCTATTACTTGTGTAAATGTTGTTAGCATTCTGGTAATAGGCGCCAAATGGGCTTTCTTGAATTTTGTTGGCGGCCCCTTCAGTACTAAGACAGTAATACCGTAAATCCCGGGGTGAGAGAAGGACGGTATGACGATATGAAAATCTGGATACCGCCCAACCCTATTCTACATGCCAGTCAACCCTATTCTACATGCCAGTCAACCCTATTCTACACGCCAGTCAACCCTATTCTACACGCCAGTCAACCCTATTCTACACGCCAGTCAACCCTATTCTACACGCCAGTCAACCCTATTCTAAACGCCAGCCAACCCTATTCTACATGCCAGTCAACCCTATTCTACATGCCACATTTCTATCTGGACATTTGGTTCCATGATGTTGCACCCTCTAGAATAAGCCTCTGTTGTTTTTGTAGTTAACTGTTGTTGTAAGTTGCTGTATGAATGATGTATATCCAGGCTTATCCTGTCTTAGCTTTGATTGTTTTCCAGACAATATTTCCCCAAGATAGCCAGCTAACTTTGACACAACATAACTACTCAGGCTTTACGACTCAGACGTAACTACTCAGGCTTTACGACTCAGACGTAACTACTCAGGCTTTACAACTCAGACGTAACTACTCAGGCTTTACAACTCAGACGTAACTACTCAGGCTTTACAACTCAGACGTAACTACTCAGGCTTTACGACTCAGACGTAACTACTCAGGCTTTACGACTCAGACGTAACTACTCAGGCTTTACAACTCAGACGTAACTACTCAGGCTTTACAACTCAGACGTAACTACTCAGGCTTTACAACTCAGACGTAACTACTCAGGCTTTACGACTCAGACGTAACTACTCAGGCTTTACGACTCAGACGTAACTACTCAGGCTTTACAACTCAGACGTAACTACTCAGGCTTTACAACTCAGACGTAACTACTCAGGCTTTACAACTCAGACGTAACTACTCAGGCTTTACGACTCAGACGTAACTACTCAGGCTTTACGACTCAGACGTAACTACTCAGGCTTTACAACTCAGACGTAACTACTCAGGCTTTACAACTCAGACGTAACTACTCAGGCTTTACAACTCAGACGTAACTACTCAGGCTTTACAACTCAGACGTAACTACTCAGGCTTTACAACTCAGACGTAACTACTCAGGCTTTACGACTCAGACGTAACTACTCAGGCTTTACAACTCAGATGAGTTTAGAGCCTGTCCCTAACACAGTCCACAACACTGGACTAGAGCCTGTCCCTAACACAGTCCACTACACTGGACTAGAGCCTGTCCCTAACACAGTCCACTACACTGGACTAGAGCCTGTCCCTAACACAGTCTACTACACTGGACTAGAGCCTGTCCCTACTAACACAGTCTACTACACTGGACTAGAGCCTGTCCCTAACACAGTCTACTACACTGGACTAGAGCCTGTCCCTAACACAGTCTACTACACTGGACTAGAGCCTGTCCCTAACACAGTCTACTACACTGGACTAGAGCCTGTCCCTAACACAGTCCACTCCACTGGACTAGAGCCTGTCCCTAACACAGTCCACTCCACTGGACTAGAGCCTGTCCCTAACACAGTCCACTCCACTGGACTAGAGCCTGTCCCCTAACACAGTCCACTACACTGGACTAGAGCCTGTCCCTAACACAGTCCACTACACTGGACTAGAGCCTGTCCCTAACAGTCTACTCCACTGGACTAGAGCCTGTCCCTAACACAGTCCACATCACTGAACTAGAGCCTGTCCCTAACACAGTCCACTCCACTGGACTAGAGCCTGTCCCCTAACACAGTCCACTCCACTGGACTAGAGCCTGTCCCTAACACAGTCCACTCCACTGGACTAGAGCCTGTCCCTAACACAGTCCACTCCACTGGACTAGAGCCTGTCCCTAACACAGTCCACTCCACTGGACTAGAGCCTGTCCCCTAACACAGTCCACTCCACTGGACTAGAGCCTGTCCCTAACACAGTCCACTCCACTGGACTAGAGCCTGTCCCTAACACAGTCCACTACACTGGACTAGAGCCTGTCCCTAACACAGTCCACTACACTGGACTAGAGCCTGTCCCTAACACAGTCCACTACACTGGACTAGAGCCTGTCCCTAACACAGTCCACTACACTGGACTAGAGCCTGTCCCTAACACAGTCCACTACACTGGACTAGAGCCTGTCCCTAACACAGTCCACTACACTGGACTAGAGCCTGTCCCTAACACAGTCTACTACACTGGACTAGAGCCTGTCCCTAACACAGTCCACTACACTGGACTAGAGCCTGTCCCTAACACAGTCCACTACACTGGACTAGAGCCTGTCCCTAACACAGTCTACAACACTGGACTAGAGCCTGTCCCTACTAACACAGTCTACAACACTGGACTAGAGCCTGTCCCTAACACAGTCCACTACACTGGACTAGAGCCTGTCCCTAACACAGTCTACTACACTGGACTAGAGCCTGTCCCTAACACAGTCTACTACACTGGACTAGAGCCTGTCCCTAACACAGTCCACTCCACTGGACTAGAGCCTGTCCCTAACACAGTCCACTCCACTGGACTAGAGCCTGTCCCTAACACAGTCCACTCCACTGGACTAGAGCCTGTCCCTAACACAGTCCACTACACTGGACTAGAGCCTGTCCCTAACACAGTCCACTACACTGGACTAGAGCCTGTCCCTAACAGTCTACTCCACTGGACTAGAGCCTGTCCCTAACACAGTCCACATCACTGAACTAGAGCCTGTCCCTAACACAGTCCACTCCACTGGACTAGAGCCTGTCCCTAACACAGTCCACTCCACTGGACTAGAGCCTGTCCCTAACACAGTCCACTCCACTGGACTAGAGCCTGTCCCTAACACAGTCCACTCCACTGGACTAGAGCCTGTCCCCTAACACAGTCCACTCCACTGGACTAGAGCCTGTCCCTAACACAGTCCACTCCACTGGACTAGAGCCTGTCCCTAACACAGTCCACTCCACTGGACTAGAGCCTGTCCCTAACACAGTCCACTACACTGGACTAGAGCCTGTCCCTAACACAGTCCACTACACTGGACTAGAGCCTGTCCCTAACACAGTCCACTACACTGGACTAGAGCCTGTCCCTAACACAGTCCACTACACTGGACTAGAGCCTGTCCCTAACACAGTCTACTACACTGGACTAGAGCCTGTCCCTAACACAGTCCACTACACTGGACTAGAGCCTGTCCCTAACACAGTCCACTACACTGGACTAGAGCCTGTCCCTAACACAGTCCACAACACTGGACTAGAGCCTGTCCCTACTAACACAGTCCACTACACTGGACTAGAGCCTGTCCCTAACACAGTCCACTCCACTGGACTAGAGCCTGTCCCTAACACAGTCCACTACACTGGACTAGAGCCTGTCCCTAACACAGTCTACTCCACTGGACTAGAGCCTGTCCCTAACACAGTCCACTCCACTGGACTAGAGCCTGTCCCTAACACAGTCCACTCCACTGGACTAGAGCCTGTCCCTAACACAGTCCACTCCACTGGACTAGAGCCTGTCCCTAACACAGTCCACTACACTGGACTAGAGCCTGTCCCTAACACAGTCCACTACACTGGACTAGAGCCTGTCCCTAACAGTCTACTCCACTGGACTAGAGCCTGTCCCTAACACAGTCCACATCACTGAACTAGAGCCTGTCCCTAACACAGTCCACTCCACTGGACTAGAGCCTGTCCCTAACACAGTCCACTCCACTGGACTAGAGCCTGTCCCTAACACAGTCCACTCCACTGGACTAGAGCCTGTCCCTAACACAGTCCACTCCACTGGACTAGAGCCTGTCCCTAACACAGTCCACTCCACTGGACTAGAGCCTGTCCCTAACACAGTCCACTCCACTGGACTAGAGTCTGTCCCTAACACAGTCCACTCCACTGGACTAGAGCCTGTCCCTAACACAGTCCACTACACTGGACTAGAGCCTGTCCCTAACACAGTCCACTACACTGGACTAGAGCCTGTCCCTAACACAGTCCACTACACTGGACTAGAGCCTGTCCCCTAACACAGTCCACTACACTGGACTAGAGCCTGTCCCTAACACAGTCCACTACACTGGACTAGAGCCTGTCCCTAACACAGTCCACTCCACTGGACTAGAGCCTGTCCCTAACACAGTCTACATCACTGGACTAGAGCCTGTCCCTAACACAGTCCACTACACTGGACTAGAGCCTGTCCCTAACACAGTCTACTCCACTGGACTAGAGCCTGTCCCTAACACAGTCCACTACACTGGACTAGAGCCTGTCCCTAACACAGTCCACTACACTGGACTAGAGCCTGTCCCTAACAGTCTACTCCACTGGACTAGAGCCTGTCCCTAACACAGTCCACATCACTGAACTAGAGCCTGTCCCTAACACAGTCCACTCCACTGGACTAGAGCCTGTCCCTAACACAGTCCACTCCACTGGACTAGAGCCTGTCCCTAACACAGTCCACTCCACTGGACTAGAGCCTGTCCCTAACACAGTCCACTCCACTGGACTAGAGCCTGTCCCTAACACAGTCCACTCCACTGGACTAGAGCCTGTCCCTAACACAGTCCACTCCACTGGACTAGAGCCTGTCCCTAACACAGTCCACTCCACTGGACTAGAGCCTGTCCCTAACACAGTCCACTCCACTGGACTAGAGCCTGTCCCTAACACAGTCCACTCCACTGGACTAGAGCCTGTCCCTAACACAGTCCACTACACTGGACTAGAGCCTGTCCCTAACACAGTCCACTACACTGGACTAGAGCCTGTCCCTAACAGTCTACTCCACTGGACTAGAGCCTGTCCCTAACACAGTCCACTCCACTGAACTAGAGCCTGTCCCTAACACAGTCCACTCCACTGGACTAGAGCCTGTCCCTAACACAGTCCACTCCACTGGACTAGAGCCTGTCCCTAACACAGTCCACTCCACTGGACTAGAGCCTGTCCCTAACACAGTCCACTCCACTGGACTAGAGCCTGTCCCTAACACAGTCCACTCCACTGGACTAGAGCCTGTCCCCTAACACAGTCCACTCCACTGGACTAGAGCCTGTCCCTAACACAGTCCACTCCACTGGACTAGAGCCTGTCCCTAACACAGTCCACTACACTGGACTAGAGCCTGTCCCTAACACAGTCCACTACACTGGACTAGAGCCTGTCCCTAACACAGTCCACTACACTGGACTAGAGCCTGTCCCTAACACAGTCCACTACACTGGACTAGAGCCTGTCCCTAACACAGTCCACTACACTGGACTAGAGCCTGTCCCTAACACAGTCCACTCCACTGGACTAGAGCCTGTCCCTAACACAGTCTACATCACTGGACTAGAGCCTGTCCCTAACACAGTCCACTACACTGGACTAGAGCCTGTCCCCTAACACAGTCTACTCCACTGGACTAGAGCCTGTCCCTAACACAGTCCACTACACTGGACTAGAGCCTGTCCCCTAACACAGTCCACTACACTGGACTAGAGCCTGTCCCTAACAGTCTACTCCACTGGACTAGAGCCTGTCCCTAACACAGTCCACATCACTGAACTAGAGCCTGTCCCTAACACAGTCCACTCCACTGGACTAGAGCCTGTCCCTAACACAGTCCACTCCACTGGACTAGAGCCTGTCCCCTAACACAGTCCACTCCACTGGACTAGAGCCTGTCCCTAACACAGTCCACTCCACTGGACTAGAGCCTGTCCCTAACACAGTCCACTCCACTGGACTAGAGCCTGTCCCTAACACAGTCCACTCCACTGGACTAGAGCCTGTCCCTAACACAGTCCACTCCACTGGACTAGAGCCTGTCCCTAACACAGTCCACTACACTGGACTAGAGCCTGTCCCCTAACACAGTCCACTACACTGGACTAGAGCCTGTCCCCTAACACAGTCCACTACACTGGACTAGAGCCTGTCCCTAACACAGTCCACTACACTGGACTAGAGCCTGTCCCTAACACAGTCCACTCCACTGGACTAGAGCCTGTCCCTAACACAGTCTACATCACTGGACTAGAGCCTGTCCCTAACACAGTCCACTACACTGGACTAGAGCCTGTCCCTAACACAGTCCACTACACTGGACTAGAGCCTGTCCCTAACACAGTCCACTACACTGGACTAGAGCCTGTCCCTAACACAGTCTACTATACTGGACTAGAGCCTGTCCCTAACACAGTCCACTACACTGGACTAGAGCCTGTCCCTAACACAGTCCACTCCACTGGACTAGAGCCTGTCCCTAACACAGTCCACTACACTGGACTAGAGCCTGTCCCTAACACAGTCTACTACACTGGACTAGAGCCTGTCCCTAACACAGTCCACTCCACTGGACTAGAGCCTGTCCCTAACACAGTCCACTACACTGGACTAGAGCCTGTCCCTAACACAGTCCACTACACTGGACTAGAGCCTGTCCCTAACACAGTCCACTCCACTGGACTAGAGCCTGTCCCTAACACAGTCCACAACACTGGACTAGAGCCTGTCCCTAACACAGTCCACTACACTGGACTAGAGCCTGTCCCTAACACAGTCCACTCCACTGGACTAGAGCCTGTCCCTAACACAGTCCACTACACTGGACTAGAGCCTGTCCCTAACACAGTCCACAACACTGGACTAGAGCCTGTCCCTACTAACACAGTCTACTACACTGGACTAGAGCCTGTCCCTAACACAGTCCACTCCACTGGACTAGAGCCTGTCCCTAACACAGTCCACTCCACTGGACTAGAGCCTGTCCCTAACACAGTCCACTCCACTGGACTAGAGCCTGTCCCTAACACAGTCCACTCCACTGGACTAGAGCCTGTCCCTAACACAGTCCACTCCACTGGACTAGAGCCTGTCCCTAACACAGTCTACTCCACTGGACTAGAGCCTGTCCCTAACACAGTCCACATCACTGAACTAGAGCCTGTCCCTAACACAGTCCACTACACTGGACTAGAGCCTGTCCCTAACACAGTCCACTACACTGGACTATAGCCTGTCCCTAACACAGTCCACTCCACTGGACTATAGCCTGTCCCTAACACAGTCCACTACACTGGACTAGAGCCTGTCCCTAACACAGTCCACTCCACTGGACTATAGCCTGTCCCTAACACAGTCCACTACACTGGACTAGAGCCTGTCCCTAACACAGTCTACAACACTGGACTAGAGCCTGTCCCTAACACAGTCCACTACACTGGACTAGAGCCTGTCCCTAACACAGTCTACTACACTGGACTAGAGCCTGCTTCTATGTCAATACTTTGGATATGTGCTCCTGATAACTGCATGCTCTGGTTTAGTGCTGTTATGATTTCCTCAAGCCATTGCATTTTTCAGGACTCTATATGTGTAGTAGTATGGTGTGTACAGTGCCTTCAGAAAGTATTCATATCCCTTGACTTATTCCACATGTTGTTGTTCCAGCCTGAATTCAAAATGGATTAAATACATTGTTTAATCACCCATCTAATCACAATACCCCATAATGACAAAGTGAAAACATGTTTTTAGAAATGTTTACAAATCTATTGAAAATGAGATACAGAAATATCTAATTTACATAAGCATTCACACCCCTGAGTCAATACATGTTAGAATCACCTTTGGCAGCGATTACAGCTGTGAGTCTTTCTGGGTAAGTCTCTAAGAGCTTTCCACACCTGGATTGTACAATATTTGAACATTATTATTGTAAAAATTATTCAAGCTCAGTCAAGTTGGTTGTTGATCATTGCTTGCCATAGATTTCCAAGCCAATTTAAGTCAAAACTGTAACCGTGCCACTCAGAAACATTCCATTTCATCTTGGTAAGCAATCCCAGTGTAGATTTGGCCTTGTATTTTAGGTTATTGCCCTGCTGAAAGGTGAATTCATCTCCCAGTGTCTGGTGGAAAGCAGACAAACAGGTAATCCTCTAGGATTTTGCCTGTGTCCTTTACAATACCCATACCCATAACATGATGCCTCCCGAGTGGCGCAGTGCTAGCTGTGCCACTAGAGATCCTGGTTTGAATCCAGGCACTGTCGTTGCCGGCCGCGACCGGGAGACCCATGGGGCGGCGCACAATTGGCCCAGCGTCGTCCAGGGTAGGGGAGGGAATGGCCGGCAGGGATGTAGCTCAGTTGGTAGAGCATGGCGTTTGCAACGGCAGGGTTGTGGGTTCGATTCCCACGGGGGGACAGTATGAAAAATGATGTATGAACTCACTAACTGTAAGTCACTCTGGATAAGAGCGTCTGCTAAATGACTAAAATGTAAATGTAAATGTGTGATGCAGCTATTATTGTTTATTTATTATTATTTATTTTAATTTATTATTATTATTAGCCACTATGCTTGAAATGATGGAGAGTGGTACTCAGTAATGTGTTGTATTGGATTTGCCCCAAACATAACACTTTGTATTCAGGACAAAAAGTTCATTGCTTTGCCACGTTTTGCATTATTACTTTAGTGCCTTGTGACAAACAGGATGCATGTTTTGGAATATTTATTCTGTACAGGCTTCCTTCTTTTCACTCTGTCAATTAGGTTAGTATTGTGGAGTAACTAGAATGTTGTTGATCCATCCTCAGTTTTCTCCTATCACAGACGTTAAACTCTAACTGTTTTAAAGTCACCATTGGCCTCATGGTGAAATCCCTGAGCAGCTTCCTTCTTCTCTATCTTTGTAGTGACTGGGTGTATTGATACACCATCCAAAGTGTAATTAATAACTTCATCATGCTAGGGCTAGGCGGTATACCGTATTTTACGATATACCGGTATTCATGCATGGACCGGTTTGGGTTTTTACTTTACCTTCTATAACGGTATTTGAATGTTTGGTTTGTTAAATGCGATACGCCGTGTGTATCGTCCATTTTTATAGTTTACTCCGCTCTCTCTCTCCATGCCGCCTTCCACACAGACCTAGCCCCGCCCCCTGGCACTCAAGGAGCACATTTGTTGTTGCTCGATCACGAGACACTTGCGTTCAGCCTGCATGGTCAATGCAGCACATGCAACAATATTGATGACAACGATGCTGTTTCCACTTTGCTTCTTAATATAAATCCACTAGCGTTCTGTAATTACACTATTCGTTTGTGTTTCTTACATCTGCAAACAGCTAGTTTGTCTTTTCTTTGCAAGTTGGGCCAAAATCGTGTTAGCCGCTAATGCTAATCGCTAGCTGGCTAGCTAGCTAATAAATGTACTGAGTCAGAGCAAACGTAACTAGCTATACAGCCTGGTAATACCAGTGATGGTGTAGCCCTAAATCAGCATGTTGTTTGTGCAACAGTATCTTCTAAATCAAAGAGGAATACGTCAAGCATGAATATGTTAGCTACATGAAGTAGCTAAGAGAAAACATTAAATGTAGTCAAAGATTATAGGGTCCCCTAGGAAATACTTATCAACACTTTGGTTCCTACCCTGTCCTCCCTGGCATTTTCATTCATCATCATGTCAAACAACACTGTATTCAAAGCGGCCACTATTATATTCTAACTATAAAATTTAGAATAATCATTCTATTTCCAGTCTAAATCGCAAGTCAAATCGCCATTGCAACATTTGGTAAAAAATAAGGCCTAAATTGTTTGCCCATATCGTGGAGCCCTAAGTGGCAGTGTGGAAATGATCTCAACTGAGTGCAGGAAATGCAGAAATGTATGAACCTCCTGAAAATTATTTTTAGTTGAATTGAACAGTATAAAACAAATCAGAATGGAGAAAGACCCACTGAAATCACTTAGAATGTATGTGTTGCCACCCTAGGGTCACGCACTACTCATAGAGCAAATGTAGAACTTTTATTATTCAAAAATATAAAATACCGTCATATCTTCCAATTTTTTTATATAATACCGTGATATGATATTCTGGCCATATCGCCCAGCCCTACACCATGCTCAAAGGGATATTCAATAGCGCCTTTTTTTATTTTAACCCATCTACCAATAGGTGCCCTTCTTTGTGAGGCATTGGAAAACTTCCCTGGTCTTTGTAGTTGAATCTGTGTTTGAAATTCACTGCTCGACTGAGGGACCTTACAGATGTGTAGGGTATAGAGATCGGGTAGTCATTAAAAAATCATGTTAAGCACTATTATTGGCTCTAACCCACTGAGCTACAGGCTCTAACCCACTGAGCTACAGGCTCTAACCCACTGAGCTACAGGCTCTAACCCACTGAGCTACAGGCTCTAACCCACTGAGCTACAGGCTCTAACCCACTGAGCTACAGGCTCTAACCCACTGAGCTACAGGCTCTAACCCACTGAGCTACAGGCTCTAACCCACTGAGCTACAAGCTCTAACCCACTGAGCTACAGGCTCTAACCCACTGAGCTACAGGCTCTAACCCACTGAGCTACAGGCTCTAACCCACTGAGCTACAGGCTCTAACCCACTGAGCTACAGGCTCTAACCCACTGAGCTACAGGCTCTAACCCACTGAGCTGCAGGCTCTAACCCACTGAGCTACAGGCTCTAACCCACTGAGCTACAGGCTCTAACCCACTGAGCTACCCAGAGCGACCAGCACATCTAAAAAAGGTAATTCTGCCCATCCCAGACCCACCTCCCTCTCTGCTTCACATCTCTCCCCCACTCCTGTCTCAGACAGCTGATTGATTTGAGTGGCAGCAAGGCTTGGGGGAGAGAGAGAGAGAGAGAGCGAGAGAGAGAGAGAGAGAGAGAGAGAAGGCAGAGAGAGAGAGAGAGAGAGAGAGAAGGCAGAGAGAGAGAGAGAGAGAGAGAGAGAGAAGGCAGAGAGAGAGAGAAGGCAGAGAGAGAGAGAAGGCAGAGAGAGAGAGAGAGAGAGAGAGAAGGCAGAGAGAGAGAGAGAAGGAGAGGGGGAGAGAGAGCGATGCAGAAAGAGAGAGGAAGAGAGGTGGAAGTATTGTGCGTGCGTGAGGACCTTGACAGAGAGAGTCAGCTACCCGGTGATGTCCTCGTTTAGGCACCTGCCACCTTCAGCAGAGATGAACCCAGAAACCCTTCACACACATGCACGCGCGCACGCAGTGAAGCCAAGTTTAAGAGGGACCAGTATCTCTCTCTGTCAAGGTAAACTAACAGTAGATTTAGGAGACAGAGAGAATCCTGTAACGGTGATGGTAGCTTAACTCGTTAGCTATGAGCCACATCTTACTGCTGCCCGCTAGTCGGTCTGACAAAAGGTGGGTCAGGAGCACGAATCAGTGGTCGGCCGCACCCCTGGCCATTGTGGTTTGGCAATGGCTTGTAAGGTCACAATACGTTTTGGAAGGCTTTAGGTCATAACCATTCAAAAATGTTTGGCAAGACAAAAAATTGGTTGAAACAGAAACTAGCTGGCTGAAACAGAAACGAGCTGGCTGAAACAGAAACGAGCTGGCTGAAACAGGAATTATGCTGGCTGAAACAGAAATTATGCTGGCTGAAACTGAGGCATCAAACTATACTATATATACAAAAGTATGTGGACAACCACATACTGTGGACAGCTTCATCAAATGGGTTTCCATGGCCGAGCAGCCACACACAAGCCTAAGAGTGATGAATCACGCTTCACCATCTGGCAGTCCGACGGACAAATCTGGGTTTGGCGGGTGCTAGGAGAACACTAACTTCCCCAATACATAGTGCCAACTGTAAAGTTTGGTGGAGGAGGAATAATGGTCTGGGGCTGTTTTTCATGGTTGGGGCTAGGCCCCTTAGTTCCAGTGAAGGGAAATCACAACGCTACAGCATACAATGACATTCTAGATGATTCTGTGCTTCCAACTTTGTGGCAACAGTTTGGGAAAGGCCCTTCCTTCCCTGTTTCAGCATGACAATGCCCCCGTGCACAAAACGAGGTCCATACAGAAAGGTTTGTCGAGATCGGTGTGGAAGAACTTGACTGGCCTGCACAGAGCCCTGACTTCGCCCAACATCAGTGCCCGACCTCACTAATGCTCTTGTGGCTGAATGGAAGCAAGTCCCCACAGCAATGTTCCATCATCTAGTGGAAAGCCTTCCCAGAAGAGTGGAGGCTGTTATCGCAGCAAAGGGGGGACCAACTCCATATTAATGATTTTGGAACGAGATGTTCGACTAGCAGGTGTCCACATACTTTTGGCCGTGTAGTGTATTTAACAGACCAAACGGCAAGGTCTGGTTTAAAAACACGAAGCTAGAGAACTCTTATTTTTATATATGCCACTTAGCAGATGCTTTTAACCAAAGCAACTTACAGCACAGTGAGTGCATACATTTTTAGTGTGTGGATGTGATCCCTGTGGGAATTGAACCCACAACCTTGACGTTGATAGCGCCACAGTCTTACCAACTGAGCCACAAAACAATAACATATCTGCTTATGTGTAGAATACCACATTAGTCTATAGAGGAGATATGGTTGGAGAGAAAGAGGGAGGAAGATGGAGGGAGGATGGTAAGAGGAGAAGGATGGTGAGAGGAGAGATGGTGAGAGGAGATATGGTGAGAGGAGAGATGGTTGGAGAGAAAGGGAGGAAGATGGAGGGAGGATGGTAAGAGGAGAAGGATGGTGAGAGGGGAGAGGGAGGAGAGAGGGATGGTGAGAGGAGAGATGGTGAGAGGAGAGATGGTGAGAGGAGATATGGTGAGAGGAGATATGGTGAGAGGAGAGAGGGAGGAGAGAGGGATGGTAAGAGGAGAAGGATGGTGAGAGGAGAGAGGGAGGAGAGGGGAGATATGGTGAGAGGAGAGATGGTTGGAGAGAAAGAGGGAGGAAGATGGAGGGAGGATGGTAAGAGGAGAAGGATGGTGAGAGGGATGGTGAGAGGAGAGAGGGATGGTGAGAGGAGATATGGTGAGAGGAGAGATGGTTGGAGAGAAAGAGGGAGGAAGATGGAGGGAGGATGGTAAGAGGAGAAGGATGGTGAGAGGGATGGTGAGAGGAGAGAGGGAGGAGAGATGGTGAGAGGAGAGAGGGAGGAGAGATGTTGAGAGGAGAGAGGGAGGAGAGAGGGATGGTGAGAGGAGAGATGGAGGAGAGAGGGAGGAGAGATGGTGAGAGGAGAGAGGGAGGAGAGAGGGATGGTGAGAGGAGAGATGGTTGGAGAGAGGGAGGAGAGATGGATGGTGAGAGGAGAGATGGAGGAGAGAGGGAGGAGAGATGGTGAGAGGAGAGAGGGAGGAGAGAGGGATGGTGAGAGGAGAGATGGTTGGAGAGAGGGAGGAGAGAGGGATGGTGAGAGGAGAGATGGAGGAGAGAGGGAGGAGAGATGGTGAGAGGAGAGAGGGAGGAGAGAGGGATGGTGAGAGGAGAGATGGTTGGAGAGAGGGAGGAGAGAGGGATGGTGAGAGGAGAGATGGAGGAGAGAGGGAGGAGAGATGGTGAGAGGAGAGAGGGAGGAGAGAGGGATGGTGAGAGGAGAGAGGGATGGTGAGAGGAGAGAGGGAGGAGAGAGGAGAGAGGGAGGTGAGAGGAGAGAGGGATGGTGAGAGGAGAGATGGAGGAGAGAGGGAGGAGAGAGGAGAGAGGGAGGTGAGAGGAGAGAGGGATGGTGAGAGGAGAGAGGGAGGTGAGAGGAGAGAGGGATGGTGAGAGGAGAGAGGGAGGTGAGAGGAGAGAGGGATGGTGAGAGGAGAGAGGGATGGTGAGAGGAGAGAGGGAGGTGAGAGGAGAGAGGGATGGTGAGAGGAGAGAGGGATGGTGAGAGGAGAGAGGGATGGTGAGAGGAGAGAGGGATGGTGAGAGGAGAGAGGGATGGTGAGAGGAGAGAGGGAGGAGAGGGGAGAGAGGGAGGTGAGAGGAGAGAGGGATGGTGAGAGGAGAGAGGGAGGAGAGAGGGAGGAGAGAGGAGAGAGGGATGGTGAAAGGGATGGTGAGAGGAGAGAGGGAGGAGAGAGGAGAGAGGGATGGTGAGAGGAGAGAGGGAGGAGAGGGGAGAGAGGGAGGAGAGAGGAGAGAGGGAGGAGAGAGGAGAGAGGGAGGAGAGAGGAGAGAGGGAGGTGAGATGAGAGAGGGATGGTGAGAGGAGAGAGGGAGGAGAGGGGAGAGAGGGAGGTGAGATGAGAGAGGGATGGTGAGAGGAGAGAGGGAGGTGAGAGGAGAGGAGAGAGGGATGGTGAGATGAGAGAGGAGAGAGGGAGGAGAGAGGAGAGAGGGATGGTGAGAGGGAGGTGAGAGGAGAGAGCAGCAGTCAGATGTACAGTGTATCTTAATGTAGGAGCAAGCTGTTACACTAAACTAAACCATCAATCCAACAGGATTATAGGCCGCGTCTCTCTCTCACACACACACACACACACACACACACACACACACACACACACACACACAGAGCTGCTCTCAGGGTTGGGCAGTCCTGATATATACGGGGCGTGTGATTATAGCCTAACTGAATGGCTTGTTTCACCAGGCCTGTGAGTGAGAGAGAATCCCACGGACCAAGCTGCCTTTGTGTGTGTGAACGAGAAAAATACTGAGTGTGTGTGAGAGACAGACAGACAAAGAGAGAGACAGAGAGAGAGACAGAGAGAGAGAGACATAGACAGACAGAGAGAGAGAGACAGAGAGAGAGAGAGACAGAGACAGTGAGAGACAGAGAGAGAGATAGAGACAGAGAGAGAGAGAGAGACAGAGAGAGAGACTGTAGGGAGGGAGAGTGAAGGACACAGAATTTTGAATAGATTGGCCGGCCAGAAGGCATCACACATGTTGACGGGAATCACATTTGTCCGACACGCAGTAATCAGAATCACAAGTGAGACATATCACATGATCTATTCATCACAGAAGTGATTCAAACGAGGGACAGGAAGAGGGAGGTACAGAGGGAGAGAGAGAGAGGAGAGGTAGAGAGGGAGGGAAAGAGAGAGAGGTAGAGCGAGAGAGAGGGAGGGTGAGAGGGAGGAGAGAGAGAAAGAGAGGGAGGAGAGAGTGAGATAAAGAAAGAGGTAGAGGGGTAAAAGAGAGGGAGGGAGAGAGAGAGAGGGTGTCCAGCGTATCATTGGGGGTGAGCTCCCAACCATTCAGTACACGCATGCCAGGCGGTGTTTGAGAATGGCCTTAGACTCCAGCTATCCGAGACATGGACTGTTCTCCATGCTCCCATTCGGCAGGCGGTACCGGTGCATCAAGGCTCAGACTAACAGACTCCTAAACAGCTTCTATCCCCTGGCCATAAGACTGTTAAATGGCTCACAACTACTGCTTTCCCACACACCTACGCTGCTGCTAAAATCATTATTGATTAAATGTATTACTACCACTACACTGCTGTTCATTATTGATTGCCTATACCACTAGTATCCATCTATCTATTTATCCTGCTACTGGTCACTATTACTCCACTACCAGTCAAAAGTTTGGACACACCTACTCATTCAATGGTTTTTCTTTATTTTTACTATTTTTTACATTTAAGAATATTAGTGAAGACATCAAAACTATGAAATAACACGTGGAATCATGTAGTAACCAAAAAAAGTGTTAAACAAATCATAATCCATTTTATATTTGCGATTCCTCAAATAGCCACCCTTTGCCTTGATGACAGCTTCGCACACTCTTGGCATTCTCTCAACCAGCCTCATGAGGTAGTCACCTGGAATGCATTTCAATTAAGAGGTGTGCCTTCTTAAAAGTTAATTTGTGGAATTTCTTTCCTTCTTAATGCGTTTGAGCCAATCAGTTGTGTTGTGACAAGGTAGGGGTGGTATACAGGCTCCCGAGTGGTGCAGTGGTCTAAGGCACTGCATCTCAGTGCTTGAGGCGTCACTACAGACCCCCTGGTTCGATTCCAGGCTGTATCACAACCGGCCGTGATTGGGAGTCCCATAGGGCGGCGCACAATTGGCCCAGCGTCGTCCGGGTTTGGCCGGTGTAGGCCGTCATTGTAAATAAGAATTTGTTCTTAACTGACTTGCCTAGTTAAATAAAGATAAAATAAAAAAATAAAATACAGAAGATAGCCCTATTTGGTAAAAGACCAAGTCCATATTATGGCAAGAACAGCTCAAATAAGCAAAGAGAAACTACAGTCCATCATTACTTTAAGACATGAAGGTCAGTCAATATGGAACATTTCAATAACTTTGAAAGTTTCTTCAAGTGCAGTTGCAAAAACCATCAAGCGCTATGATGAAACTGGCTCTCATGAGGACCGCCACAGGAATGGAAGACCCAGAGTTACCTCTGCTGTAGAGGATACGTTCATTAGAGTTACCAGCCTCAGAAATTGCAGCCCAAATAAAGTAACAGACACATCTCAACATCAACTGTTCAGAGGAGACTGTGTGAATCAGGCCTTCATGGTCGAATTGCTGCAAAGAAACCACTACTAAAGGACATCAATAAGAAGAAGAGACTTGCTCGGGCCAAGAAACATGCGCAATGGACTGGTGGAAATTTGTCCAAATGGGTGATTTTTGGTTCCAACCGCCGTGTCTTTGTGAGACGCGGTGAGGGTGAACGGATGATCTCCGCATGTGTATTTCCCACCGTAAATCATGGAGGAGGAGGTGTGATGGTGTGGGGGTGCTTTGCTGGTGAGACTGTCTGTGATTTATTTAGAAATCAAGGCATACTTAACCAGCATGGCTACCATAGCATTCTGCAGCGATACACCACCCCATCTGGTTTGGAAAAGGTCAAGGTGTCTGAATACTTTCCGAAGGCACTGTGTGTGTGTGTGTGTGTGTATATATATATATATATATAAATATATATATATATATATATATATATATATTTTTTTTTTTTTAATCCTAAAAATACCCATACATGATGCAGCCACCACCGTGCTTGAAAATATGAAGAGTGGTACTCAGTAATGTGTTGTGTTGGATTTGCCCCAAACATTACGTGTTGTGTTCAGGACACATTTTTTGCAGTTTTATTGCAATCAGGATGCATGTTTTTGAATAGTTTTATTCTGTACAGGCTTCCTTCTTTTCACTCTGTCATTTAGGTTAGTATTGTGGAGTAACTACAATATTGTTGATCCATCCTCAGTTCTCCTTTCACAGCCATTAAAGTCTGTGAATCCGAAGTGTAATTAATAACTTCAAAATGCTCAAATGTTGTTGTTTTTATACCCATCTACCAATATCAAATCAAATGTATTTGTCACATGCGCCGAATACAACAGGTGACCTTACAGTCCAAGAAAGAATAACAAACACAAACAAAATCACAAAAATACAATATAAAATAATACAAAATAAAATATACAAATAATTAAAGAGCAGCAGTAAAAATAACAATAGCGAGGCTATATACAGGGGGTCCGGTACCGAGTCAATGTGCAGGGGCACCGGTTAGTTGAGGTAATTGAGGTAATATGTACATGTACAGTTGAAGTCGGAAGTTTACATACACTTAGGTTGGAGTCATTAAAACTTGTTTTTCAACCACTCCACACATTTCTTGTTAACAAACTATAGTTTTGGCAAGTCGGTTAGGACATCTACTTTGTGCATGTAATTTTATCAACAATTGTTTACAGACAGATTATTCCACAATTCCAGTGGGTCAGAAGTTTACATACACTAAGTTGACCGTGCCTTTACACAGCTTGGAAAATTCCAGAAAATGATGTCATGGCTTTAGAAGCTTCTGATAGGCTAATTGACATCATTTGAGACAATTGGAGGTGTCTACCTTCAAACTCAGTGCCTCTTTGCTTGACATCATGGGAAAATGAAAAGAAATCAGCCAAGACCTCAGAAAAAACATTGTAGACCTCCACAAGTTTGGTTCATCCTTGAGAGCAATTTCCAAATGCCTGAAGGTACCGCGTTAATCTGTACAAACAATAGTACGCAAGTATAAACACCATGGGACTACGCAGCCGTCATACCGCTCAGGAAGGAGACGCGTTCTGTCTCCTAGAGATGAACGTATTTTGGTGCGAAAAGTGCAAATCAATCCCAGAACAACAGCAAAGGACCTTGTGAAGATGCTGGATTAAACAGGTGCAAGAGTATCTATATCCACAGTAAACGAGTCTATATCGACATAACCTGAAAGGCCGCTCAGCAAGGAAGAAGCCACTGCTCCAAAACCGCCTTAAAAAAGCCAGACTACGGTTTGTAACTGCACATGGGGTCAAAGATCGTACTTTTTGGAGAAATGTCCTCTGGGCTGATTAAACAAAAATAGAACTGTTTGGCCATAATGACCATCGTTATGTTTGGAGGAAAAAGGGGGTTGCTCGCAAGCCGAACAACACCATCCCAACCGTGAAGCACGGGGGTGGCATTATCATGCTGTGGGGGTGCTTTGCTGCAGGAGGGCCTGGTGCACTTCACAAAATAGATGGCATCATGAGGAAGGAAAATTATGTGGATATATTGAAGCAGCATCTCAAGACATCAGTCAGGATGTTAAAGCTTGGTCGCAAATGGGTCTTCCAAATGGACAATGACCCCAAGCATACTTCCAAAGTTGTGGCAAAATGGCTTAAGGACAACAAAGTCAAGGTATTGGAGTGGCCATCAAAAGCCCTGACCTCAAGCCTATAGAAAATGTGTGGGCAGAACTGAAAAAGCGTGTGCGAGCAAGGAGGCTTACAAACCTGACTCAGGTTACAACAGCTCTGTCAGGAGGAATGGGCCAGAATTCACCCAACTTATTGTGGGAAGCTTGTGGAAGGCTCCTCGAAACGTTTGACCCAAGTTAAACAATTTAAAGGCAATTCTACCAAATACTAATTGAGTGTATGTAAACTTCTGACCCACTGGGAATGTGATGAAATAAATAAAAGCTGAAATAAATCACTCTCTACTATTATTCTGACATTTCACATTCTTAAAATAAAGTGGTGATCCTAACTGACCTAAGACAGGGAATTTTTACTAGGATTAAAGGTCAGGAATTGTGAAAAACTGAGTTTAAATGTATTTGGCTAAGGTGTATGTAAACTTCCGACTTCAACTGTTGGTATGAAAAATTTATGCACTCACTAACTAAGTCGCTCTGGATAAGAGCGTCTGCTAAATGACTAAACATTAAAACATTTAAAATGTAGGTAGAGTTATTAAAGTGACTATGCGTAGATAATAAACAGAGTAGCAGCAGCGTAAAGGGGAGGGGGGGGGCAATGCAAATAGTCTGGGTAGCCATTTAATTAGATGTTCAGGAGTCTTATGGCTTGGGGGTAGAAGCTGTTAAGAAGCCTCTTGGACCTAGACTTGGCGCCCCGGTACCGCTTGCCGTGCGGTAGCAGAGAGAACAGTCTGTGACGAGGGTGGCTGGAGTCTTTGACTATTTTTAGGGCCTTCCTCTGACACCGCCTGGTATAGAGGTCCTGGATGGCAGGAAGCTTGGCCCCAGTGATGTACTGGGCCGTACGCACTACCCTCTGTAGTGCCTTGCGGTCGGAGGCCGAGCAGCTGCCATACCAGGCAGTGATGCAACCAGTCAGGATGCTCTCGATGGTGCAGCTGTAGAACCTTTTGAGGATCTGAGGACCCATGCCAAATCTTTTCAGTCTCCTGAGGGGGAATAGGTTTAGGTTTTGTCGTGCCCTCTTAACGACTGTCTTGTTATGCTTGGACCATGTTAGTTTGTTGGTGATGTGGACACCAAGGAACTTGAAGCTCTCAACCTGCTCTGTCGATGAGAATGGGGGCATGCTCGGTCCTCTTCCTTTTCCTGTAGTCCACAATCATCTCCTTTGTCTTGATCACGTTGAGGGAGAGGTTGTTGTCCTGGCACCACACGGCCAGGTCTCTGACCTCCTCCCTATAGGCTGTCTCATCGTTGTCTGTGATCAGGCCTACCACTGTTGTGTCATCTGCAAACTTAATGATGGTGTTGGAGTCGTGCCTGGCCATGCAGTCATGAGTGAACAGGGAGTACAGGAGGGGACTGAGCACGCACCCCTAAGGGGCCCCTGTGTTGAGGATCAACGTGGCGGATGTGTTGTTACCTACCCTTACCACCTGGGGTCAGCCCGTCAATAGGTGCCCTTTGCGAGGCATTGGAAAACCTCCCTGGTCTTTGTGGTTGAATCTGTGTTTGAAATGCTGTTATTGCACACAGAGTGAATCCATGCAACTTATTATGTGACTTGTTTAGCAAATTTTCACTCCTGAACTTATTTAGGCTATTTTGATATTAAATAAATTCTGCACTGTTGGGTAGGGCATGCAAGTTAAGCATTTCACTGTACTGGTGCATGTAAAAAATAAAAGATGGAACTAAAGTCTCTTCCCCCCCCCGAGTCTATACATCTCCCCCTCTCCCCGAGTCTATACGTCTCCCCCTCTCCCCGAGTCTATACATCTTCCCCCTCTCCGAGTCTATAAGTCTCCCCCTGAGTATATACACACACATCTCCCCCTCTGAGTCTATACGTCTCCCCCTCTCTCCGAGTCTATACCTCTATCCCCTCTCTCTCTGATTCTATACGTCTCCCCTCTCTCTCCGAGTCTATACCTCTATCCCCCTCTCTCCGAGTCTATACGTCTCCCCTCTCTCCGAGTCTATACGTCTCCCCCTCTGAGTCTATACGTCTCCCCTCTCTCCGAGTCTATACCTCTCCCCTCTCTCTCCGAGTCTATACCTCTATCCCCCTCTCTCCGAGTCTATACGTCTCCCCTCTCTCCGAGTCTATACGTCTCCCCCTCTGAGTCTATACGTCTCCCCCTCTCTCTGAGTCTATACCTCTCCCCTCTCGCCCCCTCTCTCTCCGAGTCTATATGTGCCCCTCCCTCTGCGTCTATACCTCTATCCCTCTCTCCGAGTCTATACCTCTCTCCCCCTCTCTCTCTCTGAGTCTATACCTCTCCCCTCTCTGAGTCTATACCTCTCACCTCTCTCCCCCCTCTCTGAGTCTATACCTCTCCCCCCTCTCTCTCTCTCTCTGAGTCTATACCTCTCCCCCCTCTCCCCCTCTCTCTCCGAGTCTATACCTCTCCCCCCTCTCCCCCTCTCTCTCCGAGTCTATACCTCTCTCTGAGTCTATACGTCTCCCCTCTCTCCGAGTCTATACGTCTCCCCTCTCTCCCCCTCTCTCGCCGAGTCTATACCTCTCTCCCCCTCTCTCTCTGAGTCTATACGTCTCCCCTCTCTCCGAGTCTATACGGTAGTTTTTGGAACCAATTTGGATTGGTTTTCGAATTCTTTGTGGGTCTGTGTAATCTGAGGGAAATAGGTCTCTCTAATATGGTCATACATTTGGCAGGAGGTTAGGAAGTGCAGCTCAGACCATATCACACATACACACGTCTCTGTGGCTTGGCCCCTTGCTGGTTGAGATTAGGGTAATCCAGAACAGTTGGGATGAAAGATTATGAATGAATTACCTGCTGCTGCTGAGACAGAGAGTTAGATTGAGGGTGTGTGTGTCATTCATGTCTGTGTGTGTATGAGGAGCCTGAAAGTATTGACAAACTGCACGCAGTATGTGCGTGTTCATGCATTTTGTCTATAGTTTCAGGCTCCTCAAACACATAGACATCGATGACAAATACACACACACCGATCATTAGCTTCAGTAGCTCATTCAGCCTGCATACGCCTTTGACAGAACCATTTAAAGAGCTTTGGTTCAACGGTTAACATGAGGGGGTTCACCAAACAGACACACCATTAAAGCTTCTGCGGATGCCATTTTGCTTTGCTTTAAAGCACATAATCTACACTGAGCATACCAAACATTATAAAAGTAATCCTTCTACCCCCCACCCCACAAAAAACATTTTTTATAATAATAAAAAAATTAATAATAATAAAAATGAAAAACAAATGAAAATTAAAAATATACTCAAAAAATTAAGAATTAGAAAAATATTTTTAAAAAATAAAAATTTGTAAAAAGGTTGTCCCACTGGCTATCATAAGGTGAATGCACCAATTTGTAAGTCGCTCTGGATATGATCGTCTGCTAAATGACATAAATGTAAATGTGACATCTTTATAATATTGAGTTCCACCTTCACCCCCCGTCCCGTCCTGTCCCGTCCCCTCCAGAAGAGCCTCAATTCGTAGGGGCATGGACTGGGATGCTGGCCCATGCTGACTCCAATGCTTCCCACAGTTGTGTCAAGCTGTCTGGATGTCCTTTGGGTGGTGGACCGTTCTTGATACACATGGAAAACTGTTGAGCGTGAAAAAGAAAACAGCAACGTTGCAGTTCTTGACACAAACCGATGCGCCTGGCACCTAACACCATACCCTGTTCAAAGGCACTTAAATCTTTTGTCTTGCCCATTCCCCCTCTGAATGGCACACATACACAATCCATGTCTCAATTGTCTATGCCATGGCTATAATTTAAAACATTTACCTCTAGAAATGTGTTCATTTGCAGGTAGAAATGTTTTCAACATCCACTGAAGTAGCTAGCAAGTTTACTAGATAGCTACAGTAGTTGCCTTGGTAACGAAACAAACAGACTTGCTAGTTTAGCTAACCAAACCAGTCCTAGCTTGCTATTATGACAATCGAATTCAACAATGCCAGTAATGTTTTCAATTCGACTTTTGCTTTCAAAAGCAGCTCAAAACATAAAACATGTAAGAATGAACTAAAGCCATTGATTTCTACCGTGCGTTATACACCAAGGTGATATTCACATAATAATAAGGAATTTCCCTCGACCACGCCCACAAATTGGGGAAAACAAACATTCTTTCCAAATGACCCCCATTGTCTACCCAGTGTCCAAGTAGGCTACATGTAGCTATGTGTGTGGAAAACATTTCATCACAGGTAAGACATTTAAACTTGTTTAGTACAGTTCCCTTGTAACTCCACTCACTACTTGTAGCTGTATAGTCTCATTCCGTCAGTAGAGGATGCCTGGTTGTTCTTTAAAAGTAATTTCCTCTCAATCTTAAATAGACATGCCCCATTCAAAAAATACAGAACTAAGAACAGATATAGCCCCTGGTTCTCCTCAGACTTGACTGCCCTTGACCAGCACAAAAACATCCTGTGGCGTACTGCATTAGCATCAAATAGCCCCCGCGATATGCAACTTTTCAGGGAAGTTAGGAACCAATATACACAAGCAGTTAGGAAAGCAAAGGCTAACTTTTTCAAACAGAAATTTGCATCCTGTAGCACTAACTCCAAAAAGTTTTGGGACACTGTAAAGTCCATGGAAAATAAGAGCACTTCCTCCCAGCTGCCCACTGCACTGAGGCTAGGAAACACTATCACCACCGATAAATCTACAATAATCGAGAATTTCAACAAGCATTTTGCTACGGCTGGCCATGCTTTCCACCTGGCTACCACTACCCCGGCCACCAGCTCTGCACCCTCCGCTGCAACTTGCCCATGCCCCCCGCTTCTCCTTCACACAAATCCAGACAGCTGATGTTCTAAAAGAGCTGCAAAATCTGGACCCCTACAAATCATCTGGGCTAGACAATCTGGACCCTTTCTTTTCTAAAACTAGCCGCCGAAATTGTCGCAACCCCTATTACTAGCCTGTTCAACCTCTCTTTCGTAACGTCTGAGATCCCCAGAGATTGGAAAGCTGCCGCGGTCATCCCCCTCTTCAAAGGGGGTGACACTCTAGATCCAAACTGTTACAGACCCATATCCATCCTGCCCTGCCTTTCAAAAAGTTTTTGAAAGTCAACAAACAGATCACCGACCATTTCGAATCCCACCGTACCTTCTCCGCTATGCAATCCGGTTTCCGAGCTGGTCATGGGTGCACTTCAGCCACGCTCAAGGTCCTAAACGATATTATAACCGCGATCGATAATAGACAGTACTGTGCAGCCGTTTTCATTGACCTGGCCAAGGCTTTCGACTCTGTCAACCACCGCATTCTTATTGGCAGACTAAATAGCCTTGGTTTCTCAAATGACTGCCTCGCCTGGTTCACCAACTACTTCTCAGATAGAGTTCAATGTGTCAAATCGGAGGGCCTGTTGTCTGGACCTATGGCAGTCTCTATGGGGGGTGCCACAGGGTTCAATTCTTGGGCCAACTCTTTTCTCTGTGTATATCAATGACGTCGCTCTTGCTGCTGGTGACTCTCAGATCCACCTCTACGCAGACGCGACACCATTTTGTATACATCTGGCCCTTCATTGGACACTGTGTTAACAAACCTCCAAACGAGCTTCAATGCCATACAACACTCCTTCAGTAGCCTCCAACTGCTCTTAAACACTAGTAAAACTAAATGCATGCTCTTCAACCGAACGCTGCTTGCACCCGCCCACCCGACTAGAATCACTACTCTAGACGGGTCTGACCTAGAGTATGTGGACAACTACAAATATCTAGGTGTCTGGTTAGACTGTAAACTCTCCTTCCAGACTCACATTAAGAATCTCCAATCCAAAGTTAAATCTAGAATCGGTTTCCTATTTCGCAACAAAGCCTCCTTCACTCATGCTGCCAAACATGCCCTCGTAAAACTGACTATCCTACCGATCCTTGACTTCGGCGATGTCATTTACAAAATAGCCTCCAACACTCTACTCAGCAAATTGGATGTTGTCTATCACAGTGCCATCCGTTTTGTCCCCATATAATACCCACCACTGTGACCTGTATGCTCTTGTTGGCTGGTCCTCACTACATATTCGTCGCCAAACCCACTGGCTCCAGGCCATCTATAAATCACTGCTAGGCAAATCCCCGCCTTATCTTAGCTCATTGGTCACCATAGCAACACCCACCCGTAGTCTGCGCTCCAGCGGGTATATCTCACTGGTCATCCCCAAAGCCAACACCTCCTTTGGCCGCAATTCCTTCCAGTTCTCTGCTGCCAATGACTGGAACAAATTGCAAAAATCTCTGAAGCTGGAGACACTTATCTCCCTCACTAACTTTAAGCATCAGTTGTCAGAGCACCTTACCGATCACTGCACCTGTACACAGCCCATCTGAAATTAGCCCGCCCAACTACCTCATCCCTATATTGTTATTTATTTTGCTCATTTGTACCCCAGTATCTCTATTTGCACATCATCTCTTGCACATCATTCCAGTGTTAATACTAAATTGTAATTATTTTGCACTATAGCCTATTTTATTGCCTTACCTCCATAACTTGCTACATTTGCACACACTGTATATATATGTATTTCTGTTGTATTTTTGACTTTGTTTTGTTTTACCCCATATGTAACTCTGTGTTGTTGTTTTTATCGCACTGCTTTGCTTTATCTTGGCCAGGTCGCAGTTGTAAATGAGAACTTGTTCTCAACTGGTTTACCTGGTTAAATAAAGGTGAAATAAAAAAAGAAATAAAAAAAAGTCTGTCTGTGTTGTTGGTCTTGGTTAGCTTAATGTTCTGGTCAGTAGCTAGCTAGCACTCACTCACTCACTCACTCACTCACTCACTCACTCACTCACTCACTCACTCACTCACTCACTCAAGTGGCTGCTAGCACCGTCATGAAAAGGGGCATGAGGAAAGCCCTACAATATAAAGTAGTGAGAACACTAGGGAGCAGGCAATGTTGAAAAGTCATCTTTAGACATGTTGTACTTTTCTTAAATGTAGTTTTGTAATTGACTAAAACAAGCAGACAACAAGAAAATTGCATTTGAAAAAAGGTAACCACAGGTTGTTTTCCCCACAGGCGGGCAGGGCCGCGACGGTCTATCTAATACGGACTGGGAAATAACGCACGCTCTAGAATGCTCTTCAAGCCAATCAGAAACTAGGATTCAACAATGCTATGGTATAAATTTGAATATTGTACACTTAGGTTTTAAAATCAATATTAGACATTTCTCTTGTTTGTTTAAAGGTTAAGGTTTCCATGGTGACAAAAGTATAGTGGATGAACATGGTTCTTAATGATGGTTCTTAATGAGGATAAGACAGTGGTTCCACCTGATGGTTCTTAATGAGGATAAGACAGTGGTTCCACCTGATGGTTCTTAATGAGGATAAGACAGTGGTTCCACCTGATGGTTCATTATGAGGATAAGACAGTGGTTCCACCTGATGGTTCTTAATGAGGATAAGACAGTGGTTCCACCTGATGGTTCTTAATGAGGATAAGACAGTGGTTCCACCTGATGTTTCTTAATGAGGATAAGACAGTGGTTCCACCTGATGGTTCTTAATGAGGATAAGACAGTGGTTCCACCTGATGGTTCATTATGAGGATAAGACAGTGGTTCCACCTGATGGTTCTTAATGAGGATAAGACAGTGGTTCCACCTGATGGTTCTTAATGAGGATAAGACAGTGGTTCCACCTGATGTTTCTTAATGAGGATAAGACAGTGGTTCCACCTGATGGTTCTTAATGAGGATAAGACAGTGGTTCCACCTGATGGTTCTTAATGAGGATAAGACAGTGGTTCCACCTGATGGTTCTTAATGAGGATAAGACAGTGGTTCCACCTGATGGTTCTTCATGAGGATAAGACAGTGGTTCCACCTGATGGTTCTTAATGAGGATAAGACAGTGGTTCCACCTGATGGTTCTTAATGAGGATAAGACAGTGGTTCCACCTGATGGTTCTTAATGAGGATAAGACAGTGGTTCCACCTGATGGTTCATTATGAGGATAAGACAGTGGTTCCACCTGATGGTTCTTAATGAGGATAAGACAGTGGTTCCACCTGATGGTTCATTATGAGGATAAGACAGTGGTTCCACCTGATGGTTCATTATGAGGATAAGACAGTGGTTCCACCTGATGGTTCATTATGAGGATAAGACAGTGGTCCCACCTGATGGTTCTTCATGAGGATAAGACAGTGGTTCCACCTGATGGTTCTTAATGAGGATAAGACAGTGGTTCCACCTGATGGTTCTTAATGAGGATAAGACAGTGGTTCCACCTGATGGTTCTTAATGAGGATAAGACAGTGGTTCCACCTGATGGTTCTTAATGATGATAAGACAGTGGTTCCACCTGATGGTTCATTATGAGGATAAGACAGTGGTTCCACCTGATGGTTCTTCATGAGGATAAGACAGTGGTTCCACCTGATGGTTCTTAATGAGGATAAGACAGTGGTTCCACCTGATGGTTCTTAATGAGGATAAGACAGTGGTTCCACCTGATGGTTCTTAATGAGGATAAGACAGTGGTTCCACCTGATGGTTCATTATGAGGATAAGACAGTGGTTCCACCTGATGGTTCTTAATGAGGATAAGACAGTGGTTCCACCTGATGGTTCTTAATGAGGATAAGACAGTGGTTCCACCTGATGGTTCATTATGAGGATAAGACAGTGGTTCCACCTGATGGTTCTTAATGAGGATAAGACAGTGGTTCCATCTGATGGTTCTTCATGAGGATAAGACAGTGGTTCCACCTGATGGTTCATAATGAGGATGACAGTGGGTCCACCTGATGGTTCATAATGAGGATGACAGTGGGTCCACCTGATCAGACATTTGATGGTTCTTAACGAGGATAAGACAGTGGTTCCACCTAATTACGCCTCTTTAGTGGAAGGTTCTGGTGACCCACAGCATACTGTATATAACACGCTATATAACAGTACACACACATTACATATAGTAACATATCGACAACACAATGGGCAATATCTGCATCTACAAGCACACAGTCATCTGTGTTCAAACTGGATGTGACCGTCGAGACCTGATCCTTCTCTAGTAATGGAGGAGGAAAGCAGGATGAGAGATGTAAGGAAGGAGTGAGAGGGGAGATATATGTACTGAGGGAGCGTTAGATTTGAGAGGGAGAGATGGAAATAGAGATAGAAAGATGGAAAGATAGAGGGGTGGATGAAAGAGACGGTTGTAGCATGTGCTTCTGACCTCGTTCACTCCTCTGTCAGGACACTGGCTAAATTATTCAAACACACACGCATACCGACACACACATACACACAGCGTTCCGCACAGGAAGTCCCCCCTTCCTCAGACGAAGCTCCAAGGCCGGATCTATAAATACACACTTCCTGTGTCCAGCACATAACCTCACGACATATCAACACACACACACACACACACACACACACACACACACACCGGATCCATCCACATCCATATTTGATTACGGAGGTCAGAGGACTGTTAGTTGTCTCCAAGAGTCACAAACTAAAAAATCCAAAACACTTCAAACATTTGAACTCCATTATCTGTTAACGTTAGTCTGCCGTTATCTCTCTGGCCTGCCCTGCTGGGTAGCTGAATTCCAGAATTCCCAACAGGGCGGATCGGATTTTTGGTAGCATGACCACGCCCATCCAGTCTCCTAATTAATCCAATCACCATGGCTGCTACGGAAACGACAGACAGACAGAGCGAGAGAGAGGATAAACAAATGACAAACACACATGCAAGGAAGAGAATCAGACAAAAGACCAAGATGGAGGGGAAAGATGTACACACAGGCTTGTTAGTTGGAGGGAGCACCCGCTTTCTGGTTTATATTCATAGCGAAGCCCTAACACAGAGAACTCAGAATGCTTTGTGATTTTGGTAATAGAATGTGCGCACGCACACTCACACACACAGTTTCTCTCTGTAGTAGAGTTGAAACAGCAATAAACTAGAGCCCCTCCCCCACATAATCAAGAGGAGTGAAAGGAGAGAGAGAGAGGGGGGAAAGAGGAGCGAGAGAAAGAGAGAGAGGGGAAAGAGGAGAGAGAGAGAGAGAGAGAGAGAGAGAGAGAGAGAGAGAGAGAGAGGGGGGGGAAAGAGAGAGAGAGAGAGGGGGGGAAAGAGAGAGAGAGAGAGAGGGGAAAGAGGAGTGGGGGGAAGAGAGAGAGAGGGGAAAGAGGAGTGGGGGAAGAGAGAGAGAGAGGGGAAAGAGGAGCGGAGAGAGAGGGGAAAGAGGAGTGGGGAGAGAGGGGAAAGAGGAGGGAGAGAGAGAGAGAGGGGAAAGAGGAGCGGGGGGAAGAGGAGCGAGAGAGAGGGGAAAGATGAGCAAGCGAGAGAGAGAGGGGGAAAGAGGAGTGGGGAGAGAGAGGGGAAAGAGGAGCGGGGAGAGAGGGGAAAGAGGAGCGGAGAGAGAGGGGAAAGAGGAGTGGGAGAGAGAGAGAGAGGGGAAAGAGGAGCGGGGGGGAAGAGGAGCGAGAGAGAGGGGAAAGATGAGCAAGCGAGAGAGAGAGGGGGGAAAGAGGAGCGGGGGTGAGAGAGAGAGTGGGGAAAGAGGAGTGGGGGGAGAGAGAAAGAGAGAGGGGAAAGAGGAGTGGGGGAGAGAGAGAGAGAGAGAGGGGAAAGAGGAGCGAGGGAGAGTGAGAGGGGAAAGAGGAGCGAGGGAGAGAGAGAGGGGAAAGAGGAGCGAGAGCGGGGGGAAAGAGGAGCGAGAGAGGGGGGAAAGAGGAGCGAGAGAGAGAGGGGGGAAAGAGGAGCGAGAGAGAGAGAGGGGGGAAAGAGGAGAGAGAGAGGGGGGAAAGAGGAGCGAGAGAGAGGGGGGGAAAGAGGAGCGAGAGAGAGGGGGGAAAGAGGAGCGAGAGAGAGGGGGGAAAGAGGAGCGAGAGAGAGGGGGAAAGAGGAGCGAGAGAGAGAGGGGGGAAAGAGGAGCGAGAGAGAGAGGGGGGAAAGAGGAGCGAGAGAGAGAGGGGGGAAAGAGGAGCGAGAGAGAGAGAGGGGAAAGAGGAGCGGGGAGAGAGGGGGGAAAGAGGAGCGGGGAGAGAGGGGAAAGAGGAGCGGGAGAGAGAGGGGAAAGAGGAGCGGGGAGAGAGAGGGGAAAGAGGAGCGAGAGAGAGAGGGGAAAGAGGAGCGGGGAGAGAGAGGGGAAAGAGGAGCGGGGAGAGAGAGGAGAAAGAGGAGCGGGAGAGAGAGAGAGGGGAAAGAGAGGCGGGGGAAAGAGGAGCGGGGGAGAGAAAGGGGCAAGAGGCGAGAGAGAGAGGAAAGAGGAGCAGGGGAGAGAAAGGGGAAAGAGGAGCGAGGAGAAAGAGGAGCGGGGAGAGAGAGGAGAAAGAGGAGCGAGGAGAAAGAGGAGCGGGGAGAGAGAGGAGCGGGAGAGAGAGGAGAAAGAGGAGCGGGGAGAGAGAGGGGAAAGAGGAGCGGGGAGAGAGAGGGGAAAGAGGAGCGGAGAGAGAGGGGAAAGAGGAGCGGGGAGAGAGAGAGGAAAGAGGAGCGGGGAGAGAGAGGGGAAAGAGGAGTGGGGAGAGAGAGAGAGAGGGGAAAGAGGAGCGGGGGAAAGAGGAGCGGGGGAGAGAAAGGGGCAAGAGGTGAGAGAGAGGAAAGAGGAGCGGGGGAGAGAAAGGGGCAAGAGGCGAGAGAGAGAGAGAGAGAGAGAGAGAGGAAAGAGGAGCGGGGGAGAGAAAGGGGCGAGAGAGAGAGAGAGAGGAAAGAGGAGCGGGGAGAGGGGGGGGAAGAGGAGCGAGAGAGAGGGGAAAGATGAGCAAGCGAGAGAGAGGGGGGAAAGAGGAGCGGGGGAGAGAGGGGGGAAAGAGGAGCGGGGGAGAGAGAGAGAGAGAGAGGGGAAAGAGGAGCGAGAGAGCGAAAAAGAGAGAGGGGAAAGAGGAGTGGGGGAGAGAGAAAAAAAAGAGAAGCGAGAGAGAGAGAAAAGAGAAAAGAGAAGCGAGAGAGAGACTGAGGGGAAATAGGAGTGAGGGAGAGAGAGCGCAAGGGGAAATAGGGATGAGAGATAAAGCTGTGACTGCAGCAGTGTGGTTGTCATAGCGACGGCCGTGAAGAGCAGGTAGAGCAGTGTCTCCTGGGAAATGAGCTACACATGCCTCCCTCCCCCCATCCCTCTCTCCCCATCTCCCTTCTCTCAAATTCCCTTCGCTTTCCTTCTATTCATGCACATCGTCACTCTATCCTTCTATTGATGCACATAGTCAATCTAAACTTCTATTCATGCACATAGTCAATCTATCCTTCCATTCATGTCTCCCTCATATTTTTCCCTTCTTCCCCATCATCCCTCACTCCCTTCTTCCCCTGCATCCCTCACTCCCTTCTTCCCCTGCATCCCTCACTCCCTTCTTCCCCTGCATCCCTCACTCCCTTCTTCCCCTGCATCCCTCACTCCCTTCTTCCCCTGCATCCCTCACTCCCTTCTTCCCCTGCATCCCTCACTCCCTTCTTCCCCTGCATCCCTCACTCCTTCTTCCCCGCATCCCTCACTCCCTTCTTCCCCTGCATCCCTCACTCCCTTCTTCCCCTGCATCCCTCACTCCCCTTCTTCCCCTGCATCCCTCACTCCCTTCTTCCCCTGCATCCCTCACTCCCTTCTTCCCCTGCATCCCTCACTCCCTTCTTTCCCTGCATCCCTCACTCCCTTCTTCCCCTGCATCCCTCACTCCCTTCTTCCCCTGCATCCCTCACTCCCTTCTTTCCCTGCATCCCTCACTCCCTTCTTCCCCTGCATCCCTCACTCCCTTCTTCCCCTGCATCCCTCACTCCCTTCTTTCCCTGCATCCCTCACTCCCTTCTTCCCCTGCATCCCTCACTCCCTTCTCCTGAAAATATGTGAGTGTGTGAGGATGTCTGCAGCCGAATTACTGAGGGGTGTTCTGTACCAGGGTTTCCTTTAGCCGGCATAGGATGTGTATATATGTGGAAAAATACACGTTTTAACATTTCAATTAATCGATTGGTCGAAAGAACAGACAACTCTTGGTCGACCAAGTTTTTTTTTTAGTCGGGGACAGCCCTAATGGCAATACATTTGACCGTCATGCTTATTGGTCTATAGGTTCATTTGTATAATTTTGTGCAATTAAATTGGCCTGTGTGTATTTTCGTTAGTCATCGTGTATCTTATATATCCAACACAACTAATCACACACTCACAGCATCCAGAGCCTATTCTGAGCGGGGTTTCTCCTGCTGCTCATCAGCTGGTTGCTGCTGGAGGAAAACATATGCTTTTATAAGACCATTCATTGCGCAACAATTCTAAATGCAATAGCGTCCGACAATTTCTACCGTTCTGCATGCCAGTTATTATTTATCTCTATCCCCTTCTCCTAGCCTCACACCCTATCCCCTCCCCCTGGTCTCACACCCTATCTCCTCCCCCTAGCCTCACACCCTATCCCCTCCCCCTGGTCTCCCACCCTATCCCCTCCCCCTGGTCTCCCACCCTATCCCCTCCCCCTGGTCTCCCACCCTATCCCCTCCCCCTGGTCTCACACCCTATCCCCTCCCCCTGGTCTCACACCCTATCCCCTCCCCCTAGTCTCACACCCTATCCCCTCCCCCTAGTCTCACACCCTATCCCCTCCCCCTAGCCTCACACCCTATCCCCTCCCCCTAGTTGTTCTGAACATCTCCAAAACAAAAGTTAGTGTGGTTCGATAAGAAGCCTCAGTCTCACACCCTAACCCGTCTCACACCCTAACCCCTCCCCCTAGCCTCACACCCTAACCCCTCCCCCTAGCCTCACACCCTATCCCCTCCCCCTAGTCTCATACCCTATCCCTTCCCCTAGTCTCACACCCTATCCCCTCCCCCTAGCCCCTCCCCCTACCCTCACACCCTATCCCTTCCCCTAGTCTCACACCCTATCCCCTCCCCCTAGCCCCTCCCCCCTACCCTCACACCCTATCCCTTCCCCTAGTCTCACACCCTTTCCCCTCCCCCTAGTCTCACACCCTAACCCCTCCCCCTAGCCTCACACCCTATCCCCTCCCCCTAGCCTCACACCCTAACCCCTCCCCCTAGCCTCACACCCTATCCCCTCCCCCTCGTCTCACACCCTATCCCCTCCCCTCATCTCACACCCTATCCCCTCCCTCGTCTCACACCCTAACCCCTCCCCCTAGCCTCACACCCTATCCCCATCCCCATAGCTTCACACCCTATCCCCTCGTCTCACACCCTATCCCCTCCCCTCGTCTCACACCCTATCCCCTCCCCCTCATCTCACACCCTATCCCTCCTCGTCTCACACCCTAACCCCTCCCCCTAGCCTCACCCCTATCCCTATCCCCCTAGCCTCACACCCTATCCCCTCCCCCTCGTCTCACACCCTATCCCCTCCCCCTCGTCTCACACCCTATCCCCTCCCCCTAGCCTCACACCCTATCCCCTCCCCCTAGTCTCACACCCTATCCCCTCCCCCTAGCCTCACACCCTATCCCCTCCCTAGTCTCACACCCCTAACCCCTCCCCCTAGCCTCACACCCTATCCCCCCCCCTAGTCTCACACCCTATCCCCTCCCCCTAGCCTCACACCCTATCCCCTTCCCCTAGCCTCACACCCTATCCCCTCCCCCTAGTCTCACACCCTAACCCCTCCCCTAGCCTCACACCCTATCCCCTCCCCCTAGCCTCACACCCTATCCCCTCCCCCTAGCCTCACACCCTATCCCCTCCCCCTAGCCTCACACCCTATCCCCTCCCCCTAGTCTCATACCCTATCCCTTCCCCTAGTCTCACACCCTATCCCCTCCCCCTAGCCTCACACCCTAACCCCTCCCCCTAGCCTCACACCCTATCCCCTCCCCCTATCCCCTCCCTCGTCTCACACCCTATCCTCCCCCTCGTCTCACACCCTATCCCCTTCCCCTAGCCTCACACCCTACCCCCTTCCCCTAGTCTCACACCCTTTCCCCTCCCCCTAGCCTCACACCCTATCCCCTCCCCCTAGTCTCATACCCTATCCCTTCCCCTAGTCTCACACCCTATCCCCTCCCCCTAGTCTCACACCCTATCCCCTCCCCCTAGTCTCATACCCTATCCCTTCCCCTAGTCTCACACCCTTTCCCCTCCCCCTCGTCTCACACCCTATCCCCTCCTCAGTAGCCTCACACCCTATCCCCTTCCCCTAGCCTCACACCCTATCCCCTTCCCCTAGCCTCACACCCTATCCCCTCCCCCTAGTCTCACACCCTATCCCCTTCCCCTAGTCTCACACCCTTTCCCCTCCCCCTAGCCTCACACCCTATCCCCTCCCCCTAGTCTCATACCCTATCCCTTCCCCTAGTCTCACACCCTATCCCCTCCCCCTAGTCTCATACCCTATCCCCTCCCCCTAGTCTCACACCCTATCCCCGTCCCCTAGTCTCACACCCTATCCCCTTCCCCTAGTCTCACACCCTATCCCCTCCCCCTAGTCTCACACCCTATCCCCTTCCCCTAGTCTCACACCATATCCATTATTGTTGGCTAGCTAAGGAGTATTGGTGTCTCTGAGGGGTCTTTGGCCTGGTTTGCTAACTACCTCTCTCAAAGAGTGCAGTGTATAAAGTCAGAACATCTGCTGTCTCAGCCACTGCCTGTCACCAAGGGAGTACCCCAAGGCTCTATCCTAGGCCCCACGCTCTTCTCAATTTACATCAACAACATAGCTCAGGCAGTAGGAAGCTCTCTCATCCATTTAAATGCAGATGATACAGTCTTCTACACAGCTGGCCCCTCCCTGGATTTTGTGTTAAATGCTCTACAACAAAGCTTTCTTCGTTTCCAACAAGCTTTCTCTGCCCTTAACCTTGTTCTGAACATCTCCAAAACAAAAGTTAGTGTGGTTCGATAAGAAGCCTCAGTCTCACACCCTATCCCCTTCCCTTCCCTTCACACCCTAACCCCTTCCCCTAGCCTCACATCCTATCCCCTCCCCCTAGTCTCACACCCTATCCCTTCCCCCTATCCCATCCCCCTATCCCCTCCCCCTAGTCTCACACCCTAACCCCTCCCCCTAGCCTCACACCCTATCCCCATCCCCCTAGCTTCACACCCTATCCCCTCGTCTCACACCCTATCCCCTCCCCCTCGTCTCACACCCTATCCCCTCCCCCTCGTCTCACACCCTATCCCCTCCCTCGTCTCACACCCTATCCCCTCCCTCGTCTCATACCCTATCCCCTCCCCCTAGTCTCACACCCTATCCCCCCTCGTCTCACACCCTATCCCCTCCCCACGTCTCACACCCTATCCCCTCCCCCTAGCCTCACACCCTATCCCCTCCCCTATCCCCTCCCCCTATCCCCTCCCCCTAGCCTCACACCCTATCCCCTCCCCATAGCCTCACACCCTATCCCCTCCCCCTAGTCTCACACCCTAACCCCTCCCCCTAGCCTCACACCCTATCCCCTTCTCTTCACACCCTATCCCCCCCCTCGTCTCACACCCTATCCCCTCCCCCCACGTCTCACACCCTATCCCTCCCCCTAGCCTCACACCCTATCCCCTCCCCCTATCCCCTCCCCCTAGCCTCACACCCTATCCCCTCCCCATAGCCTCACACCCTATCCCCTCCCCCTAGTCTCATACCCTATCCCCTCCCCCTAGCCTCACACCCTATCCCCTCCCCTAGCCTCACACCCTATCCCCGTCCCCTAGCCTCACACCCTATCCCCTCCCCCTAGTCTCATACCCTATCCCTTCCCCTAGTCTCACACCCTATCCCTCCCCCCCTAGCCTCACACCCTATCCCTCCCCCTAGTCTCATACCCTATCCCTTCCCCTAGTCTCACACCCTATCCCTCCCCCTAGTCTCACACCCTATCCCCGTCCCTAGTCTCACACCCTATCCCCTCCCCTAGCCTCACACCCTATCCCTCCCCCTAGCCTCACACCCTATCCCCTCCCCATAGCCTCACACCCTATCCCCTCCCCTAGTCTCACACCCTATCCCTTCCCCTAGTCTCACACCCTATCCCCTCCCCTAGTCTCATACTCCTATCCCTCCCCCTAGTCTCATACCCTATCCCTCCCCCTAGTCTCACACCCTATCCCCTCCCCCTAGTCTCACACCCTATCCCTCCCCCTAGTCTCACACCCTATCCCTCCCCCTAGTCTCATACCCTATCCCTTCCCCTAGTCTCACACCCTATCCCCTCCCCCTAGCCTCACACCCTATCCCCTCCCCTAGTCTCATACCCTATCCCTTCCCCTAGTCTCACACCCTATCCCCTCCCCCTAGTCTCACACCCTATCCCCTCCCCCTAGTCTCATACCCTATCCCTTCCCCTAGTCTCATACCCTATCCCTTCCCCTAGTCTCACACCCTATCCCCTCCCCCTAGTCTCACACCCTATCCCCGTCCCCTAGTCTCACACCCTATCCCCGTCCCCTAGTCTCACACCATATCCATTATTGTGGGCTGGCTAAGGAGTATTGGTGTCTCTGAGGGGTCTTTGGCCTGGTTTGCTAACTACCTCTCTCAAAGATTGCAGTGTATAAAGTCAGAACATCTGCTGTCTCAGCCACTGCCTGTCACCAAGGGAGTACCCCAAGGCTCTATCCTAGGCCCCACGCTCTTCTCAATTTACATCAACAACATAGCTCAGGCAGTAGGAAGCTCTCTCATCCATTTAAATGCAGATGATACAGTCTTCTACACAGCTGGCCCCTCCCTGGATTTTGTGTTAAATGCTCTACAACAAAGCTTTCTTAGTTTCCAACAAGCTTTCTCTGCCCTTAACCTTGTTCTGAACATCTCCAAAACAAAAGTTAGTGTGGTTCGATAAGAAGCCTCAGTCTCACACCCTATCCCCTTCCCTTCACACCCTAACCCCTTCCCCTAGCCTCACACCCTATCCCCTCCCCCTATCCCCTCCCCCTAGTCTCACACCCTATCCCCTCCCCCTAGCCTCACACCCTATCCCCTCCCCCTAGTCTCACACCCTATCCCCTCCCCCTAGTCTCACACCCTAACCCCTCCCCTAGTCTCACACCCTATCCCTTTCCCCTAGCCTCACACCCTATCCCCTCCCCCTAGCCTCACACCCTATACCCTCCCCCTAGTCTCACACCCTAACCCCTCCCCCTAGCCTCACACCCTAACCCCTCCCCTAGCCTCACACCCTAACCCCCTCCCCTCGTCTCACACCCTATCCCTCCCCCTCGTCTCACACCCTAACCCCTCCCCCTAGCCTCACACCCTATCCCTCCCCCTCGTCTCACACCCTATCCCCTCCCTCGTCTCACACCCTATCCCCTCCCCCTAGCCTCACACCCTATCCCCCTCCCCCTAGTCTCACACCCTATCCCTCCCCTCGTCTCACACCCTATCCCCTCCCCCTAGTCTCACACCCTATCCCTCCCCCCTCGTCTCACACCCTATCCCCTCCCCCTCGTCTCACACCCTATCCCTCCCCCTCGTCTCACACCCTATCCCCTCCCCATCGTCTCACACCCTATCCCCTCCCCCATCGTCTCACACCCTATCCCCTTCCCCTAGCCTCACACCCTATCCCTCCTCCGTAGTCTCACACCCTATCCCCTTCCCCTAGCCTCACACCCTATCCCTCCCCCTCGTCTCACACCCTATCCCCTCCCCTCGTCTCACACCCTATCCCCTCCCCCTCGTCTCACACCCTATCCCCTCCCCCTCGCCTCACACCCTATCCCTCCCCCTCGTCTCACACCCTATCCCCTCCCCCGTAGTCTCACACCCTATCCCCTCCCCTAGCCTCACACCCTATCCCCTCCTCCGTAGTCTCACACCCTATCCCCTCCCCCTAGCCTCACACCCTATCCCCTCCTCCGTAGTCTCACACCCTATCCCTCCCCCTAGCCTCACACCCTAACCCCTCCCCTAGCCTCACACCCTATCCCCTCCCCCTAGCCTCACACCCTATCCCCTCCCCCTCGTCTCACCTATCCCCCTCCCTCGTCTCACACCCTATCCCCTCCCCCTAGTCTCACACCCTATCCCCTCCCCCTCGTCTCACACCCTATCCCCTCCCCCTCGTCTCACACCCTATCCCCTCCCCGTCTCACACCCTATCCCCTCCCCTCATCTCACACCCTATCCCTCCCCATCGTCTCACACCCTATCCCCTTCCCCTAACCTCACACCCTATCCCCTCCTCCGTAGTCTCACACCCTATCCCCTTCCCCTAGCCTCACACCCTATCCCCTCCCCCTCGTCTCACACCCTATCCCCTCCCCCTCGTCTCACACCCTATCCCCTCCCGTCTCACACCCTATCCCCTCCCCCTCGCCTCACACCCTATCCCTCCCCCTCGTCTCACACCCTATCCCCTCCCCGTAGTCTCACACCCTATCCCCTCCCCCTAGCCTCACACCCTATCCCCTCCTCCGTAGTCTCACACCCTATCCCTCCCCCGTAGTCTCACACCCTATCCCCTCCTCCGTAGTCTCACACCCTATCCCCTCCCCCTAGCCTCACACCCTATCCCTCCTCCGTAGTCTCACACCCTTTCCCCTCCCCTAGCCTCACACCCTATCCCCTCCTCCGTAGTCTCACACCCTATCCCCTCCCCCGTAGTCTCACACCCTATCCCCTCCTCCGTAGTCTCACACCCTATCCCCTCCCCCTAGCCTCACACCCTATCCCCTCCTCCGTAGTCTCACACCCTATCCCCTCCCCCTCGCCTCACACCCTATCCCTCCCCCTCGTCTCACACCCTATCCCCTCCCCCGTAGTCTCACACCCTATCCCTCCCCCTAGCCTCACCCCTATCCCTCCTCCGTAGTCTCACACCCTATCCCCTCCCCCGTAGTCTCACACCCTATCCCCTCCTCCGTAGTCTCACACCCTATCCCCTTCCCCTAGCCTCACACCCTATCCCCTCCCCCTAGCCTCACACCCTATCCCCTTCCCCTAGCCTCACACCCTATCCCCTCCCCCTAGCTCGTTCTATTTCAGTATTAATTAGGTCTGAAAGAACTGGCAAGGTGTAGATAATATAATAATAATAATATGCCATTTAGCAGACGCTTTTATCCAAAGCCACTTACAGTCATGTGTGCATACATTTTTACGTATGGGTGGTCCCGGGGATCGAACCCACTACCCTGGCGTTACAAGCGCCATGCTCTACCAATTGAGCTACAGGTGATGACCACCAGACCAGACAGTCCACCCTTTTTTTCTAGCCCTGCACTAACACACCTGATTCAACGAAACACTTTAACACCAAACCTTTGGTTAGTTGAATCAGGTCAGTGCAGGCATGGAACAAAGATGTGGACTGTCTGTCTGGTGGTCCCTTAGGAGGGGTTTGGAAACACTGGTTCCACCTATTCAGGGCTGTTATATGTCCGATCACTGAACACTACTTCAACAGAGGTAAGGGAAGCCAAGGGGGAGGAGCTAGACTAGAGGTTGTTTTCAGTTAGAGAGAAGGGTGGAGCCATCATCACTACTTGTTCTCAGGCCAGGCTCAATAGACTTAGGCCTACATACACACAGACCTACTGCAGACCTACATACAGTGGGGAGAACACGTATTTGATACACTGCCGATTTTGCAGGTTTTCCTACTTACAAAGCATGTAGAGGTCTGTCATTTTTATCATAGGTACACTTCAACTGTGAGAGACGGAATCTAAAACAAAAATCCAGAAAATCACATTGTATGATTTTTAAGTAATTAATTTGCATTTTATTGCATGACATAAGTATTTGATACATCAGAAAAGCAGAACTTAATATTTGGTACAGAAACCTTTGTTTGCAATTACAGAGATCAAACGTTTCCTGTAGGTCTTGACCAGGTTTGCAGACACTGCAGCAGGGATTTTGGCCCACTCCTCCATACAGACCTTCTCCAGATCCTTCAGGTTTCGGGGCTGTCGCTGGGCAATACGGACTTTCAGCTCCCTCCAAAGATTTTCTATTGGGTTCAGGTCTGGAGACTGGCTAGGCCACTCCAGGACCTTGAGATGCTTCTTACGGAGCCACTCCTTAGTGGCCCTGGCTGTGTGTTTCGGGTCGTTGTCATGCTGGAAGACCCAGCCACGACACATCTTCAATGCTCTTACTGAGGGAAGGAGGTTGTTGGCCAAGATCTCGCGATACATGGCCCCATCCATCCTCCCCTCAATACGGTGCAGTCGTCCTGTCCCCTTTGCAGAAAAGCATCCCCAAAGAATGATGTTTCCACCTCCATGCTTCACGGTTGGGATGGTGTTCTTGGGGTTGTACTCATACTTCTTCTTCCTCCAAACACGGCGAGTGGAGTTTAGACCAAAAAGCTCTATTTTTGTCTCATCAGACCACATGACCTTCTCCCATTCCTCCTCTGGATCATCCAGATGGTCATTGGGAAACTTCAGACGGGCCTGGACATGCGCTGGCTTGAGCAGGGGGACCTTGCGTGCGCTGCAGGATTTTAATCCATGACGGCGTAGTGTGTTACTAATGGTTTTCTTTGAGACTGTGGTCCCAGCTCTCTTCAGGTCATTGACCAGGTCCTGCCGTGTAGTTCTGGGCTGATCCCTCACCTTCCTCATGATCATTGACGCCCCACGAGGTGAGATCTTGCATGGAGCCCCAGACCGAGGGTGATTGACCGTCATCTTGAACTTCTTCCATTTTCTAATAATTGCGCCAACAGTTGTTTCCATCTCACCAAGCTGCTTGCCTATTGTCCTGTAGCCCATCCCAGCCTTGTGCAGGTCTACAATTTTATCCCTGATGTCCTTACACGGCTCTCTGGTCTTGGCCATTGTGGAGAGGTTGGAGTCTGTTTGATTGAGTGTGTGGACAGGTGTCTTTTATACAGGTAACAAGTTCAAACAGGTGCAATTAATACAGGTAATGAGTGGAGAACAGGAGGGCTTCTTAAAGAAAAACTAACAGGTCTGTGAGAGCCGGAATTCTTACTGGTTGGTAGGTGATCAAATACTTATGTCATGCAATAAAATGCTAATTAATTACTTAAAAATCATACAATGTGATTTTTTGGATTTTTGTTTTAGATTCCGTCTCTCACAGTTGAAGTGTACCTATGATAAAAATTACAGACCTCTACATGCTTTGTAAGTAGGAAAACCTGCAAAATCAGCAGTGTATCAAATACTTGTTCTCCCCACTGTACATACAGACCTCCATACATACAGACCTACATACATTCAGACCTACTGTAGGGTATAACAGTAACAGAGCTCTGGATATGAACTGAGAGCTGCTTCATTTCCTACTACTGCAGTGGACCTGACCCCAACCCTGAACAATGTATCCTAGGCTACATAGTGTAGTATAGTGATGGGGAAAAAATCCCTGCCCTAGCAGTATAGGTGTTATTATTATTATTATTATTGTTATTATTATTATTATTATACACCTATATATGAGAGTTCTGATCTCTGTCCACACCTATCTGTGTGTGTGAGTGTGTCGTGCAAACACTGTATATAGCCATCTGGACAAGAGGAATACCTATGTAAGAATGCTGTTCATTGACTATAGCTCAACATTCAACACCATAGTACCCTCCAAGCTCATCATTAAGCTTGAGGCCCTGGGTCTGAACCCCGCCCCGTGCATCTGGGTCCTGGACTTCCTGACGGGCCGCCCCCAGGTGGTGAAGGTAGGAAACAACATCTCCAC
This sequence comes from Coregonus clupeaformis, assembly GCF_020615455.1. NCBI lineage: Eukaryota > Metazoa > Chordata > Actinopteri > Salmoniformes > Salmonidae > Coregonus > Coregonus clupeaformis. The sequence continues at coordinate 58,195,011 of NC_059199.1, read as the reverse complement.
TTCGCTGATCCTCAACACTGGGGCCCCACAAGGGTTCGTGCTCAGCCCCCTCCTGTACTCCCTGTTCACCCATGACTTCGTGGCCAAGCACGCCTCCAACTCATTCATCAAGTTTGCAGACGACACAACAGTAGTAGGCTTGATTACCAACAATGACGAGACAGCCTACAGGGAGGAGGTGAGGGCTCTGAGAGTGTGCTGCCAGGAAAATAACCTCTCACTCAACATCAACAAAACAAAGGAGATGATCGTTGACCTCAGGAAACAGCAGAGGGTGCACCCCCCTATCCACATCGACGGGACCGCAGTGGAGAAGGTGGAAAGCTTCAAGTTCCTTGGCGTACACATCACTGACAAACTGAAATGGTCCACCCACGCAGACAGTGTGGTGAAGAAGGCGCAACAGAGCCTCTTCAACCTCAGGAGGCTGAAGAAATTTGGCTTGGCACCTAAAACTCTCACAAACTTTTACAGATGCACAATTGAGAGCATCCTGTCGGGCTGTATCACCGCCTGGTACGGCAACTGCACCGCCCGCAACCGCAGGGCTCTCTAGAGGGTGGTGTGGTCTGCCAAACGCATTACCGGGGGCAAACGACCCGCCCTCCAGGACACCTACAGCACCCGATGTCACAAGAAGGCCAAAAAGATCATCAAGGACATCAACCACCCGAGCCACTGCCTGTTCACCCCGCTATCATCCAGAAGGCGAGCTCAGTACAGGTGCATCAAAGCTGGGACAGAGAGAATGAAAAACAGCTTCTATCTCAAGGCCATCAGACTGTTAAATAGCCATCACTAGCACATTAGAGGCTGCTGCTGCCTATTGAAATCACTGGCCACTTTAAGAAATGGAACACTAGTCACTTTAATAATGTTTACATATCTTGCACTACTCATCTCATATGTATATACTGTATTCTATTATATAATATGTCATTGCTCTGTCATTACTTGTCCATATATGTATATATTCTTAAATTCCATTCCTTACTTAGATTTGTGTGTATTGGGTATACAGTGGGGGGAAAAAGTATTTAGTCAGCCACCAATTGTGCAAGTTCTCCCACTTAAAAAGATGAGAGAGGCCTGTAATTTTCATCATAGGTACACGTCAACTATGACAGACAAATTGAGGGAAAAAAAATCCAGAAAATCACATTGTAGGATTTTTAATGAATTTATTTGCAAATTATGGTGGAAAATAAGTATTTGGTCACCTACAAACAAGCAAGATTTCTGGCTCTCACAGACCTGTAACTTTTTCTTTAAGAGGCTCCTCTGTCCTCCACTCGTTACCTGTATTAATGGCACCTGTTTGAACTTGTTATCAGTATAAAAGACACCTGTCCACAACCTCAAACAGTCACACTCCAAACTCCACTATGGCCAAGACCAAAGAGCTGTCAAAGGACACCAGAAACAAAATTGTAGACTTGCACCAGGCTGGGAAGACTGAATCTGCAATAGGTAAGCAGCTTGGTTTGAAGAAATCAACTGTGGGAGCAATTATTAGGAAATGGAAGACATACAAGACCACTGATAATCTCCCTCGATCTGGGGCTCCACGCAAGATCTCACCCCGTGGGGTCAAAATGATCACAAGAACGGTGAGCAAAAATCCCAGAACCACACGGGGGGACCTAGTGAATGACCTGCAGAGAGCTGGGACCAAAGTAACAAAGCTTACCATCAGTAACACACTACGCCGCCAGGGACTCAAATCCTGCAGTGCAAGATGTGTCCCCCTGCTTAAGCCAGTACATGTCCAGGCCCGTCTGAAGTTTGCTAGAGTGCATTTGGATGATCCAGAAGAGGATTGGGAGAATGTCATATGGTCAGATGAAACCAAAATAGAACTTTTTGGTAAAAACTCAACTCGTCGTGTTTGGAGGACAAAGAATGCTGAGTTGCATCCAAAGAACACCATACCTACTGTGAAGCATGGGGGTGGAAACATCATGCTTTGGGGCTGTTTTTCTGCAAAGGGACCAGGCCGACTGATCCGTGTAAAGGAAAGAATGAATGGGGCCATGTATCGTGAGATTTTGAGTGAAAACCTCCTTCCATCAGCAAGGGCATTGAAGATGAAACGTGGCTGGGTCTTTCAGCATGACAATGATCCCAAACACACCGCCCGGGCAACGAAGGAGTGGCTTCGTAAGAAGCATTTCAAGGTCCTGGAGTGGCCTAGCCAGTCTCAAGATCTCAACCCCATAGAAAATCTTTGGAGGGAGTTGAAAGTCTGTGTTGCCCAGCGACAGCCCCAAAACATCACTGCTCTAGAGGAGATCTGCATGGAGGAATGGGCCAAAATTTATTTTCCACCATAATTTGCAAATAAATTCATTAAAAATCCTACAATGTGATTTTCTGGATATTTTTTTCTCATTTTGTCTGTCATAGTTGACGTGTACCTATGATGAAAATTACAGGCCTCTCTCATCTTTTTAAGTGGGAGAACTTGCACAATTGGTGGCTGACTAAATACTTTTTTCCCCCACTGTATGTTGTGAAATTGTTAGATATTACTTGTTAGATATTACTGCACTGTCGGAGCTAGAAGCACAAGCATTTCGCTACACCCTAAATAAAATCTTCGAAACACGTGTATGTGACAAATAAAATTTGATTTAATATGGCATTTGAAATGTCTCTATTCCTTTGGAACTTTTGAGTGTAATGTTTCCTATTCATTTCACTTTTGTTTATCTATTTCACTTCCTTTGACAATGTAAATATGTTTCCCATGCCAATAAAGCCCTTTGAATGTAATTTAATTGAGAGGAGAGAGAGACACAGAGACAGACAGATAGAATGAGAGAGACTTCTAAAGAAGTGAGAAGGACCCACTTCATGTGTCAAATTGCCTCTGACATTCCACACTCTCTATCCCCCTCTCTCTCTCGCTCTCCCTCTCTCACTATTTTCTCCTCCCTCCCTCGTTTGCTCTCCATGGGGGGGCTTTGTCTACCATTTCAGGCTAAATAAACTGATTCATTCCTTGAACCAAACATGATCCTCAAAAACACCCGACTTCTTACTCTCTCTCACACACACACTACATAAAAGCTCTCTCGTTTCATACACACCACAAAAAAGCACACCAACCCTGGTACGAAAAGATAGGCAGGCAGACACACACACACACACACACACACACACACTGACACACACAGTCTGTGGGATGCAGTAGATGTCTGTGGGAAAAATCAGGCTTCATCTAAACTTACACGGCAGGAAATTAAATCACAGCCTCATATCACAGGAAGTAAATACCAACGCAGACCATGCGCAGACCAGGACTGAACCAGGACACACACACCACCAGTCAGTCACTGGAGGCAGCAAAAGATCTGAGCAATATGCCCATCTGTGTGCGAGTGCCTTTGAAGTGTGTATGTGTGTCACTGTCCCGAGGGCAGGGCTGTCTGGGGTTACTGAGCATTGTTGAGATGATATGATGTTACCTGTGACAACATGGGACACACACCTGCCTCCATCTGTGTGTTTTACTATGACTGTTTCTCTGTGGGTGTGTCATCAGGGTCAGATTAGAGGTTGGTAGATCTTTGGCGGCCAACAGCACCGACTGACCCAGTCTGTGGGAGAATCTCAATTGCATCCTCCCTGCATCCCCTCTCCTTCTCAAAACAGTGAAGTTAAACATTGTGTTTGAGCTCTATACTCCAGAAAATCTGTCCACATAGTGAATAGGTCAAGCTACCGAACGTCTCATTTTATTCAAGGGTATTTTTAGGCATTATGTGTTTTACCATTTTAAGACAATAGCACTTTTGCATCCAAGATGGACTGTGGGCTATATTTAGACTGGGCTATATCTCTCCCGGTATGGAGGATACATTGGTACCAGCTGGTGAGGGGGTTCTGGATGCGCGTGAAGCATCGGATGGTTCCAGGAGACTCACGCATTCCTAACAGTTCGCATCCTCGCGATTCCCGATGACATCATCCCCATCCATCGCTCACCGCATGGCGTTTCCCCTACCCCACCCCTTCTTCACACCCTCCGGTTACCGGAGAAGCCCCAGGGTCTCTCACCCATCCTCAACGGACAGGACCCCGTTAACTCCAGGCCGGCCCTCACCTCAGTATCTGAAAAAGACACCAACACCCGCATATATACACAGGGCAGCCAATCGAAACCCCACCGCAGTAGCCTAAAAAGGCTCGAGCTGAATTACTGGGGGACGGATGTGAGTTAGCGAAACAGACGTCACAAGAGCAGTTCACCAAACAGCCCATAATAACCTCAATCAGAACAGACCCGCTAATTACACACAGCTCGGAGTACAGCCTCCCCGCCGTCTCGGAGACACAACTACCCCGGAGACTGGGGCCGCGAGATAGACACGAGAGTCACGAGCGGCTCGCGACCAAATGTGGGTCGAGTCCAACATTTACTACCGGACCACGGAGCAGCAGACACACACACAAAGCTACCTCATTAACCACTAACACCACACACATTTCAAAACCATAGCCTATCAATATCCTATGCTATGGAACCCTAGATCCCGGTTTTCCCAGTCCATCGAGGTGATTCATTGGTATAAATGTAACAATACCTCAGTAGAATACACAAAGGACCCGGCAGTCTCGTGCCCTTACCAGCGCGGAGTGAGCGAGCAGTGCCGCGATGAGCGCCATCAAACAAGGCGGCAGCTTCATGCTGTGGATGGGGGGCGCGAGCCTTCACGGGGAAACAAAAGCGCTTCTCTCCTCTCTCGGTATTCGGTAGGCAGTAGTTTCCAACTTCAGAGCGCACCACACCTCCTCCCGAACATCCGTCTGGCGTTTTATTAATCCGTCTCCGTAAAACGCTAAACCCTCGCGTGTCCTCTCTCCGGTAATAGAACCAGGTTTAAAAGGATGGGAGACTCCTTCCTGCGAGGGAGGCACTTTTCTCTTTGTCCCCCTCTTTTGGACTTTATGTGCACGAGACCTGATAGATTTACTACCAGGAGACGCCAGCCCTCAGCTCTCTGATGTTCCGTATGGCGACGCGGGTCGGCCTGGGAGAGGGTTTTCACTATAGTTACCACAGCCACAAAGTAAAAACGGTGAATATCGTAAAACTGCATGAAAACAAAAATTAGCTTTTTGGTCTTAATTCAAGGCTAGGGTTCGGCATAAGGTTAGCAGTGTGGTGAAGTATAAAATAAGACATTTAAGAGAAATTGTAGAAATAGGCGGAGTTTATGACTTTGTGGCTGTGGTAACTAGGGACGAGCCTGGTAGAGTCAGTCTGGCAGAAGGAGGTGGTGTGTGTGTGTGTATCAGGAGGAGGGGGGGGGATCTCCTCTGGTGGGCGAGGCGAGGATGCCCCCTGCAGCCCGAATAGGCACCCTCAGGCTCTTCCATCCCCGCCCCTGACACACACCTCCCAACGAAACAGCACCGGGGGCCGAGGTAGGGCGCATTCTACACTGCAGGGCGCATTGGGCGCAGCTCCAGTAGGTTATAGGGGGCGTGTTCAGTGGGTCTCCGGTGTGCTCGAGACCACCCAGACCATCTGGCTACTGGCCCCGTTTTCCAACCGAAAAATAATAACCGAGGGCTTTCACGCCAACATATCAACTAATTCTACAGGGTCGCGTTCAGTAGCCTAGACAATTTTTTAAAACATTTATCAACTTGAACTTGCCCAATGAAAGGAGGGTCAATCAATTGCGATGTGTTTATAAACGTTTTTCTATGTTGCCTATTCTCTACCACTGAATAATGACCCAGACTGACCTCTTTTCCCATTCCATCATATTGAGGTGAGCTGACATTGGCCTATCATTATTGGGCATGTGAGGGCACGTTCCCATGAGACCTCCCCCTTCTCCTGCCATTTTGTCTCACATGTCCTTTGTATACAGAACAGTCGAGCAGGGGAAGGACAGGAGGTAGACACTTTCTATTGAAACACAACGCTAATAAATCAGATTTTCTACAGGAGTGTCTTTTGATTTAATGGTTTGGTTAAATATTTAACAAATAATTGTAAGAAAGGCCAATTTAAAATGAAATTATTACATTTGTAATAAAAAATGTAAATGTAATGTAATGTAAAAATTATTACAAGTAAGCCTATTAGAAAACACCACAATTAGGCCTATACAAAGTCTTTCCAGATTCCCTTCCCCTAATACAAAGTAGCCTCATCAAGTCTGCTGTTGTTGGTTTGTTTTTTTCCACCAATTGGTCTTTTGACCAATCAGATCAGCTCTTTTGCCAATAATTGGGCAAAATATCATAAATTGGGCTGCCTGTGTAAATGCAGCCAGTCTGAAAAGAAAAAAAGATTCCCTTCTTGGATGACAATAAAATTCAACTATTATATTCTTCTATAGGATTATTGGCTAGATCTGTTTTATCATGATAGGCTAATCAAATCACTCTGCAGTGAAAGGGCTATATGTGTACTCTTAAATGATCAAACCAATCAATGAATCAATAGAAACCAATCAATCATTTCAGATAATGAATCATCCTAAATGTCACTAGGTGGCAACCACATATCACAATCATTGTGTAAATCAGGGATTTCCAAACTGGGTCCTTGTGCCTTAGGACCTGTTGTAAATATTTCCTCAATAAAGCAGTTATCAGCTTAAAATCAGTGCTAGTAGGACAAGTAACTCTGCATTCTCGGGGGTGGTGAGGATGTTACCCAACACAAATCACAGACAAACCACTCCAAACCACAGTTCAAATTTTGAGTTTTTTTGTTCAGTTTTGTTTCAAAATAAAGAATCACACATCATTGTTTAGAGAGACAATCTACAACAGGAGATACAAAAAAATAGTTGCCCAGGCAACAAGCACACACAGGTTTCTGTTAGAGTTATACACATTATGGTTACAGGTGGTGCTTCTATTCAGATACACAAGGCTCGCAGCTCCAAATGTACACGTGCTGCTGCCCACCGCCGCCACAATAGTCATGGTTACGGACGGCAAGACAGGAGACGCCCGGCCTTTACCGGGGGACATGGACATTATGATACATCACTTTTACAGGAATATTATAGGTCAAAAAAACAAAAGCACACCACGCTCCTCAACTCTTTTGTACAACCCATGGTTTCACTGTGCCCTGAGAGAGTGGAGGGGTTAGAGGTAGACTCAGCGATATGACGTAGTACACAGTGGAGCTACTTCCTGCTTCCAGACATCAGTAACAACACAAATCATATATCCCAAGACTGTCAACTGACGGCTCTTCTCAATGTGGGCGTCATGCCTCAAGAGAAGAACCAATAGTGGTAGTCTTGGCAGATTTGAAATAGGCCGTTGTTGATGTCTGCAAGCCGGAAGTTGCCCCGGTGTGTACGATGTCATATCACTGAGTCTACCTTTAAACTCAAACCCCCTCACCCCATCCACTAACCTTAGACAGGGGGAAAGCATTCCTATAAAAGATCTAAAAAAACAACAAATAAAGCTTCAAGTTAAAGCAGACATGACTACAAACAGTGTGTCCTGTGGTGGCGGTTACAACCCCCAAACTATACTACAAACATCTTGCGTGTTCTGTAATAATAATGTTTTGACTGCTTACAGCACAGGCGGAAACCAAAGTCACTTTATCAGTTGTTTATGCTTCAGTCAGACGCCACGTCTCTCTCTCTCTCTCTGCATTTTAAATAGACTTGAAGTGTAAAAAGACTTGCTTCACTACTGACATGTTGGTGAACCACGTCTCGTTGATTTCAGTGGATTTGTTTCAACTGTGGCTACTGGACGTTTAGTAAACGGACACGCAGCGTTTGCACTGTAGTTCGGGGGTCAGGGAGGAGGTGAGTTCTGTTGAAGCAGTGAGTAGAAGTTAAAACCAGAGGGTGAGGGGGGTTGAGGGCTTTGTACAAGTACTACGCAGTATAGAAAGGGCTTTTCAAAACAAAAAATTTGATATTACAATTTACAATATACAACAACTCATGTCACAACGAAGGATGTGAGAATATACACTGAAATGCACAAGAGCTTTTGGAAGAATTTTTTTGAATAATTATATTTTTTTTTTTTATATCGTCCGATACCAAAAACGGTTGTAAATCACTTTTACATTACAAGGGTTTACAAATGTACAATTATACAGTCAGAAATATGTGTTCACTACTAGGATACATTATAGATAGTCAACAGCAAAAACCAGAAAAACTACAAAGTTTTTTATATATATATATGCAAAGGTCTACACCAAGTATACACTCTATATATATATATATATACACACATATATATAGAGAGAGAGAGATGGAAGCAGGACCGGAAACTAATCTCCCATGCTAAATGATCTGCTGGTAAGCGCATGGCTTGTGTCTGTTTGTGACTATGATTCGGTGACGACGTCAGTCAAATTAAATACGTTTGTTCCATCCCATAATAGCGATATGACATAGAACTGTGTATGCCACAGCAGTAGCAAAAAAAAAAAAGTGAAATGATTCTAGTTTATTCAAAAGACGAATAAAGAAAAAAGAAAAAAAGGGGGAGAAGTAACGGAGGGTCGGGACGCATCTCACCCCCCTCTAAACTAACCAAGGCTTCCTTCCTGTTCAGACACAGGCTCCTACCAATGGGTTACCGTGGCGATAAGAGTGGGAGGGGAAAAGGAGGAGGGTTGGAGTAGGTAAAGAGGGTTCTACATGATGTCATTGTGGGTAGGGCAGTAGTTTACATTATCTCATTAAGAGGGGAATAGAGGGGGTGGGGGTATAGGGTGGTAGGGTGTGGGATATAATGGGGTAGTAGTTAACATGATGTCATTTTTCATGTAGGTTATATAGGCTAGGGCTTATGGTATAAAAATACATGACATTCCAACACAACTTCAGCTGCGCACAGAGGGTGGCCGTCCTACATGTTGAATCACCCACCGTTCCTCCACACTCAGCCGGTGATCTACTGAGCACGGCCGACGTTCCTGTTGCTCTGTCTTGTCCCTAAGGGTTAAGGTGTAGTGAACAAGGGGTTGGAAGGGTAGTAGTTTACATGATGCCGTTGGGAGGGCCACAGAGAGGACCCAAGTCCACTCCATTCTTCATGTAGTATTTCTCCAGCTTTGCCAGGATGTGTTTGCCATACGTATATTTCCTCAGAGTGGAGATGTGGGGCCGGATCTGAGGGGTGAGGTTGGGCAGAGAGGCAGAGAGAGAGAGAGAGAGAGAGAGAGAGAGAGAGGCAGAGAGAGAGAGAGAGAGAGAGAGGCAGAGAGAGAGAGAGAGGCAGAGAGGCAGAGAGAGAGAGAGAGGCAGAGAGGCAGAGAGGCAGAGAGAGAGAGAGGCAGAGAGGCAGAGAGAGAGAGAGAGAGGCAGAGAGAGAGAGGCAGAGAGAGAGAGAGAGAGAGAGAGAGGCAGAGAGAGAGAGGGAGAGGGAGAGAGAGAGAGAGAGAGAGAGAGAGAGAGAGAGAGAGAGGCAGAGAGAGAGAGAGAGAGAGAGAGGCAGAGAGAGAGGCAGAGGCAGAGAGAGAGAGAGAGAGAGAGAGAGAGAGAGAGAGAGAGAGAGAGATAAGTAAACACACAATTGCAGACACATCTATTCATATTCACTCTCTTTCCCTCTCTCACAGACAAACTCATGCGCCCTTAAAAAAATGAAGGGTTAAGAAGGTAGATGGAATGTCTGGTACACTCCGGAATTATCAGAAGTCATTCATGAAATAGATGAGGCTTGGGTCAAGGCCAGGAACACAGGTTTAGTCCCTGTCTGGAAAGCTTTTCAGCAACTGAGGAATCATTGTGTAAAACAAATCTGAAAGGCTAAATCTGATTATTATGTAACCGATTGTAATGGGAACACGGTTAATTCAGGAAAACGGTCAAATCCCTTAAGGGTTCTACTTTCTCCTCTCTGCCACAACTTCTATGCCTATTCACAATGATATTGGGCTGGATGCTGACAGAGCATCCCAAACATGCTCAATGGGTGACATGCCTGGTGAGTATGCAGGCCATGGAAGAACTGGGACATTTTCAGCTTCCAGGAATTGTGTCCAGATCCTTGTGACATGGGGTCGTGCATTATTATGCTGAAACATGAGGCGATGCCGGTTGATGGATGGCACGACAATGGGCCTCAGGATCTCGTCACGGTATCTGTGCATTCAAATTGCCATCGATAAAATGCAATTGTGCTTGTTGTCCGTAGCTTATGCCTGCCCATACCATAACCCCACCATGGGGCACTCTGTTCACAACGTTGTCGTCAGCAAACCGCTCGCCCACACAATGCCATACACGTGGTCTGCGGTTATGAGGCCGGTTGGACGTACTGCCAAATTCTCTAAAACGACGTTGGAGGCGGTTTATGGTAGAGAAATTAACATTACATTCTCTGGCAACAGCTCTGGTGGACATTTCTGCAGTCAGCATGCCAATTGCACACTCCCTCAAAACTTGAGACATCTGTGGCATTGTGTTATGTGATAAAACAACACATATTATTTTAGAGTGGCCTTTTATTGTCCCCAGCAGAAGGTGCAACTGTTTTAATGATCATGCTGTTTAATCAGCTTCTTGATATGCCACACCTGTCAGGTGGATGGATTATCTTGGCAAAGGAGAAATGCTCACTAACAGGGATGTAAACAAATGTGTACACAAAATTTGAGAGAAATAAGCTTTTTGTGCGTATGGAACATTTCTGGGATCTTTTATATCAGCTCATGAAACACGGGACCAACACACTTTACACGTTGCGTTTATTTATGTTTAGTGTAGTTTGGGTGCATTTGTAAAAGAGACCTAGATCTCAATATGTCTTCTCTGTTATAAAATAAAGGTTAAATACAAATAAAAAATAATTTCACTCACTCAAACTACTTCAAACACTCACTCAAACTACCTCAAAACACTCACTCAAACTACTTCACACCTACCTTGTGCATGACGATCTTTCTCTGTGTGGGTTCGGCCACGTCAATCATTTTCTGCACCACATAGTTGGCGTACTGGTCCTTCATCATGGTGTACAAGGCGCTGTGGGGACCCTCCGTCAGGATACACACCTCGTCTATCAACACGGCCCGCTCCGCACGCGACGCATGGCTCACACACTTCTCCACCACGTTACTGCAGAGAGAGAGGAGGTTGGTTAGTACACTGCTACAACAGGTTGACTGTAACTTTGTGACAACCGAAGATGTCAACATGGTTTATAAATCAACGTGATTAATTGATGTGTGTGTGTGTGTGTGTACCTGGCGAACTTGTGTTGGCTGAGCCCCAGTACGTTTCCTCTGATCTCAGCTACTATCTTGCTCTTATCCTCCGCTCTGCCGTGTTCCAACACATGCTGGATCACATAGTTACCATACTGGTCCTAGCAGAGAGAGAAAGAGAAGGAGAGGAGAGAGAAAGAGCAGAGTTTTGTATTTACGTTAGCTACTTGGCAAGGCTGAGCATTTACGTTAGCTACTTGGCAAGGCTGAGCATTTACGTTAGCTACTTGGCAAGGCTGAGCATTTACGTTAGCTACTTGGCAAGGCTGAGCATTTACGTTAGCTACTTGGCAAGGCTGAGCATTTACGTTAGCTACTTGGCAAGGCTGAGCATTTACGTTAGCTACTTGGCAAGGCTGAGCATTTACGTTAGCTACTTGGCAAGGCTGAGCATTTACGTTAGCTACTTGGCAAGGCTGAGCATTTACGTTATCTACTTGGCAAGGCCGAGCATTTACGTTAGCTACTTGGCAAGGCTGAGCATTTACGTTAGCTACTTGGCAAGGCCGAGCATTTACGTTAGCTACTTGGCAAGGCTGAGCATTTACGTTAGCTACTTGGCAAGGCTGAGCATTTACGTTAGCTACTTGGCAAGGCTGAGCATTTACATTAGCTACTTGGCAAGGCTGAGCATTTACGTTAGCTACTTGGCAAGGCTGAGCATTTACGTTAGCTACTTGGCAAGGCTGAGCATTTACGTTAGCTACTTGGCAAGGCTGAGCATTTACGTTAGCTACTTGGCAAGGCCGAACACTTGTTTCAACAAGTTTCAAGCTCTAGCAGTTTTCAGCCAAAACCACAATCCAGAATGTCAGTGTGATGACAATGTCCTCATCTTGACACCAGCAGATGCATTTTTAACAACAGTTTTGCAACAAAATGACCGGTCAAACCGGCAGCGTTTTTTTTTTTTTACCTGCACCAGTTGTTCTGTGTGTTGGTGCAGCTCCTCCAGAATGGACAGGGTCTGGTCTGGAAGGCAGTGTTCTAGAATACGCTGGATCACTCTACAACCGTAGGGGTGGGTGGAGAGGGCAAACACCTGCACAGAGACACACACACACACACACACACACACACACGTTATACACCTGCGGGGACACACACCTACACCTTAAATCTTTGTTCACTCATTCACACACCCGGCTCCCACACACACACACCCGGTGCCCGCCCACAAACACACACACACACACACACACATGTTATACACCTGCGGGGACACACACCTACACCTTAAACCTTTGTTCACTCATTCACACACCCGGCTCCCACACACACACACCCGGTGCCCGCCCGCCCACACACACACACACACACACACACACACACACACACACACACACACACACACACACACACCAGTGAAAGACAGATGAAAGTCCATTCCTGATAACCTACCTAACCAGCTAGACAAACAATCACTAACATTTACGCAACTGACTATCTGATGGGTAGGAATGAAAAACACAGGGAAAACATGTGTGGAAATTGGTACCATTGTAAAAATCCAAGAGCCCAATCAAATGTGACTGACATACAGACAATCTTTGTGTATGCTAAAATAACCATTTATAGTGCATTAGCTCCCTCTTTAAAAAACACAAGCTTTATGCTAATGTTGACATTTAGTCAGTGGACAGAAGATGGCTGCCGCTGCGCTGCTGTTTCCATTACCATGGTGACCCACCTGTCCCCTGTGGGAGATGATAATAATAATAATAATAATAATATGCCATTTAGCAGACGCTTTTATCCAAAGCGACTTACAGTCATGCGTGCATACATTTTTGTGTATGGGTGGTCCCGGGGATCGAACCCACTACCTTGGCGTTACAAGCGCCGTGCTCTACCAGCTGAGCTACAGAGGACCATGATGATGATGATGATGATGGTGTGTGTGTGTGTGTGTGTGTGTGTGTATGGTGGAGTGTGTGTGTGTATGGTGGTGTGTGTGTGTGTGTATGGTGGAGTGTGTGTGTGTATGGTGGAGTGTGTGTGTGTATGGTGGAGTGTGTGTGTGTATGGTGGAGTGTGTGTGTGTATGGTGGAGTGTGTGTGTGTGTATGGTGGAGTGTGTGTGTGTGTATGGTGGAGTGTGTGTGTGTATGGTGGAGTGTGTGTGTGTATGGTGGAGTGTGTGTGTGTGTGTATGGTGGTGTGTGTGTGTGTATGGTGGTGTGTGTGTGTGTGTGTATGGTGGAGTGTGTGTGTGTATGGTGGAGTGTGTGTGTGTGTATGGTGGTGTGTGTGTGTATGGTGGTGTGTGTGTGTATGGTGGAGTGTGTGTGTGTATGGTGGAGTGTGTGTGTGTATGGTGGAGTGTGTGTGTGTGTGGTGGAGTGTGTGTGTGTATGGTGGAGTGTGTGTGTCACCCACCTGTCCCTTGAAGGCGTCTATGATGAAGTGTAGTGCGTGGGGTTGAACACACTCGATACACTTCTGCACCACGTGGTTCCCGTTCTGATCCTTCACACACTTCAACACATGGCCGTCCAGCTCCCGTACCATCTCACTCTGCAACACACACACACACACACACAGGGTTAGAGATAAACACACAAACGCACAGGGTTTCAAACACATGGTTACACACACACACAGATACACCAAATACTTTTGAGGTCAGATATCTGCATTTTCTAAACGCAGACCATCAAAAAAAATCTGCATTTTAAACCATTTCACCTACATTTCATATTAAAAGTCAAGTCTTTTTTTGCTTCATTAGAGTGATCAGGGATGTGCATCTATAGTTTTCCTTCACAGAAAATACATTAGTGCAACACGTTCGGCAGAAAATAGCTTCATTTTCATCAGATGACAACAGAAGTGCAACGCTATTTGGCTGGCAGTCACACAAGTAGGTTAAATGAGCTTACAATGAAATAGCAAGGTATTTTTTTTTGCAAAAACGATGCATGGCCATCATATTTCTAATGTTTTGCTTAAAGTTAATCTTGCATTTTACTGGAGAAAAGTAGGCTACACAGAGAAAAGTACCAGAGAAAAGTACCAGAGAAAAGTACCAGAGAAAAGTAGCGACACAGAGAAAAGTACCAGAGAAAAGTAGCGACACAGAGAAAAGTACCAGAAAAGTACCAGAGAAAAGTACCAGAGAAAAGTAGGCTACACAGAGAAAAGTACCAGAGAAAAGTACCAGAGAAAAGTACCAGAGAAAAGTAGCGACACAGAGAAAAGTACCAGAGAAAAGTAGCGACACAGAGAAAAGTACCAGAAAAGTACCAGAGAAAAGTACCAGAGAAAAGTAGGCTACACAGAGAAAAGTACCAGAGAAAAGTACCAGAGAAAAGTACCAGAGAAAAGTAGCGACACAGAGAAAAGTACCAGAGAAAAGTACCAGAGAAAAGTAGCTACACAGAGAAAAGTACCAGAGAAAAGTACCAGAGAAAAGTACCAGAGAAAAGTAGCGACACAGAGAAAAGTACCAGAGAAAAGTACCAGAGAAAAGTAGCTACACAGAGAAAAGTACCAGAGAAAAGTACCAGAGAAAAGTACCAGAGAAAAGTACCAGAGAAAAGTACCAGAGAAAAGTAGCGACACAGAGAAAAGTACCAGAGAAAAGTACCAGAGAAAAGTACCAGAGAAAAGTAGCGACACAGAGAAAAGTACCAGAGAAAAGTACCAGAGAAAAGTACCAGAGAAAAGTACCAGAGAAAAGTACCAGAGAAAAGTAGCGACACAGAGAAAAGTACCAGAGAAAAGTACCAGAGAAAAGTAGGCTACGCATCAGAGCGCTGTCTGCTGATAGAACCCCCGTTCCTGAATTGTCATCAGAGTGGAGAAATGCAACTGAAGCAGAAAATTAGTCTGATGCCGAGCAGAAATTACAATAAGAAGCATTTTAGTGTATCTTATGCGTTTGACCTTTTTTCTTCTGCGTGATCAAACAAAGAATTCTGAGTTAATGTGACCCTTGAGATGTCTGGCCTTGTGGTTCTATGAGTGCTTATTTTGTAATAACCAGGAGTAACAGTCGGACACTTACAAGCCTTTTTATCCTCTTAAAACAACAGCTAGCGGCTACATTTGACATTTTATTCATTTAGCACACGCTCTTATCCAGAGCGACTTACAGGAGCAATTAGGGTTAAGTGCCTTGCTCAAGGGCATATCGACAGATTTTTCACCTAGTCGGCTCGGGGATTAGAACCAGCGACCTTTCGGTTACTGGCACAACGCTCTTATCCACTAAGCTACCTGCCGCCCTCTTTACAAGCTGCAAGTCATTTAAAGCTACTGTAGCAGGAGTCAACACGCACCTCAATTACTGTTCATATTCACACAAACAGTCTCCAGTTGGCCTTCGCTTTGAGGCTTCTCATACACAGACATGGACAATGTGCGTGCGTGCGCACGTACGTACACACACACACAGTTGAATACATACTATAACTTGTTGGTCTGAGGGGATGAACTCCAGTGCCTTCTGTATGACTCTACAGCCGTACATCTGTAGGGCCAGAGACAGGACATGACCCCGGATCCTCTCGGCTACAGCCAGCTTCTGGTCCACACTGCCAAACTACACACACAGAGAGACAGAGAGAGAGAGACACAGAGAGAGAGACACAGAGAGAGAGACACAGAGAGAGAGACACAGAGAGAGAGAGACAGACAGAGAGAGAGGGAGGGACAGAGGGAGGGACAGAGCGAGAGACAGAGAGAGAGAGACAGAGAGAGAGAGAGAGAGAGAGACCAGTTAACACACTTTTAGATGATGATGTAGCAAAACACACAACCAATGTTACACACAGAGTGACAGGCCTGTTACAAATCAGACAACTCAAAGAACTTCTGGAGAAAGTACCTGGCAAAAAACAACAACGTAAATACCCCCCCCAATATTTGGAAGATGTTCTTAATGTCCGGTATCCTCAGTGTACACACACCTCAAAGAACTTCTGGATGACATAGTTTCCGAAGACGTCGACCATGAGTTGGTAGGCAGCCTGGAGGATCTCACTAAAGACCAGCTGACGCTCTGCTGAGCTGGCCCTCTCCAACTTCAACTGGATAAACCTGGAGATTCACAACACTCCTCGATTAATGTTCTTCTATTTACCACATAGGGATGTAGAGAGAGATGAGAGAGAGAGAGAGAGAGAGAGAGAGAAATATCTAAGAGACAAGGCAAGAAGGGCCTTCTGCGCCATCAAAAGGAACATAAAACATGACATCCCAACTAGGATCTGGCTAAAAATACTTTTAGCAGTTATAGAACCCATTGCCCTTTATGGTTGTGAGTGGCAGCAAGGCTTGGGGGGGGGTCCACTCACCAACCAATGAGATGAGAGAGCGAGCGAGCCGTGCTGGTCCTGGCTGAACTCCATGATGTGTGTGTGTCTACGTCTCTCTACCTGCTGCCATGCTGGTCCTGGCTGAACTCCATGATGTGTGTCTCTACGTCTCTCTACCTGCTGCCATGCTGGTCCTGGCTGAACTCCATGATGTGTGTCTCTACGTCTCTCTACCTGCTGCCATGCTGGTCCTGGCTGAACTCCATGATGTGTGTGTGTCTCTACGTCTCTCTACCTGCTGCCATGCTGGTCCTGGCTGAGCTCCATGATGTGTGTGTGTCTACGTCTCTCTACCTGCTGCCATGCTGGTCCTGGCTGAACTCCATGATGTGTGTGTCTACGTCTCTCTACCTGCTGCCATGCTGGTCCTGGCTGAACTCCATGGTGTGTGTCTCTACGTCTCTCTACCTGCTGCCATGCTGGTCCTGGCTGAACTCCATGATGTGTGTGTGTCTCTACGTCTCTCTACCTGCTGCCATGCTGGTCCTGGCTGAACTCCATGATGTGTGTGTCTACGTCTCTCTACCTGCTGCCATGCTGGTCCTGGCTGAACTCCATGATGTGTGTCTCTACGTCTCTCTACCTGCTGCCATGCTGGTCCTGGCTGAACTCCATGATGTGTGTGTGTCTCTACGTCTCTCTACCTGCTGCCATGCTGGTCCTGGCTGAACTCCATGGTGTGTGTCTCTACGTCTCTCTACCTGCTGCCATGCTGGTCCTGGCTGAACTCCATGGTGTGTGTCTCTACGTCTCTCTACCTGCTGCCATGCTGGTCCTGGCTGAACTCCATGATGTGTGTGTGTGTCTCTACGTCTCTCTACCTGCTGCCATGCTGGTCCTGGCTGAACTCCATGATGTGTGTGTGTCTACGTCTCTCTACCTGCTGCCATGCTGGTCCTGGCTGAACTCCATGATGTGTGTGTCTCTATGTCTCTCTACCTGCTGCCATGCTGGTCCTGGCTGAACTCCATGATGTGTGTGTGTCTCTACGTCTCTCTACCTGCTGCCATGCTGGTCCTGGCTGAACTCCATGATGTGTGTGTGTCTCTACGTCTCTCTACCTGCTGCCATGCTGGTCCTGGCTGAACTCCATGATGTGTGTGTGTCTCTACGTCTCTCTACCTGCTGCCATGCTGGTCCTGGCTGAACTCCATGATGTGTGTGTGTCTCTACGTCTCTCTACCTGCTGCCATGCTGGTCCTGGCTGAACTCCATGGTGTGTGTCTCTACGTCTCTCTACCTGCTGCCATGCTGGTCCTGGCTGAACTCCATGGTGTGTGTCTCTACGTCTCTCTACCTGCTGCCATGCTGGTCCTGGCTGAACTCCATGGTGTGTGTATCTACGTCTCTCTACCTGCTGCTGTGCTGGTCCTGGCTGAACTCCATGGTGTGTGTCTCTACCTGCTGCCATGCTGGTCCTGGCTGAACTCCATGATGTGTGTGTGTCTACGTCTCTCTACCTGCTGCCATGCTGGTCCTGGCTGAACTCCATGATGTGTGTGTCTACGTCTCTCTACCTGCTGCCATGCTGGTCCTGGCTGAACTCCATGATGTGTGTGTCTCTACGTCTCTCTACCTGCTGCCATGCTGGTCCTGGCTGAACTCCATGATGTGTGTGTCTCTATGTCTCTCTACCTGCTGCCATGCTGGTCCTGGCTGAACTCCATGATGTGTGTGTCTCTATGTCTCTCTACCTGCTGCCATGCTGGTCCTGGCTGAACTCCATGATGTGTGTGTGTCTCTACGTCTCTCTACCTGCTGCCATGCTGGTCCTGGCTGAACTCCATGGTGTGTGTCTCTACGTCTCTCTACCTGCTGCCATGCTGGTCCTGGCTGAACTCCATGATGTGTGTCTCTACGTCTCTCTACCTGCTGCCATGCTGGTCCTGGCTGAACTCCATGGTGTGTGTCTCTACGTCTCTCTACCTGCTGCCATGCTGGTCCTGGCTGAACTCCATGGTGTGTGTCTCTACGTCTCTCTACCTGCTGCCATGCTGGTCCTGGCTGAACTCCATGATGTGTGTGTGTCTCTACGTCTCTCTACCTGCTGCCATGCTGGTCCTGGCTGAACTCCATGATGTGTGTGTCTACGTCTCTCTACCTGCTGCCATGCTGGTCCTGGCTGAACTCCATGATGTGTGTCTCTACGTCTCTCTACCTGCTGCCATGCTGGTCCTGGCTGAACTCCATGATGTGTGTGTGTCTCTACGTCTCTCTACCTGCTGCCATGCTGGTCCTGGCTGAACTCCATGGTGTGTGTCTCTACGTCTCTCTACCTGCTGCCATGCTGGTCCTGGCTGAACTCCATGGTGTGTGTCTCTACGTCTCTCTACCTGCTGCCATGCTGGTCCTGGCTGAACTCCATGATGTGTGTGTGTGTCTCTACGTCTCTCTACCTGCTGCCATGCTGGTCCTGGCTGAACTCCATGATGTGTGTGTGTCTACGTCTCTCTACCTGCTGCCATGCTGGTCCTGGCTGAACTCCATGATGTGTGTGTCTCTATGTCTCTCTACCTGCTGCCATGCTGGTCCTGGCTGAACTCCATGATGTGTGTGTGTCTCTACGTCTCTCTACCTGCTGCCATGCTGGTCCTGGCTGAACTCCATGATGTGTGTGTGTCTCTACGTCTCTCTACCTGCTGCCATGCTGGTCCTGGCTGAACTCCATGATGTGTGTGTGTCTCTACGTCTCTCTACCTGCTGCCATGCTGGTCCTGGCTGAACTCCATGATGTGTGTGTGTCTCTACGTCTCTCTACCTGCTGCCATGCTGGTCCTGGCTGAACTCCATGGTGTGTGTCTCTACGTCTCTCTACCTGCTGCCATGCTGGTCCTGGCTGAACTCCATGGTGTGTGTCTCTACGTCTCTCTACCTGCTGCCATGCTGGTCCTGGCTGAACTCCATGGTGTGTGTATCTACGTCTCTCTACCTGCTGCTGTGCTGGTCCTGGCTGAACTCCATGGTGTGTGTCTCTACGTCTCTCTACCTGCTGCCATGCTGGTCCTGGCTGAACTCCATGATGTGTGTGTGTCTACGTCTCTCTACCTGCTGCCATGCTGGTCCTGGCTGAACTCCATGATGTGTGTGTCTACGTCTCTCTACCTGCTGCCATGCTGGTCCTGGCTGAACTCCATGATGTGTGTGTCTCTACGTCTCTCTACCTGCTGCCATGCTGGTCCTGGCTGAACTCCATGATGTGTGTGTCTCTATGTCTCTCTACCTGCTGCCATGCTGGTCCTGGCTGAACTCCATGATGTGTGTGTCTCTATGTCTCTCTACCTGCTGCCATGCTGGTCCTGGCTGAACTCCATGATGTGTGTGTGTCTCTACGTCTCTCTACCTGCTGCCATGCTGGTCCTGGCTGAACTCCATGGTGTGTGTCTCTACGTCTCTCTACCTGCTGCCATGCTGGTCCTGGCTGAACTCCATGATGTGTGTCTCTACGTCTCTCTACCTGCTGCCATGCTGGTCCTGGCTGAACTCCATGGTGTGTGTCTCTACGTCTCTCTACCTGCTGCCATGCTGGTCCTGGCTGAACTCCATGATGTGTGTGTCTACGTCTCTCTACCTGCTGCCATGCTGGTCCTGGCTGAACTCCATGATGTGTGTGTGTCTACGTCTCTCTACCTGCTGCCATGCTGGTCCTGGCTGAACTCCATGATGTGTGTGTGTCTGTATGTCTCTCTACCTGCTGCCATGCTGGTCCTGGCTGAACTCCATGATGTGTGTGTGTCTCTACGTCTCTCTACCTGCTGCCATGCTGGTCCTGGCTGAACTCCATGATGTGTGTCTCTACGTCTCTCTACCTGCTGCCATGCTGGTCCTGGCTGAACTCCATGATGTGCCCAGCGATCTCTCTCAGCTGCAGGTTGGGGTAGCGGTTGTTCCGGAAGTCTTCCAGGAGCCGGCTCCGCCCTGACGGCATCATGTCCGACATTCCGTAGCGTAGCCGTGACGACGGGAAGAGCTGGCTGCTGGGAGAGAAGAGGGAGGAGCCAGAACTCGCGCTGCGATACTTCGCCTCCGCCCCTGGAGCAGCAGAGATGAAACGACCGCTGCCATTGGTCAGACCTCCTGTGGAAGGGTTCAGAGGAAGGATGGTTAGTGCTGATTGGACAACATAATAATAATAATAACGATGATAAAATGTTATAACCCCAAAAATACACGGCAAGTTTTATGTCAGCATGGTAACAATAGACCTTGTCACTCACCCAGGTTGAGGTTGGATGAGGAGCTGTGATTGGACAGAGAGGGGGGTGGAGTTAGGGAGTGGGAGGGGCCTTGGTTGGGCAGGGGCATTCCGACCGGCCCGGGGGAGGAGCTAAAGCCCAGGGTTCCGTTGTAGAACCCCCCGTGGCCAATGGGAGTGAGGCTGGACTGCGTGCGTTTGTACAGGTCACTACTGCCGGTCAGAGAGTCACGACGAGAACTGCTGCCACCGCTGGAGTTAGCCACTGGAGAGAAACAGAGAGACCATTAACACACACATATATATACACACATACATACATACATACATATATACATACACATATATACACAAAAAACAACCATTGCTGTCACTAGAGTTGGCCGGTAGAGAGAGCTATTCACACATACAGTGCATTCAGAAAGTATTCAGACCCCTCGACTTTTCCACATTTTGTTACGTTACAGCCTTATTCTAAAATTGATTAAATAGTTTTTCTCTCATCAATCTACACACAATACCCCATAATTACAAAGCAAAAACAGATTTTTAGAAACATTTCCAAATGTATAAAAAATAAATGAAATATCACATTCACATAAGTATTCAGACCCTTTACTCAGTACTTTGTTGAAGCACCTTTGGCAGCGATTACAGCCTTGTGTCTTCTTGGGTAGGACGCTACAAGCTTGGCACACCTGTATTTGGGGACATTCTCCCATTCTTCTCTGCAGATCCTCTCAAGCTTGTATAGACAGGTGTGTGCCTTTCAAAATCATGTCCAATCCATTTAATTTACCACAGGTAGACTCCAATCATGTTGTAGAAACATTTCAAGGATGATCAATGGAAACAGGATGCACCTGAGTCTCATAGCAAACGGTCTGAATACTTATGTAAATAAGGTATCGTTTTTTATTTGTAATACATTAGCAAAAATGTCTAAAAACCTGTTTTCACTTTGTCATTATGGGGTATTGTGTGTAGATTGATGAGAAGAAAAAAAAAGTATTTCATCCATTTTAGGATAAGGCTGTAAAGATAGCTAGCTACACTAGACTGCTAAGTTAGTTAGCCAGCTAGCTAGCTACACTAGCCAGTTAAGTTAGTTAGCCAGCTAGCTAGCAAGGCTAATTCAGGCTATTTTGCTGTGACCTTGTCTAAAACAACTCCATATTAAACAACAGTCTACCTGTTGGTTGATCATTGTAGCCTACTCCTCAGTTAGCCAACTTAATTTCGTAATTGTAATTCCATTTTGCATCGATTAGAAATCAATGGTGAAGAAAGGCACTGGAGGGAATAGCGTTTGTTTTACGGGCTCCTGACCAATTGTGCTATTTTGTGTATTTTTTTTTTGCGATGATCTTAACTTATTTTGTACATAATGTTTCTGCCATTGTTTCCTATGACCGAAAAGAGCTTCTGGACATCAGAACAGTGATCACTAACCTTGATTTGAAAGAGGACTTCTACTTCAATGAGTCGGAGGATAAATACATGTATTATTCCAGACCAGGCACAAATCCCCGCCACTCGAAGGAGGAGGAGACGGTGCAATAGAGGCTAGCGTTTGGGATACCTGACAAGACTACGTCAGAGAGTGGACAAAAAAAATCGCCTCTACCCTCCATTCTATTGGTGAACGTGCAATCACTGGAGAATAAACTGGATGAGCTCCGTTCGAGACTGATCTGAAGAACTGTAATATCCTATGTTTCTCAGAGTTGTGACTGAACGAGTACATTGTGAATATAAATCTAGCTGGTTTATCTTTCGGCATGACAGATCGGCAACATCGGGGAAGCTCAGGGGAGGGGGTGTCTCTCTCTTTGTTAACAACAGCTGGTGTGCAATCTCTAATATTAGGAGGTCTTGAGGTTCTGTTCACCTGTGTTAGAATACCTAATGATAAGCTGTAGACCATAATATTTAAAAAGAGAGTTTTGATCTATATTTTTAGTAGCTGTCTATTTACCACCACAAATCGATGCTGGCACTAAGACCATACTCAACGAGCTGTATAGGTCATAAGAAAATAAGAAAATACACACCCAGCGGCGCTCCTAATGGCCAGTGACTTTAATGCAGGAAAACTGAAATCCGTTTTACCGTATTTCTACCAGCATGAGGTGAAAAAACTCTAGATCACCTTTACTCCACACACAGACATGCATAAAAAGCTCTCCCTCCCTTTCGCAAATCTGACCATAACTCTATCCTGTTGATTCCTGCTTACAAGCAAAAACTCAAAACAGGAAGTACCAGTGACGCGCTCAATATGGAAGTGGTCAGATGAAGCGGATGCTAAGCTACAGAACTGTTTCGCTAGCATAGACTGGAATATGTTCTGGGATTCATCCAATGGCATTGAGGAGTTTACCACATCAGTCACTGGCTCATTAATAGGTGCATCAACAACGTATTCACCACAGTGACCGTACGTACATATCCCAACCAGAAGCTATGGATTACAGGCAACATCTGCACTGAGCTAAAGGCTAGAGCTGCCGATTTCAAGGAGCGGGACACTAATCCGGACGCTTATAAGAAATCCCGCTACAACCACCAAATAACCATCAAACACGCAAAGTGTCAATACAGGACGAAGATCGAATCGTACTACACCGGCTCTGATGCTCATTGGATGTGGCAGGGCTTGCAAACTATAACAGATTACCAGACGAGATAAATACATTCTATGCTTGCTCCGAGGCTAGCAACACTGAACCATGCATGAGAGCACCAGCTATTCCGGACGACTGTGTGATCACGCTCTTCGTAGCCGATGTGGGTAAGACCTTTAAACAGGTTAACATTCACAAGGCTGCAGGGCAAGACGGATTACCAGGACGTGTACTCAAAGCATGCGCTGAGCAGCTGGCAAGTGTCTTCACTGACATTTTCAACCTCTCCCTGACCTAGTCTGTAATACCTACATGTTTCAAGCAGACCACCATAGTCCCTGTGCCCAAGAATGCCAAGGTAACCTGTCTAAATGACTATCGCCCCGTAGCACCCACATCTGTAGCCATGAAATGCTTTGAAAGGCTGGTCATGGCACACGTCAACACCATCATCCCAGACACCCTGGACCCACTGCAATTTGCATACCGCCCAAACAGATCCATAGATGACGCAATATCTAGTACTCTCCACACTGCCCTTTCCCACCTGGACAAAAGGAACACCTACGTGAGAATGCTGTTCATTGACTACAGCTCAGCGTTCAACACCAGTGCCCTCATCACTAAGCTAAGGACCCTGGGATTAAACACCTGCAACTGGATCCTGGACGGGCCGCCCCCAGGATCCGCCACGCTGACCCTCAACATGGCGGCCCTTCAGGGGTGCGTGCTTAGTCCCCTCCTGCACTCCCTGTTCTCCCACGACTGCGTGTCCGCGCACGAGTCCAACACCATCATTAAGTTTGCAGACGACACAACGGTGGTAGGCCTGATCACAGATGAAACAGCCTATAGGGAGGAGGTCAGAGACCTGGCAGTGTGGTGCCAGGAAAACAACCTCTCCCTTCAACGTCAGCAAGACAAAGGAGCTGATCATGGACTACAGGAAACGGTGGGCCGAGCCCGCCCCCAATCAACATCGATGGGGCTGTAGTGGAGCAGGTCGAGAGCGTCAAGTTCTTCTGTGTCAACATCACTAAGGAATTATCTTGGTCCAACGCTTCTTCCCCCTCAAGAGGCTGAAAAGATTTGGCATGGGCCCTCAGATCATCCAAAAAGTATACAGTGATTGGCTGCATCACCACTTGGTATGGCAACTGCTTGGCATCCGACTGCAAAGCTCTACAGAGGGTAGTGAGGACGGCCCAGTACATCATCCAGTACATCATCCAGTACATCATCCAGTACCTCTATACCAGGCGGTGTCAGAGGATGTCCCTAAAAATGATCAAGGACTCCAGCCACCAAGTCAGACTGTTCTCTCTGCTACCACATGGCAAGCAGTACCTATGCACCAAGTCTGGAACCAACAGGACCCTGAAGAGCTTCTACCCCCAAGCCATGAGACTGCTAAATAGTTAAATAGTTAAACAATAGCTACCCGGACTATCTGCATTGACCCTTTTTGCACTAACTCTTTTAACTCATCACATTCGCTGCTGTTACTGTTTATTATCTATCCTGTTGCCTAGTCACTTTATCCCTGCCAATATGTACATATCCACCTCAATTACCTCGTAAAACCCTGTACATGGACTCAGTACTGGTACCCCTGCACATGGACTCAGTACTGGTACCCCTGCATATCGACTTGGTACTGGTACCCCGTGTATATATCCAAGTTATCCTTACCCATTGTGTATCTATATTCCCTGTCTCATTATTTTTCTCTGTATTGTTGGGAAGTAAGGAAGTAAGCGTTTCACTGTTTGTCTACACCTGTTGTTTACGAAGCATGTGACTAATACCATTTGATTTGATTTCTACTTCACTTGCTACACATGAAGCCTCTGACGGTAGTGCTGCTTTGATTGACCGACAATAACAAGCTACACAGGTGAAAAGTGTGTAGGGCTACCAGTCTTTTTTTAAATGGGGTGCACCCATAAAAACTGTCATAAATCTATTGTTTTATTAACATTTCTAATGTCATGGTTTATCCCTGTATGTACAAATCTCACAGATAATTACATTTTAGACAAAGCCCTCATTAAAATAAGCATTTATTTTATTTTTCAAAAAACGAATACTCTCGCAAGTAATTGAATACTAACGTCCGTTCGCATACTCTAATAACCGTGCCCATCCCTGCTCTCCATTCTTAAGTCTACTGAGCCTTGGGGTTGCACAAACCACCACACATACACACCTGCAGTACCAAAGCCGCCCAACGTAGCTCCCAGTGTTGCACCGAGTGAAGAGCTGCTCTGACCAAAACCCAGAGAGGCGGAGCCAGGGCCCGGCTGGGCGGAGCCTTTAGAGAAAACAACCAATCACCTTTGTTAATCTAAATTTGTCACTGAATTTAAAAATGCTAAAACAAAAGCTTTTTTTTTTTTTTAAACACACATTTTGGTCACGTTCCAGGCTGACTACATTACAGACACCTGCCAGATCTCACAATGCCTAGACAGGTTTTTGACATATGAACTACCACATGATATAGGAATCTGATGCCCGACTGCACAGTCTATGACGCTGCATGCTACCATTGGCTGATGCAATGCAACGTCTCCAATGTAGTCGGCCTGGAACCGACCTCTGCCAATTCACCCGTTTTGTTTTTCACTCACAGTACATTGATTGGCTACCTTGAGAGAAGAGGGAGGAGCTCTGAGAGGAGTTGCTAAGAGAGGAGGATCCATAAAAAGAGTTTCCTGACATAGCCCCTCCCCCCTGCTGCTGAGGCTGCTGGGATTGCATGGCTCGGAACGGACCATTGGCCCCGCCTCCCATACCGCCGTTAGCCCCACCACCCGCAGCTGCTGCAGCCGCCACTGGAGAGAGAGAGAGAGGGTAGAGAGAGAGGGTAGAGAGAGAGGGTAGAGAGAGGGGGTAGAGAGAGAGAGGGTAGAGAGAGAGAGGGGGTAGAGAGAGAGGGGGTAGAGAGAGAGGGTAGAGAGAGAGCGGGTAGAGAGAGAGAGGGTAGAGAGAGAGAGGGTAGAGAGAGAGAGGGTAGAGAGAGAGGGGGTAGAGAGAGAGGGGAGAGAGAGAGAGGGTAGAGAGAGAGGGTAGAGAGAGAGAGGGTAGAGAGAGAGAGGGTAGAGAGAGAGAGGGTAGAGAGAGAGAGGGTAGAGAGAGAGAGTAGAGAGAGAGGGTAGAGAGAGAGAGGGTAGAGAGAGAGAGGGTAGAGAGAGAGAGGGTAGAGAGAGAGAGGGTAGAGAGAGAGAGGGTAGAGAGAGAGGGGGTAGAGAGAGTCGACAGAGTAGAGCGAGAGAGAGTTGAGCAAAA
Organism: Coregonus clupeaformis; assembly: GCF_020615455.1. Lineage (NCBI taxonomy): Eukaryota > Metazoa > Chordata > Actinopteri > Salmoniformes > Salmonidae > Coregonus > Coregonus clupeaformis. The sequence goes on along the minus strand of NC_059199.1, from coordinate 58,168,344 downwards.
GAGGGGGTAGAGAGAGACGGGGAGTAGAGAGAAGGGGAGTAGAAAGAGGGGGTAGAGAGAGGGGGTAGAGAGAGGGGGTAGAGAGAGAGGGGGTAGAGAGAGAGGGGGTAGAGAGAGAGGGGGTAGAGAGAGAGGGGGTAGAGAGAGAGGGGTAGAGAGAGAGACATAAATAAAGCATCATAAGTGAGAGAGTCTGGTGGGCTGATCCAAGTGATGGAGAGATAATGTATTAGGGTGATTGAGTGACAGATGGAGTGATAGTGTAAATGGAGAAGTGAGTTACCTGCTTGTGCAGCGGATGGAGAGATAATAACAGACCCCGCGGGTGCCATGAGGCGTACGGGTCCGCCCCTAGATCCTGTGTTGACCACTAGCGCCCCTGTCTGGTCATAGTAAGCAGCTGGAGCCAGCATGGGATAGCCTGTAGAGAGGAACTCATGGGTTAATCGGTGTGTGTGTGCGTGTGCATGTGTGTGTGAGTGTGTGTAAATGTGTGAGTGTGTGTGTGTGTGTGTGTGTAAGTAAGTATCTTGCTCACCAGGCACGCCGGCAGCCAGCCCCTGTCCGAAGGCGAGCGCTGAGTTGACTGCTGCGGCGGAGATCAGCTGGTCGTTCTGCTGACCCTGTTGACCTTGGCTAGGGGTCAGCGGTCGCTGGTTACCGCCCCCACGCATCACCTGGGGTTACACAAAGGTTAGCCAATAGGAGGGCAGAGGGTCTGAGACTGAGCCAAGGGGAAACGCTGAGGAGCGGGAGGGCTGACAACGTGACATTGCACAAAATAATGTGCATGATTGCATAAATACTTTCTCTGGGCGTGCTTGTAGTAATCCTACAACCACAAAGCGGTGAGCACTGAAGCTAAAATGTCTGACAGTAGCTTTATCTAACGAGGAGAGGTCTAGCCAATAGGAAGCCACTGACCTGTTGTTGGTTCTGCTGGTTCTGTCCTTGAGCCTGTTGATTGGCTGAGTTGTTGGCAGCTGTAGCCTGTTGCTGGAACAGATTGGCTGGATACACTCCCCAGGGAGTGACCCCGTAGTACTGGGGAGGCATCACTGCTGGGCCTGAACACACACACACACACACTAAGTTTGTTGGTATAGGATGGTGGTTGCAACGCCAAGACAGTAGGTTAGATTCCTGGGACCACCCATATGTAGGGGAGGGAATGGCCGGCAGGGAGGTAGCTCAGTTGGTAGAGCATGGCGTTTGCAACGCCAGGGTTGTGGGTTCGATTCCCATGGGGTATGAAAATTTAAAAAAAGAATAATGTATGCACTAACTGTAAGTCGCTCTGGATAAGAGCGTCTGCTAAATGACGTAAATGTAAATGTAAAATGTCTGCACGCTGGACTGTCATTATGTTACCATAGTACTGGGGAGGCATCACCGCTGGATATGAAATGTTAAAAAAATGGCAGGAGAGTGTGCGTGTCTTACCCAGAGTTGCAGCAGCTGCCAGTCCAGCAGCGTAGGGGTCCGTTCCAGGCGGACCGGTACTGATGATGTAAGGGTTGGGAACAAACGCTTGAGCCAAACCTGAAAACACACAAAGAAATAAAAGGTCAGAGAGAAAGAGAGACTAGGGCTGTAACAGTCATGGAATTTTGGTTGACGTAACTGGCCAGAAAAAAAACAAACACATTTTCTCCTCTCCTCCGCTCCTGACTACACGTGCTGCCATAGAAAGAGAACGAATACAACAGCCATCCCCATTCATGACAATGGTGGCATAATGGGTGGACTGGCGGCCATTGCAAGTGTACCCACAGGAACAATGCAGGAAGTAAAATATGTGTTAAAATATGTGCAATGATTTGCTGATTCGGCTCAACTGACAAAAAAATAAATAATTGAATTGCATGAGCCACATCAGTTAACATAATTTGAATGAACATTCTACATTACCATGGAAATTATTGCATCACAATACCGGGCAGCCACTGTGAGTGTACCAATTACTGTATACTGACAAAGCCATCGTTCACGTGACACCGTTCATTCCCATGTGAAGACTCAATAACGCATTTGAAGCCCAGGAAGGCGGTTAAAGATGGCGTCTCATGGAGACATCAACACAGTGTGAGCTACTCCAGAGGTGACGTTGCAGGCTAGCACACCGCTGCCTCCTCTCTTTGAGTAACTCAAGTTGAAAGCCACCCAGGGTCCTGCAGGCTGCCACTAGCTACTAAATGATCTTATAACGTCTGTGTGTGATTTTTTATAAAATCGGTTCAAGGACATCTGGTGTAGTGGAATTAATTATTGGTGCCATGATAGTCTTTTTTTTTTTAATTAAACATGAAGATTGACATTTTCCCCTTAACTATAATGGGGATCCTGTTTTTTGCTAACAATGCCTGCAGTAACGCGGTCGGCCTGGAACTTCGTTGCTTCAATGAGAGGGGACAGTCGTTCTCCCCTGGAGCATGAGTTTACCAGTCAAACTGCCAGTGTTAGGTTTCCAAGCATGTTCTATTCATTCTATTTCTATATGTGTGCTGCTGCATTGTGGGAGGGGTGTTGCCTAGGCAACCGAAGACTCATTTGCTTGATGATTCAGCAAGGAGCAAAGGTTTCATCACAGTGTTAACACTAAAACCGCCTGGCCTTTCAGCATATAAGTACCCGCTAGAGAACGTTGACGGGCATCCACCTTAGCATACAGTGCATTGGGAATGTATTCAGACCCACATTTTGTTACGTTACAGCCTTATTCTAAAATGGATTAAATAAAAATTCTCTCATCATTCTACACACAATACCCCATAATGACAAAGTGAAAACAGGTTTTTATACATTTTTGCTAATTTATGAAAAATAAAAACAGAAAGGCCATATTTACGTAAGTATTCAGACCCTTTGCTATGAGACATGAAATTGAGCTCAGGTGCATCCAGTTTCCATCATCGTTGAGATGTTTCTACAACTTGATTGGAGTCCACCTGTGGTAAATTCAATGGATTGGACATGATTTGGAAAGGCACACACCTGTCTATATAAGGTCCCACAGTTGACAGTGCATGTCAGAGCAAATACTAAGCAATGAGGTCGAAGGAATTGTCCGTAGAGCTCCGAGACAGGATTGTGTCGAGGAACAGATCTGGGGAAGGGTACCAAAACATTTCTGCAGCGTTGAAGGTCCCCAAGAACACAGTGGCCTCCATCATTCTTAAATGGAAGAAGTTTGGATCCACCAAGACACTTCCTAGAGCTGGCCGCCCGGCCAAACTGAGCAATTGAGGGGAAGGACCCTTGGTCAGGGAGGTGACCAAGAACCTGATGGTCACTCTGAAAGCGCGCCAGAGTTCCTCTGTGGAGATGGGAAAACCTTCCAGAAGGACAACCATCTCTGCAGCACTCCACCAATCAGGCCTTTATGGTAGAGTGGCCAGACGGAAGCCACTCCTCAGTAAAAGACACATGACAGCCTGCTTGGAATTTGCCAAAAGGCACCAAAAGAAACAAGATTCTCTGGTCTGATGAAATCAAGATTGAACTTTTAGGCCTGAATGCCAAGCATCCCGTCTGGAGGAAACCAGGTACTGCTCATCACCTGGCCAATACCATCCCTACGGTGAAGCACGGTGGTGGCAGCATCATGCTGTGGGGATGTTTTTCAGTGGCAGGAACTGGGAGACTAGTCAGGATAGAGGGAAAGATGAACGGAGCAAAGTAGAGAGATCCTTGATGAAAACCTGATCCAGAGCATTCAGGACCTCAGACTGGGGCGAAGGTTCACCTTCCAACAGGACAACGCAGAAGTGGCTTCGGGACAAGTCTCTGAATGTCCTTGAGTGGCCTAGCCAGAGCCCGGACTTGAACCCGATCGAACATCTCTGGAGATACCTGAAAATAGCTGTGAAGCGACGCTCCCCATCCAACCTGACAAGAGCTTCAGAGGATCTGCAGAGAAGAATGGGAGAAACTCCCAAAATACAGGTGTGCCAAGCTTGTAGCGCCATACCCAAGAAGACTCAAGGTTGTAATCGCTGCCAAAAGGTGCTTCAACACTGAGTTAAGGGTCTGAATACTTATGTAAATATACTATTTAAGTTTTTAGTTGTTGTAATTAATTAGCATACCTTTCTAAAAAACCAGTTTTTGCTTTGTCATTATGGGGTATTGTGTGTAGATTGATGACGGGGGAAAAAAAACAATTTAATCAATTTTAGAACAAGGCTGTAACATAACAAAATGTGGAAAAAGTAAAGTGGTCTGAATACTTTCTGAATGCACTGTGTCTGATTTGACTCTCTGAGGGGAGATTATTTATTATTATTATTATATTATTCCAGCCTTTCATCCACAATTCTTCATCTACATCATCACATTGTTCTAAATTCAACCCTCTTCACCCTCATCATTCAGATCAATCAAACTCTTCATCATTCAGTTCATTGAAGTCACATGCACCATTATCAGTTTCAATCTGCTTTCCATCCCCCATTCATCCATTGACGACAGAATAGCTTTAACTTTAAATTAAAGTTTATTATATTACTAGTTTTTGCTTAGAAGCCAGAGCAAGTGGTCATGTGCTGAATGCCTGCACAGCACGGATATTCTTTGAAAATGTGAAATTTTGAAATAGAGCTGCACATCTTGAATTACGAGAGTTATTTAACAAAGGTTAATGTAATTGAAACAGCAGAATCTGCTCATCAGACTGTCAATTTAATATTGTCTATAGGCTAACTCTTACTATGTGTGAAATTAGTTTTGGTATAGTTTAACCTCCTGAGTGGCGCAGTGGTCTAAGGCACTGCATCGCAGTGCTAACTGTGCCACTAGAGATCCTGGTTCGAATCCAGGCTCTGTCGCAGCCGGCCGCGACCGGGAGACTCATGGGTGGCGCACAATTGGCCCAGCGTCGTCCAGGGTAGGGGAGGGAATGGCCGGCAGGGATGTAGCTCAGTTGATAGAGCATGGCGTTTGCAACGCCAGGGTTGTGGGTTCAATTCCCACGGGGGGCCAGTATATATAAAAAAATATGTATTCACTAACTGTAAGTTGCTCTGGATAAGAGCGTCTGCTAAATGACTAAAATGTAAATGTAAATGTAGTTTAGGTATAGTTTCGATGGGCCGGCTGTGCACGCTGACTGGCATCGTTTGTTACTTGCTCATCAAGTTGGATAGAGTCGAGGATATGTTTTGCGTTATTCTAACGGCCTTCCCTTACAATACATTTGATTAGTGATAGAGTTATAGTAAATAAAACAGTCCCATAACCACTTCTTTTTACAAAGTAAAACGTAAAAGAGAATGGTATCAAACCCCAAGGCGTGCGGTCAAATGATTTGCTGCTGATAAATAGGCATTCAACTCATCATTAAACTATTGTCTTTTAAATTAAAAATCAACCTCTTTACTCTTCCTTATCATTCAGTTTAGTCCTAATTTAAATTACATTGTGAAGTAAGGTGCACAATTATCACCCATTCATCCATTTGTGAGGAGAGAGAGACGCATTAGCGCCTGGCTGGGGACCAACGTCCTACAGCACATTGTCTTGGCGGGTTAACTTAGGAGTAGGTGTGATGACAGGTAAAAAAGGCGCTAAATACTTTCCGTTTGTGATTTCAAAATTCGGACACATGAGCAGTGTAAAATACAAACATTTAGGAAAAGTTAGGGAAGGAGCAGGACATAGGTTTTTTTTTTAGGCCAATCTTTTTTTTTATTACAAAATCAAACGTCAGTAGCTGTTGGCCTATGGCGGTTCTAGTGTTAAGAGTCCATGTTACGGCCAAAACTGACTCAACCGCACGAATGCCCAGCCGTCCCGTATTCAGTCAGCTTTTCGTTCCAATTTTTTTTTTTTTTATGTTTAAAACAGTTATGACTGTTATTTTATTTTCCTGACAGTCTTCATCCATAACCGTCGGTTACACTGTTATATGCTAATTGTGCCAGCCCTAAGAGTGAGACACACACACCTAGTCCAAGAACAACTTTTCGTCACTGAATAACTGCCCAGAAATGGGTCAGTGGAGTATCGTGTCTTTCACCTAAAACATAGAACGCAACAACACACACTCCCTCTGTCTCTGTCTCTTACCAATGTGAGATTGCTGTGCTGCTGCCAAGGCATATTGCTGCTGTTGGGCTGCTAGAGCACTGGGTCTCTGGAACAACTACACACACAGGTTATATTATATACTGTGCTTTCGGAAGGAATTCAGACCCCTTGACTTTTTCCACTTTGTTAAGTTACAGCCTTATTCTAAAATGGGTTAAATTGTTTCCCCCCCGGTCAATCTACACACAATACCCCATAATGACAAAGCAAAAACAGGTTTTTAGACATTTTAGAAAATATTTATATAAAATAAAATAAATGATTACAGCCTCAAGTCTTCTTGGGTATGGCGCTACAAGCTTGGCCCACGTGTATTTGGGGAGTTTCTCTGCAGATCCTCTCAAGCTCTGTCAGGTTGGATAGGGAGCATCGGTGCACAGCTATTTTCAGGTCTCTCCAGAGATGTTTGATCGGGTTCAAGTCCGGGCTCTGGCTGGGCCACTCAAGGACATTCAGACTTGTCCCGAAGCCACTCCTGCGTTGTCTTGGCTGTGTGCTTACGGTCGTTGTCCTGTTGGAAGGTGAACCTTCGACCCCAGTCTGAGGTCCTGGATGCTCTGGAGCAGGTTTTCATCAAGGATCTCTCTGTACTTTGCTCCGTTCATCTTTCTTTGTTTCATCAGACCAGAGAATCTTGTTTCTCATGGTCTGAGTCTTTAGGTGCCTTTTGGCAAACTCCAAGCGGGCTGTCATGTGTCTTTTACTGAGGAGGGGCTTCCGTCTGGCCACTCTACCATAATTTTTTTAGTTTTTTTGTCATTTAGCAGACGCTCTTATCCAGAGCGACTTACAGATATAGTGAGTGCATACATATATATATATAATTTTTTTTTCATACTGGTCCCCCGTGGGAAACGAACCATGCTCTACCATTTGAGCTACACGGGACTAAAGGCCTGATTGGTGGAGTGCTGCAGAGATGGTTGTCCTTCTGGAAGGTTCTCCCATCTCTATAGAGGAACTCTGGAGCTCTGTCAGAGTGACCATCGCGTTCTTGGTCACCTCCCTGACCAAGGCCCTTCTCCCCCAATTGCTCAGTTTGGTCGGGCGGCCAGCTCTAGGAAGAGTCTTGGTGGTTCCAAACTTCTTCCATTTAAGAATGATGGAGGCCACTGTGTTCTTGGGTACCTTCAATGCTGCAGAAATGTTTTTGGTACCCTTCCTCAGATCTGTACCTCGACACAATCCTGTCTTGGAGCTCTACGGACAATTCCTTCCACCTCATGGCTTGGTTTTTGCTCTGACATGCACTGTCAACTGTGGGACCTTATATAGACAGGTGTGTGCCTTTCCAAATCATGTCCAATCAATTGAATTTACCACAGGTGGACTCCAATCAAGATGTAGAAACATCTCAAGGATGATCAATAGAAACAGGATGCACCTGAGCTCAATTTCGAGTCTCATAGCAAAGGGGCTGAATACTTATGTAAATAAGGTATTTTTTTTTATTTTTTTTTATACACTTGCAAAAATGTATAAAAACCTGTTTTTGCTTTGTCATTATGGGGTATTGTGTGTAGATTGACGAGGGGGGGAAAAAAACTATTTAATCAATTTTAGAATAAGGCAGTAACGTAACAAAATGTGGAAAGAGTAAAGGGGTCTGAATACTTTCCGAATGCACTGTATATACACAGGTTATATTATACACACACACACACGTTATGCTCACAGTCACACACGTTAGGATACACACACATACACCTCTGCTGGTTGCATTAGTAGAGGAGTCCATGGTCGTCATCACACACACCTGTTGTTGGTTGCTGTAGTCGAACAGGCCCACGGTAGGCTGCGAGTCCATGGCCATCTGGGAGTTGTAGTCAAACTGCAGAGGCTCCATCACAGACTGCATGTTATCCATGGTAACGCCCTGTTCCACCCCAGAGAAGTCCTCTTGGGGTTTGGGACCCCCGCCTCCCATGGAGCCCATACCCTCCCCTCCTACACCCCCTATCATGTCAGTGTCCGGCCCCACGGGCTGTATCTGGCCTTGACGACTGGAGAGATGGAAGAGAGCGGTGGGGGTGAGAGGAGCGGGGGGGGATGAAAGCGGGAGAGAGGGGTAAGAAAGCAGGGGAGAAGGGGAAACATGGTGAGCTTTGGCATCCGTGTGAGTGTGCATGTACACTGAGTATACTAAACATTAGGAACACCTTCATAATATTGAGTTGCGCACCCCCCCCCCTTTCGCCCTCAGAACAGCCTCAATTCGTCGGGGCATGGACTCAACAAGGTGTCCAAAGTGTTCCACAGGGATGCTGGCCCACAGTTGTGTCAAGTTGGCTGGATGTCCTTTGGGTGGTGGACCATTCTTGATACACAAGGAAAACTGTTGAGCGTGAAAAACCCAGCAGCGTTGCAGTTCTTGACACAAACCGGTGCTCCTGGCACCTACTACCATACCCCGTTCAAAGACACTTACATTTTTTGTCTTGCCCATTCACCCTCTGAAAGGCACACATACACAATCCAAGTCTCAATTGTCTCAAGGCTTTACAAAATCCTTCTTTAACCTGTCTCCTCCCTTTCATCTACACTGATTGAAGTGGATTTATCAAGTGACATCAATAAGGGATCATAGCTTTCACCTGGATTCACCTGGTCAGTCTATGTCATGGAAAGAGCAGGTGTTCTTAATGTTTTGTATACTCAGTGTACACGGAAGAGGAATGTGTGTGTGTGTGTGTGTGTGTGTGTGTGTACCTGTACTCTTTGACTTCCACATCCAGGCCGTTCTGCACAGGAAGCCCGTTGGGGTTGATGACATCACTGATGACATCAACCTCTCCCTCCGCCATCTCCTTGAGTTTCTCTCCTTCAAATGGAGCCTTTGCTTTCTCCCGCTTCTCCTCCTCCACCTCTCCATCCCTCGGACCCTAAGAGAGAGAGATAAAGAGAGAGATGGAGAGAGAGAGAGAGAGATAAGAGAGAGAGAGAGAGAGAGAGAGAGAGAGAGAGAGAGAGAGAGAGAGAGAGAGAGAGAGAGAGAGAGAGAGAGAGAGAGAGAGAGAGAGAGAGAGAGAGAGAGAGAGAGAGAGAGAGAGAGAGAGAGAGAGAGAGAGAGAGAGAGAGAGATGCATAAATTGCATAACTAAATAGTTGGACGACAGATTGAGAACACTGTGATTGACAGATTGATCAATAAAGTGACAGTAATCTATAGTGAAAAGAGCAGGAGATCCATAGAGCCTTGGGAGGAACGAACCAGTGAGAGAGGGGGAGTTCTAAACGAGAGGATGTATGCAATGTAACCTAGTGCAGGTAGAAGTTCCAGGTTGTCAGTGATGAGAGGGGGTCAGTGTTGGTGACAGTGAACCATGTATTGACAAAGGTATAGAATGATGGAGTGTAAATGAGTGTAAGCTACTTACGTAGGGTCCCTTGCGGAGGCAGGAGTCCAGTTTCTCGGCGGGAGAGGAGGAGAGGACGTATTCTACCATACTGACCCCTAACCCCCCGCTCTCTGACCGCGGTGACATCACTGACCCGCCCACCTCGCCGCCACCATGGAACCCCCCACCCGGCCGACGAGACACCATGATTGGCTGAGACACCGAGTGGTCTGGTAGAGGAGAAAGAAAGAACTATTGTTAAAACTACAAACATGCTCACGCATTTCGCTGGGCACTCATACTTGGTGTTTCAATCCTGGGGCTGGGCCCACTCTCGGTCTTACCTGTGGCCCCCCATGCGCTGTCCCGCCACTGGTCCAGGAAGATCCCTTTTGGTCCATCTTTTCCAGCTTCATCACTCTCCCAAAACTTCTTACCTGTCAGAAGCTGCTGTAGAGGAGAGGGGGAGGGGAGAGAGAAAGAGGAACCAGAGTAAAAGAGAGAGAGAAGTGTTAGGGCGTTTTCCTCTGAACGGCTAAATAACTGTCAAATCACTAACTGCTAGCTAATATTACATTGCTGAAGGTTGCTATAGCAGCAGGATTTGATGTACGGGACGGTTTATTCTGGGCTACAGCACTCTTCCTACCACCGTCACGTGGCCTTTGGTAGGCTGAGTGTCTATGGTCCTCAAACTACTTGACCTGTAACCCCTGACCCCTTACCTCTCCCATGGCACGCCCTTCTAAAGCCAGAGCCTGGAAGTCATGGTTCAGCGCATCCATCGACCGCACCTACAGACAGAGAGACCAGGTTAGAGAGAGAGACCAGGGTAGAGCAACACATACCCCTACAGAGAGACCAGGGTAGAGTGACACACACCCCTACAGAGAGACCAGGGTAGAGTGACACACACCCCTACAGAGAGACCAGGGTAGAGTAACACACACCCCTACAGAGAGACCAGGGTAGAGTAACACACACCCCTACAGAGAGACCAGGGTAGAGTAACACACACCCCTACAGAGAGACCAGGGTAGAGTAACACACACCCCTACAGAGAGACCAGGGTAGAGTAACACACACCCCTACAGAGAGACCAGAGTAGAGCAAACACACCCCTACAGAGAGACCAGGGTAGAGTAACACACACCCCTACAGAGAGACCAGGGTAGAGCAACACACACCCCTACAGAGAGACCAGGGTAGAGTAACACACACCCTACAGAGAGACCAGGGTAGAGTAACACACACCCCTACAGAGAGACCAGGGTAGAGTAACACACACCCCTACAGAGAGACCAGGGTAGAGTAACACACACCCCTACAGAGAGACCAGGGTAGAGTAACACACACCCCTACAGAGAGACCAGGGTAGAGTAACACACACCCCCTACAGAGAGACCAGGGTAGAGCAACACACACCCCTACAGAGAGACCAGGGTAGAGTAACACACACCCCTACAGAGAGACCAGGGTAGAGTAACACACACCCCTACAGAGAGACCATTAGAGTAACACACACCCCTACAGAGAGACCAGGGTAGAGTAACACACACCCCTACAGAGAGACCAGGGTAGAGTAACACACACCCCTACAGAGAGACCAGGGTAGAGTAACACACACCCCTACAGAGAGACCAGGGTAGAGTAACACACACCCCTACAGAGAGACCAGGGTAGAGTAACACACACCCCTACAGAGAGACCAGGGTAGAGTAACACACACCCCTACAGAGAGACCAGGGTAGAGTAACACACACCCCTACAGAGAGACCAGGGTAGAGTAACACACACCCCTACAGAGAGACCAGGGTAGAGTAACACACACCCCTACAGAGAGACCAGGGTAGAGTAACACACACCCCTACAGAGAGACCAGGGTAGAGTAACACACACCCCTACAGAGAGACCAGGGTAGAGTAACACACACCCCTACAGAGAGACCATTAGAGTAACACACACCCCTACAGAGAGACCAGGGTAGAGTAACACACACCCCCTACAGAGAGACCAGGGTAGAGCAACACACACCCCTACAGAGAGACCAGGGTAGAGTAACACACACCCCTACAGAGAGACCAGGGTAGAGTAACACACACCCCTACAGAGAGACCAGGGTAGAGTAACACACACCCCTACAGAGAGACCAGGGTAGAGTAACACACACCCCTACAGAGAGACCAGGGTAGAGTAACACACACCCCTACAGAGAGACCAGGGTAGAGTAACACACACCCCTACAGAGAGACCAGGGTAGAGTAACACACACCCCTACAGAGAGACCAGGGTAGAGTAACACACACCCCTACAGAGAGACCAGGGTAGAGTAACACACACCCCTACAGAGAGACCAGGGTAGAGTAACACACCCCACTCACCCCTACAGAGAGACCAGGGTAGAGTAACACACACCCCTACAGAGAGACCAGGGTAGAGTAACACACACCCCTACAGAGAGACCAGGGTAGAGTAACACACACCCCTACAGAGAGACCAGGGTAGAGTAACACACACCCCTACAGAGAGACCAGGGTAGAGCAACACACACCCCTACAGAGAGACCAGGGTAGAGTAACACACACCCCTACAGAGAGACCAGGGTAGAGTAACACACACCCCTACAGAGAGACCAGGGTAGAGTAACACACACCCCTACAGAGAGACCAGGGTAGAGTAACACACACCCCTACAGAGAGACCAGGGTAGAGCAACACACACCCCTACAGAGAGACCAGGGTAGAGTAACACACACCCCTACAGAGAGACCAGGGTAGAGTAACACACACCCCTACAGAGAGACCAGGGTAGAGTAACACACACCCCTACAGAGAGACCAGGGTAGAGTAACACACACCCCTACAGAGAGACCAGGGTAGAGTAACACACACCCCTACAGAGAGACCAGGGTAGAGTAACACACACCCCTACAGAGAGACCAGGGTAGAGCAACACACACCCCTACAGAGAGACCAGGGTAGAGTAACACACACCCCTACAGAGAGACCAGGGTAGAGTAACACACACCCCTACAGAGAGACCAGGGTAGAGTAACACACACCCCTACAGAGAGACCAGGGTAGAGTAACACACACCCCTACAGAGACACCAGGGTAGAGTAACACACACCCCTACAGAGAGACCAGGGTAGAGTAACACACACCCCTACAGAGAGACCAGGGTAGAGTAACACACACCCCTACAGAGAGACCAGGGTAGAGTAACACACACCCCTACAGAGAGACCAGGGTAGAGTAACACACACCCCTACAGAGAGACCAGGGTAGAGTAACACACACCCCTACAGAGAGACCAGGGTAGAGTAACACACACCCCTACAGAGAGACCAGGGTAGAGTAACACACACCCCTACAGAGAGACCAGGGTAGAGTAACACACACCCCTACAGAGAGACCAGGGTAGAGCAACACACACCCCTACAGAGAGACCAGGGTAGAGTAACACACACCCCTACAGAGAGACCAGGGTAGAGTAACACACACCCCTACAGAGAGACCAGGTTACACACACAGAGCTAAGGAGAGACGGCCAGTAAAGACTAGGCCTATAAACTCAAACCTAGAGCATTTTCTGATTTTACACCCCCCCCCTAGTACCTGGCTGTCGTGGATGTTATCCCCAGGGGGCCAGCGGTGTTTGCCAGGCTGTTCTCCGTGCTGCCGCTGGAAGAAGTAGTCTACCATGGCATCATCCTGAGACCGCCCCGCACCTGCCACGCCCTGCAACACACACATACACTTAGCTAACGCCTCCGCCGCCACAGTGGCTCCAAAAACCGTACATCTGTCAGTCTCTGTGACCGTGTACTGCAGTCTCTGTGACCGTGTACTGCAGTCTCTGTGACCGTGTACTGCAGTCTCTGTGACCGTGTACTGCAGTCTCTGTCACCGTGTACTGCAGTCTCTGTCACCGTGTACTGCAGTCTCTGTCACCGTGTACTGCAGTCTCTGTGACCGTGTACTGCAGTCTGACTGACGTGTACTGCAGTCTGTCTGACATGTACTGCAGTCTGTCTGACCGTGTACTGCAGTCTGTCTGACCGTGTACTGCAGTCTGTCTGACCGTGTACTGCAGTCTGTCTGACGTGTACTGCAGTCTGTCTGACGTGTACTGCAGTCTGTCTGACGTGTACTGCAGTCTGTCTGACGTGTACTGCAGTCTGTCTGACGTGTACTGCAGTCTGTCTGACGTGTACTGCAGTCTGTCTGACGTGTACTGCAGTCTGTCTGACGTGTACTGCAGTCTGACTGACGTGTACTGCAGTCTGTCTGACGTGTACTGCAGTCTGTCTGACGTGTACTGCAGTCTGACGTGTACTGCAGTCTGTCTGACGTGTACTGCTGTCTGACGTGTACTGCAGTCTGTCTGACGTGTACTGCAGTCTGACGTGTACTGCAGTCTGACGTGTACTGTATAAACAGGAGAACACGTTTGTGTTGGTGTTTAACTACCAGCATGTGTCTAGTATGAAAATGTATGCACTCACTACTGTAAGTGGCTCTGGATAAGAGCGTCTGCTAAATGACTCAAATGTAAATGTGTCTCTTTTTTTGTATCCTTCTCAAATCAGGGCATAAAATGTACTTTTTGGTCCATCAGCCACTGTGGCAGGTAGATTTAAAAACTTGCCATAATATTATTTTTTCTTGCCAAAATAACACCAGCAAAACACAAAACAAACGGATGAGCATGCTTTGTAATGTTTCAAAAACAAATGTATTACTAGTAAGAAGTAATGTGGTATATTGTTTAATTAAATTTTTTGTGACCCGAGATTTTATCCGAAATATCACAGATGAGACAGATTTTCACCTGCCTCTTTAAGGGCGGGAGGTTACCGTGGTAGCACGACTCAAGTCATGTTTGTGCCTGTGCGATTGAGTCTGACTAGTAGAGGCGTTGTCTTCTCTTCCCTAGCAGTTGAAATTCAAACATTAAAAAAAAACTAGCTTGTGAACAAAACAATGTAAATTGCCAAGAAACACAAGGACAAAGTCTCACTTCAGTAGACTTTCTTTTCAAGTAAATTATACCAACTTTTTATGCTTTTCATAGCCTACTGGTTAATTTAGAATGTTTCTCATGACTCAGCCCTGTGGCGACACCACTCATATTATGGCCATTGAAATGCCACTGATCGCGGTTAAAAAAAATTCAATAACCGAAGCTGAAGGTTATACTCTTTGTTTAAAGTGTGACCGAAACCCAAATTGTGTACTTGCCTACTGTCAGATTTCATTTTTTTTTATTTCAAGGGCGTATGTAACTACTTTCCTAGGTCAGTTTGACCTCACTGCACATGTTTAGGGTGATCAACAGATGCGGAGTAAGAGAACTCCAGCTGATCGTCGCGTTCATAATGACGAGTTTAGGATTTTTATTTTTTTCCCTTTAATTTTTTTATTTGAAGGGTATTGTACATTAACATTAACATTTTAGTCATGTTAGCAGACGCTCTTATCCAGAGCGACTTACAGTTAGCGCATACATTATTTTATCGAACCCACAACCCTGGCGTTGCAAACACCATGCTCTACCAACTGAGCTACATCCCTGCCGGCCATTCCCTCCCCTACCCTGGACGACGCTGGGCCAATTGTGCGCCGCCCCATGGGTCTCCCGGTCGCGGCCGGCTACGACAGAGCCTGGATTCGAACCAGGATCTCTAGTGGCACAGCTAGCACTGCGATGCAGTGCCTTAGACCACTGCGCCACTCGGGAGAGATTGTACTATCACTTTTATTTTATTTTTGTGTATGTTGGGAATGTTGAGGGTGGGGTTATGTTGGCATTATCCAAAGATTATTGTGTTGTGTTTCTATGGTATTTTGATACTAGTTCAGCAACAAGTCAGGATGGTATTTTGACTTCTCTTATAAGGATTCATGTCTAGTTCAGCAACAAGTCAGGATGGTATTTTGACTTCTCCTCTTATAAGGATTAATGTCTAGTTCAACCACAAGTCAGGATGGTATTTTGACTTCTCCTCTTATAAGGATTAATGTCTAGTTCAACAACAAGTCAGGATGGTATTTTGACTTCTCCTCTTATAAGGATTAATGTCTAGTTCAACCACAAGTCAGGATGGTATTTTGACTTCTCCTCTTATAAGGATTCATGTCTAGTTCAACAACAAGTCAGGATGGTATTTTGACTTCTCCTCTTATAAGGATTCATGTCTAGTTCAACAACAAGTCAGGATGGTATTTTGACTTCTCCTCTTATAAGGATTAATGTCTAGTTCAACAACAAGTCAGGATGGTATTTTGACTTCTCCTCTTATAAGGATTAATGTCTAGATCAACAACAAGTCAGGATGGTATTTTGACTTCTCCTCTTATAAGGATTAATGTCTAGATCAACAACAAGTCAGGATGGTATTTTGACTTCTCCTCTTATAAGGATTAATGTCTAGTTCAACAACAAGTCAGGATGGTATTTTGACTTCTCCTCTTATAAGGATTAATGTCTAGTTCAACAACAAGTCAGGATGGTATTTTGACTTCTCCTCTTATAAGGATTAATGTCTAGTTCAACAACAAGTCAGGATGGTATTTTGACTTCTCCTCTTATAAGGATTAATGTCTAGTTCAACAACAAGTCAGGATGGTATTTTGACTTCTCTTATAAGGATTAATGTCTAGATCAACAACAAGTCAGGATGGTATTTTGACTTCTCCTCTTATAAGGATTAATGTCTAGTTCAACAACAAGTCAGGATGGTATTTTGACTTCTCCTCTTATAAGGATTAATGTCTAGTTCAACAACAAGTCAGGATGGTATTTTGACTTCTCCTCTTATAAGGATTAATGTCTAGTTCAACAACAAGTCAGGATGGTATTTTGACTTCTCCTCTTATAAGGATTAATGTCTAGTTCAACAACAAGTCAGGATGGTATTTTGACTTCTCCTCTTATAAGGATTAATGTCTAGTTCAACAACAAGTCAGGATGGTATTTTGACTTCTCCTCTTATAAGGATTAATGTCTAGTTCAACAACAAGTCAGGATGGTATTTTGACTTCTCCTCTTATAAGGATTAATGTCTAGTTCAACAAGTCAGGATGGTATTTTGACTTCTCTTATAAGGATTAATGTCTAGTTCAACAACAAGTCAGGATGGTATTTTGACTTCTCCTCTTATAAGGATTAATGTCTAGTTCAACAAGTCAGGATGGTATTTTGACTTCTCTTATAAGGATTCATGTCTAGTTCAACCACAAGTCAGGATGGTATTTTGACTTCTCCTCTTATAAGGATTAATGTCTAGTTCAACCACAAGTCAGGATGGTATTTTGACTTCTCTTATAAGGATTAATGTCTAGTTCAACAACAAGTCAGGATGGTAGTTTGACTTCTCCTCTTATAAGGATTAATGTCTAGTTCAACAACAAGTCAGGATGGTATTTTGACTTCTCCTCTTATAAGGATTAATGTCTAGTTCAACAACAAGTCAGGATGGTATTTTGACTTCTCTTATAAGGATTAATGTCTAGTTCAACAACAAGTCAGGATGGTATTTTGACTTCTCTTATAAGGATTCATGTCTAGTTCAACAAGTCAGGATGGTATTTTGACTTCTCTTATAAGGATTAATGTCTAGTTCGGGGCGGCAGGTAGCTTAGTGGGTAAGAGCGTTGTGCCAGTAACCGAAAGGTCTCTGGTTCTAATCCCCGAGCCGACTAGGTGAAAAATCTGTCGATGTGCCCTTAAGCAAGGCACTTAACCCTAATTGCTCATGTAAGTCGCTCTGGATAAGAGCGTCTGCTAAATGACTAAAATGTAATGTAAATGATTAATGTCTAGTTCAACAACAAGTCAGGATGGTATTTTGACTTCTCTTATAAGGATTCACGTCTAGTTCAACAAGTCAGGATGGTATTTTGACTTCTCTTATAAGGATTAATATCTAGATCAACAACAAGTCAGGATGGTATTTTGACTTCTAACCTCTACAAATCTGAACCCCCATCAAATAATACGGCTATGGACAACTTTTTAGATAACTTGGATATTCCATCCATTGATATGGACATGAGTAAAGTTCTGGATAACCCTCTGCATCTTGATGAGATAACAGGGTCAAAAGTTAATGCAAAGTGGCAAGGCCGATGGCCTGGGGCCAGATCAACTCACCCCATTGCTATTAGATATGTTCACCGACTCGTTTTCACAGGGCTCTCTCCCCCCGACGCGAACTCAAGCCTCCATCTCACTTATACTCAAGAAAGATAAAGATCCGGTGGAATGTGGTGGATATCGGTCCATTTCAAATGTATTTAGAATTCAAGACACACTTAACCAGCATGGCTACCACAGCATTCTGCAGTGATACGCCATCCCATCTGGTAGGTGCTTAGTGGGACTATCATTCGTTTTTCAACAGGACAATGACCCAAAACACACCTCCAGGCTGTGTAAGGGCTATTTGACAAAGGAGAGTGATGGAGTGCTGCATCAGATGACCTGGCCTCCACAATCACCTGACCTCAACCCAATTGAGATGGTTTGGGATGAGTTGTGGGACTGCAGAGTGAAGGAAAAGCAGCCAACAAGTGCTCAGCATATGTGGGAACTCCTTGAAGACTGTTGGAAAAGTATTCCTCATGAAGCTGGTTGAGAGAATGCCAAGAGTGTGCAAAGCTGTCATCAAGGCAAAGGGTGGCTACTTTGAAGAATCTCAAATATATTTTGATTTGTTTAACACTTTTTTGTTACTACATGATTCCATATGTGTAATTTAATAGTTTTGATGTCTTCACTATTATTCTACAATGTAGAAAATTGTAAAAAATAAATAAATAAAGAAACACCTACTCATTCCAGGGTTTGTCCAAACTTTTGACTGGTACTGTATATTTATTTATTATTATTTCCAATTGTATGTTTTAATTTATTTTATTTTTGTATGTATGCTGCTTTTGTTGATAAGAGGAGGGAGGTGTTTTAACAAGTATAGGGGGATAAAAGGACGTATCTGTTCAATTTGTATTTCTTTATATGTCCAATAAAATAATCTAATTAAAAATTAAAATAAATACTTTGAAAACAGCTACTGCAGCATTTATTTTACTATAAATGTGATCATACTTTACTATTTTTATTCATTAATGCGAGTGAAATGCTCGCATTGTGGAGCCCTGACCACCAGCCAACGTGGCTGGTGAAATAGACATCCTACCAGCCAATGCATTTGGCAGGTGTTAAATTTAGGCCCTGGTCTCCATCCCTTACCTGCTGGCAAGGGGGCGGGGCATGTGGGGTCTGTCCGGCCGGAGGGGCGTGTCCTCCGCTGCTCAGCACCACGGGCATGCTGGGAGTTGAAGTTCTGAGGTGGGGGCTGAACGAGTCCTGCCAGAGCACTGCTTTACCCTTCAGCACACACACGCTGCTCATTCCACCACGGCCTGGGGAAGAGAAACACACACACACACCGTTAGTTACACAAATCCTGACCGATATGGGATTTTTTTGATCGATTCAGATTTTAGAGTGGAAATATTCACCCATAACCGATATATCTGCAGATGTTTTTTTTATTATTTTAGAAAAATGACTTTCTATGTGGATTGTGCTTAAAACAGCCCTACAATTATATTCCGAAAGCAGATTTCTTAAAGAGCCACTGAACACACCGATGGCCGACTCCGCGTTTGGTTAGTGATGTTTGTCCTCCATGAGACACTGTAGAAGCGGAAGCTTATTTCACCTCCTCAAAATCCAAATTCGATCTATATACACACACACACACACACACACACATTAGGGCTGTGCTTGATTAAAACAAATCTTGGGTCGACCGAACGTTGTCTGTTCTTTCGAACAATCGATTGGTATATTTTTTTAACGTGTCTTTTTCCATTTAGACACACCCTATGTGTTTCATTAAAATCAACTGTATGTGCACTGAGCTTGTCTGATGCTTTAAGCTCACTGTTTGATGAAATAAGACACAAATGACTGAAGAGGGAACCAGAGATCAAGATAACCAGAATAAATAAACCTTAACCTGTACCGAGCATCCTCCTCCCACACCTACTGGCTTTCGCAGATTCAGTCCTTACTCTCCTGAAGTTTCCGGTAATAGGCTACACAAGGAGTCTGCAAACTTTCTCATATGGAATGCCAATTTATCTAACCATTTCTACCGATCTGCGAGCCAGTTATGGTTTTCATATGCACATTTACATTTAATTCATAATAACGTCTTCGTATCTCAAAATCATTGTTACGTGGTTAATCAAAATTATATCCAAATCAAAATGATAAACCTGAAAAGTAACTTCTATTGCCATTGCCAACTATGTAAAAATAGCCTATAAAACCAACAAATAAAAACATTGCAGCCTGCAGGTAGATATCCTGATAAAAAAAATGTATATCCTATAAACCACATTGACTACAAATGGCCTGTCTACAACGAACTTGAAACATTGTATCAACTATTAACTTGGGTCTGGCCTGAAGCTCCTTGCAACATTGTATAAAATATCCTGAGCCCTTAGAGTTTCCTGCCAGTGAGCTCGGGACAAACACATCTGTAGGCTATTTTGCGCAAGGGATAAGAAGTAATCATGTAGGCATATTTTCTGACGTTTCCACTGGATCAGAGCATGACATTTTTCCCTTTCACGCTGAGTGTTTATCGAAAGGTAGAGAGCTGGAAAGATATTTCAAATTCATTAAGGAACTATTGTCATTCTCAATGGATGTAAAAACAGACTTCGTTTGCTTGCTGTTTGAGGTGAAGAAAACATTACTTTGAAAAGCTCCACAGGTCATTAGTGGTGGTGCATTAAGCCAATCAGAAATACTATCAGATCCCCAAATGGGCATATTTCATGCCTACATTTGCAAGCAGGCCAGGTAGCCTATAGGTCTACTTCTATGCGTAATCAGGTGTGCATCCTTACTCAACATTGACAGGAGCGTTCCAAACAAAAGACGATCACTAAATTGACAAAACTCATAAGTGGAATGAAATAAATCTAAACTTGTTTCTCACAAGTGTAGCATAGGTTGTGCGCAATAAATGTGTCCACTCACTCATTAACAGACATTACCGTAACCAAACAAACATTGTAGATTGGAAAGGATAGAAATTAACGGTACATGTACTACTGGTGATATATGTAATGGGGAATTGATATACACTAACAATCAAACGCAAACAATTTACACAATGAAGTTATGAAACAATGAATGTGCACAAATTGGCAGGAGAGACCACATTCTGGAGAGAGACATGCATTGCGCAGCCACACCCCCCTTCTTCTTGGACTGTGCCATCCCCGTGGCCTCAGTAACGGATTAGTCTCGGCCTCCGCAACGGATTAGCTCACTAAAATGGGCGCAAATGAGACAGGTGTCCCGTGTGCCATAAAATAATATATATACATATTCGTTACCGCTCAACAAATTTTTAAAAATCACGGTCCACCAACAGCCTATCGACCAGTCGAATAATTGAGATCAGCCCTAACACACACTATATCATATTTGTATCTCTAAATCATTGTTATGTGGTTAACCGTAAAAATCTAAAATGAAAATTATTCAAATAAAGATCAAATTTAACCAGAGAGCGCCCTTACATCATGGGAAAAGGAAGCACTTGAATCATTCCCATGGTGAACGCCCACTACGCTATGAAACCACACGCTATTTACATTTTTTATTGACCCTTTATTTAACTAGGCAAGTCAGTTAAGAACAAATTATTTATTTACAATGACGGCCTACACCGGCCAAACCCGGACGACGATGGGCCAATTGTGCGCCGCCCTATGGGACTCCCAATCACAGCCGGTTGTGATACAGCCTGGAATCTAACCAGGGACTTTGATATTACCGCAGAGACTTTGCAGAGACTTTGATATTACCGGCCGCAATTGATATGGTGAAAACAACATGTGGGGAGGCATAGGCACAGAAACTCACATCAATACCTTTGTCAGATAACACTGTTAAATAATTTATGCTATTGCTAGCAATCGAGAGGAAACTGAATGAACGACTCAAAAACTCTGCAGCGTATGCTCTCCAAATGGACATTAACTTTGAGGGCCGAGATGCCCATGCATTGACTTTTGTTCGCAATACATGTCGGGGGTTGCTATTCACGAGGACATATTGTTCTGTCTCAAGATTCCCGAGCATGAAACGGCACAGGGGATGTTCGGTGTTCTGCGTGGCTAGATTGACGAAAAACAGATTCCATATGGGATCAAAATGGTGGGTTTTTGCACAGATGGGGCTCCATCTATGGCGGGACGGCGGGCAGGCCTCTGCACTCTAGTTATGAATGCGTCTCCCTCTGCCATATGGACGCATTGAGTATGATACACCGAGAGCAACCGGCGGCAAAAGAGCTAAGCACAGAACTCAGATATACTGCAGCAGGTAACTTCGATTGTAAACTACATCAAACCACGTCCACTGCGCGCACGTCTGTTGGCAAAACTATGTGGAGATATGGGATCAGAGCATGACAATGTCCTATATCACTCCGAGGCTTGGTGGTTATCGATGGTGAGTGTTGGAAAGATTTTTTCGCATTGAGAGATTAACTGTTGTCATTCACAATGAATGTAAAAAATAATAAACGGACTTGTTTGACTTTCTGTGTAAAGAAAATAAAATATGTCTCCTTGCCTATGTAACAGACATATTTGGGAAATGGAACTAACTGAACGCAAGCATGCAGGGAAAATACCAAAACATTCTACAGATGAGTGACCGAATCAGTGGATTCAGAGGAAAGAATTCTTATTGGAGAGAGTCTCTTTCAAGAGAACCATGGCCCCTTCCCTCGGCTGTGCATGTTTCTAACAAAAAACTGAATCAGTAAGTGTCCCACGCGAGTGATGACTGCTCACCTCAAACACTTGGAAGAGAACTTTGGGACCTACTTCCCAATCCGTTTGACACTGATCCTGGCTCAGTTGACATGCCGATAAGTGAAATCGAACAGCTGATTGAGCTGTCATGTGACCAAATGCTGCAGACAACGCATTCACGGGTCACTATGGAGGCGTTTTGGTTCCTGACTCAGAGGGAATACCGTGCATTCTCTTTGCCTAACTCAGGAAAAAAACGAGCTCCGACTGGGAAAAATCGTTTTGAACGGTCATCCAACTCGGAATTCCAACTCGGGAACTCTGGACTCTTTCAAGAGCTCCAACTTTCCGAACTGAAGGTCATGATTTGACCTTTAATTTTTCTGAGTTCCCAGTTGTCTTGAAAGCATCGTAAAACTCATGGTACCGTTCGCCAACTCATACCTGTGTGAAGCTGGATTCAGTGCTCCCGTCTGCATTAAAACCAAATATCGAACCAGCTTGGATGCGACAGCAGACATGAGGTGCACACTGTTGACCACGCCCCCTGACTTTGAGAAGCTCCGACGCGACATGCATCAAGCCACACCCATCTCAATAGTAAGACTAATTTGCAATTGACTGTCATAGCCCCACATTAACAGTATGTGATGGCGAGTTGATAAGACAAATCAGAAATACTGTTAGAATGTTTTTCAATTGACTGCCATAACCCCGAATAAAAAAAGTAAAACATTGGCTGTTAATTACATAATTTTTTTCACATGGTTGGAGTCGAGAGAATCTTCAGATATCAAAATGGGGTCGTTTAACAGTTGTGACGCACGGATGTTCCAAACTTCATTTTAGACATTTTTTACATTTTTAGTCATTTAGCAGACACTCTTATCCAGAGCGACTTACAGTTAGTGAGTGCATACATTAAAAATAAATAAAAAATCATACCCCCCCGTGGGAATCGAACCCACAACCCTGGCGTTGCAAACACCATGCTCTACCAACAGAGCTACATCCCTGCCAGCCATTCCCTCCCCTACCCTGGACGACGCTGGGCCAAATGGGTCTCCCGGTCGCGGCCGGCTACAACAGAGCCTGGATCATCACAAAATACACCCCAAGCATTGCCTCAGTGAACGGTCCTTGCTATCCGGAATCCTTGGGCCATCCTCACTACATTGAAGTTTACATTTAAAATGGTTAGGGTAAGGGTTAAGGTTCGGGTTAAAGTGGAACTGACAACGAAATCGTATTCAAATAACTTCCTATACATTTTCTGACAAGCAAGAGCATAGATAAATTCATAGAATGTTTTGGAATGACGTAGAGTAAGGCATTTGTGAAAATTCTATATCAATAGAGTGGGAAAGTGGCCATGCGTTTGGACAATTAATAGACACTGCAGTAAATAAACCCTCATAAAAACATATCTCGTACAGGACCGGAGTCTACGCAGACCGGTGCGCCATAGCCAATCAAACTTTATTTGTCACGTGCGTCGAATACAATAGGTGTAGACCTTACCGTGAAATGCTTACTTACAAGCCCTTAACCAACAACGCAGCTCAAGAAAGAGTAAAGAAAATATTTAACAAATAAACGAAAGTAAAAAATTAACACAATAAAATAACAATAAACGAGGCTACATACAGGGGGTCCCAGTACCCAGTCAATGTGCGGGGGAGCAGGTTAGTCGAGGTAATTTGTACATGTAGGTAGGGGTAAAGTGACTATACATAGATAATAGACAGGGGGTAGCAGCAGAGTAAAAACAAGTGGGGGGGTCAATGTAAATATTCCGGGTGGCCATTTGATTAGCTACGTAGGCCTTTACACAAATAGGCCATTTGCCACAAGGGCCTGCCACCATTCACAGTCGTGGTCAAAGGCTTTGCGAATCACACAAGTATTGATCTTCACAAAGTTCGCTGCTTCAGTGTTATGATATATTTTTGTCAGATGTTGCTATGGTATACTGAAGTATAATTACAAGCATTCCATAAGTGTCAAAGGCTTTTTATTGACAATTACATTAAGTTTATGCAAAGAGTCAATATTTGCAGTGTAGACCCTTCTTTTTCAAGACCTCAGCAATCCGCCCTGGCATGCTGTCAATTAACTTCTGGGCCACATCCTGACTGATGGCAGCCCATACTTGCATTATCAATGCTTGGAGTTGGTGGGTTTTTGTTTGTCCACCTGCCTCTTGAGGATCGACCACAAGTTCTCAATGGGATTAAGGTCTGGGGAGTTTCCTGGCCATGGACCCAAAATATCGATGTTTTGCTCCCCGAGCCACTTAGCTATCACTTTTGCCTTATGGCAAGGTGCTCCATCATGCTGGAAAAGGCATTGGTCGTCACCAAACTGTTATTGGATGGTTGAGAGAAGTTGCTCTCGGAGGATGTGTTGGTACCATTCTTTATTCATGGCTGTGTTCTTAGGCAAAATTGTGAGTGAGCCCACTCCCTTGGCTGAGAAGCAACCCCACACATGAATGGTCTCAGGATGCTTTACTGTTGGCATGACACAGGACTGATGGTAGCGCTCACCTTGTCTTCTCCGGATGCCCCAAACAATCGGAAAGGGGATTCATCAGAGAAAATGACTTTACTCCAGTCCACAGCAGTTCAATCCCTGTACCTTTTGCAGAATATCAGTCTGTCCCTGATGTTTTTCCTGGAGAGAAGTGGCTTCTTTGCTGCCCTTCTTGACACCTGGCCATCCTCCAAAAGTTCACCTCACTGTGTGTGCAGATGCACTCACACCTGCCTGCTGCCATTCCTGAGCAAGCTCTGCACTGGTGGTGCCCCGATCCTGCAGCTGAATCAACTTTAGGAGACAGTCCTGGCGCTTGCTGGACTTTCTTGGGCACCCTGAAGCCTTCTTCACAACTGCATCCATATCTATTCTGCCAACAATGTCTTACTGTACGTCATAGAATTTTGTGTCAAATAGAACCTATTTCTAAAACCTCATACGGTTGGTTTTGTAGCATAAACTGGGAATTGTATATTTTTCACTGATTATGTTTGTCTGTTTCATATCTGCAAAGTAGTTAAAACGCTGTCAGTTCCACTATAAGGTTTAGGGTTGGGATGTCCCAAGGATCCCGGATAGCACTAACCCTCAGTGAACGGTGTCAAGTCCTCTCCCACAGCTAGTTGGCTGTCTAGATGGGGGTGGCAAAACGGGAATTTGGACCAGTCCCTGACAAGTGACAACCCATAGATTAAAACGTAACAACGAAGCGCTACTTTGTAACCTGCTATGTTTTTTAGTGTCTTTGAAAACATTTGAATGACAGAGGCAGAGCTTGAGGAATACCCTTCGCAAAGAGCAATTATAAACTGGGTGGTTCGAGCACTGAATGCTGATTGGCCATGGTATATCAGACCGTATACCACGGGTATGACAAAACATTTATTTGTACTGCTCTAATTACATTGGTAACAAGTTTATAATAGCAATAAGGCACCTCGGGGGTTTGTGGTATATGGCCAATATACCACGGCTAAGGGCTGTATCCAGGCACTCCACGATGCATTGTGCCTAAGAACAGCCCTTAGCCATATACATTACATTACATTTACATTTTAGTCATTTAGCAGACGCTCTTATCCAGAGCGACTTACAGTTAGCACATACATTATTTTATCGAACCCACAACCCTGGCGTTGCAAACGCCATGCTCTACCACACCCCCTCGTGCGATATTGCTTAAATATAAACACACCAGATTTAGAGGGCTTCACTAAGTGGCTGTAACGTTAACATCGCCACAACGTTGAACGTTCTTAGCACAGCACTTGCTTTACATTTGGGCATATCATCCGTTGTTTGTCACGACATCCAACACCCTACCATAACACTTCACTTAACAGTGTATGGCCAGTGCACATTTTTGGCTCTTTATTGAGCTGGCAAGCTTCTATCTACTTAGCACTCACTAGAAGCAGTAACCGTTAGTTCACAGTATTTCACTCTCCTCTCCGACTAGTCTAACAAGATAGTCTTATAGCCATGTAAAGAGTGTCCTCTTCAGGGCAAACGAGTCGGAGTCAAATTCTATGAAGAACAGCTTTTTCCCCCCCGAGCGTTTTCTCCGCATCTTATATTGGTCCTTTTCGGTGGTTTAAACACCGATACAAATACATCCGTAAAAGTCTCGTATCGGTCAACTGATGGTCGGACTCTAGTTACACACACACACAGCTTCAACACAACTCATTCCAATACACACACACAGCTTCAACACAACTCATTACAATACACACACACTTCTTCAACACAACTCATTACAATACACACACACTGCTTCAACACAACTCATTCCAATACACACACACACTTCAACACAACTCATTCCAATACACACACACACTTCTTCAACACAACTCATTCCAATACACACACACTGCTTCAACACAACTCATTACAATACACACACACCTCTTCAACACAACTCATTCCAATACACACACACACCTCTTCAACACAACTCATTCCAATACACACACACCCACAGCTTCAACACAACTCATTACAATACACACACACCTCTTCAACACAACTCATTACAATACACACACACCCACAGCTTCAACACAACTCATTACAATACACACACAGCTTCAACACAACTCATTCCAATACACACACACACACACACACACACGCTACATTCCTTTTAACACAATCTGGAACATATACACACACTTGCAGGGACTGCAATCAACACGTTGGTCCACCAGCCAGTGAAGTCAGGCAACTTGCAAAAAATAAATGACAACATATTCTAAGTGTTTTAATGTGTGGAGCACTGGAGCTGAGTTTATGGTCTACGACACCATCCTCTGTCCCAAATGAATGGGAAACATTGGTGGAGCTGAGTTTATGGTCTACGACACCATCCTCTGTCCCAAATGAATGGGAAACATTGGTGGAGCTGAGTTTATGGTCTACGACACCATCCTCTGTCCCAAATGAATGGGAAACATTGGTGGAGCTGAGTTTATGGTCTACGACACCATCCTCTGTCCCAAATGAATGGGAAACATTGGTGGAGCTGAGTTTATGGTCTACGACACCATCCTCTGTCCCAAATGAATGGGAAACATTGGTGGAGCTGAGTTTATGGTCTACGACACCATCCTCTGTCCCAAATGAATGGGAAACATTGGTGGAGCTGAGTTTATGGTCTACGACACCATCCTCTGTCCCAAATGAATGGGAAACATTGGTGGAGCTGAGTTTATGGTCTACG
Organism: Coregonus clupeaformis; assembly: GCF_020615455.1. Taxonomy (NCBI): domain Eukaryota; kingdom Metazoa; phylum Chordata; class Actinopteri; order Salmoniformes; family Salmonidae; genus Coregonus; species Coregonus clupeaformis. The sequence continues at coordinate 58,140,796 of NC_059199.1, read as the reverse complement.
ACACCATCCTCTGTCCCAAATGAATGGGAAACATTGGTGGAGCTGAGTTTATGGTCTACGACACCATCCTCTGTCCCAAATGAATGGGAAACATTACTGGAGCTGAGTTTATGGTCTACGACACCATCCTCTGTCCCAAATGAATGGGAAACATTGGTGGAGCTGAGTTTATGGTCTACGACACCATCCTCTGTCCCAAATGAATGGGAAACATTGCTGGAGCTGAGTTTATGGTCTACGACACCATCCTCTGTCCCAAATGAATGGGAAACATTGCTGGAGCTGAGTTTATGGTCTACGACACCATCCTCTGTCCCAAATGAATGGGAAACATTGGTGGAGCTGAGTTTATGGTCTACGACACCATCCTCTGTCCCAAATGAATGGGGAACATTACTGGAGCTGAGTTTATGGTCTACGACACCAGCCTCTGTCCCAAATGAATGGGAAACATTACTGGAGCTGAGTTTATGGTCTACGACACCATCCTCTGTCCCAAATGAATGGGGAACATTACTGGAGCTGAGTTTATGGTCTACGACACCATCCTCTGTCCCAAATGAATGGGAAACATTACTGGAGCTGAGTTTATGGTCTACGACACCATCCTCTGTCCCAAATGAATGGGGAACATTGGTGGAGCTGAGTTCATGGTCTACGACACCATCCTCTGTCCCAAATGAATGGGAAACATTACTGGAGCTGAGTTTATGGTCTACGACACCATCCTCTGTCCCAAATGAATGGGGAACATTGGTGGAGCTGAGTTCATGGTCTACGACACCATCCTCTGTCCCAAATGAATGGGAAACATTACTGGAGCTGAGTTTATGGTCTACGACACCATCCTCTGTCCCAAATGAATGGGAAACATTACTGGAGCTGAGTTTATGGTCTACGACACCATCCTCTGTCCCAAATGAATGGGGAACATTACTGGAGCTGAGTTTATGGTCTCGACACCATCCTCTGTCCCAAATGAATGGGAAACATTACTGGAGCTGAGTTTATGGTCTACGACACCATCCTCTGTCCCAAATGAATGGGAAACATTACTGGAGCTGAGTTTATGGTCTCGACACCATCCTCTGTCCCAAATGAATGGGAAACATTACTGGAGCTGAGTTTATGGTCTACGACACCATCCTCTGTCCCAAATGAATGGGAAACATTACTGGAGCTGAGTTTATGGTCTACGACACCATCCTCTGTCCCAAATGAATGGGGAACATTACTGGAGCTGAGTTTATGGTCTACGACACCATCCTCTGTCCCAAATGAATGGGAAACATTACTGGAGCTGAGTTTATGGTCTACGACACCATCCTCTGTCCCAAATGAATGGGAAACATTGCTGGAGCTGAGTTTATGGTCTACGACACCATCCTCTGTCCCAAATGAATGGGGAACATTACTGGAGCTGAGTTTATGGTCTACGACACCATCCTCTGTCCCAAATGAATGGGAAACATTACTGGAGCTGAGTTTATGGTCTACGACACCATCCTCTGTCCCAAATGAATGGGAAACATTGGTGGAGCTGAGTTTATGGTCTACGACACCATCCTTTGTCCCAAATGAATGGGAAACATTGCTGGAGCTGAGTTTATGGTCTACGACACCATCCTCTGTCCCAAATGAATGGGAAACATTGTCACCACCTAACTCCTAATTATACCATGCCAATCGTTCCCATTCATTTGGGGTTGAGGCCTGCAGATTTCTTCTAACGTCACATCTGAGTTATGAAAACTTCTGACCAACTTACATTTTAAGGGGGGACTGTCCCTTTATTTTCATACCTAACATGTTGTGAATCACACACACACGGTGTCACAAATACACACACACCCCAGCCCCAGAGCAAAGATGGAGTCAAATTCCAGCTAAATTATACTTTCATTCAAGTCATGACTCAAGTGGGGGATTTCCATGTTCGATTTAACTGCCAAACAAGAGTATGAAATGGAACTAAAGCCTGACTCCTTTGCTTAGAAAAACCATGACATTACCACAAACTAGAGCTGGGAGATATATCATATTTTAAAGGTATACAGGTATGGATCCACATACCGGTCCGTTTTGGATTTTTACAATAATGCCTATAACGATATTTTGATACAGTGCTAAATAAATTAAAAGTTCAACAAATTGAACTACTTCAATCAGTTTTGTCCTAGTTGGGTTGAATATAAAACAAATCAGAACGCAGAAAGCCCATTAAAACCACTAAGAATTCATTTGCCGAAAGCCCATTAAAACCACTAAGAATTAATTTGTTGCCATTCTAGGCTTATGCACTAGCCTACTCATAAAACATATTTAGAACATTTCTTATTCAGAAAGATAAAATACCGACAAATACCGCCGTAAATGCGAAATATATTGTGATATGATACTTTGACCATATCGCCCAGCCCTACCACTAGTCTTTTCCCTTTCACTAGTTACAGATGGTCTGAAGGTAGCTAGGTAATGTAGGTAGGTAACAGAAGTCTGGTGTAAGTTACAGGATATTGGTCTGGTTTATTTCGCCTTATGTAAAATGTAGGCCTACGTGACGTTAGACAGAAACACTGTCTATGACATTTATACTGTACATGATTGTGCAGCAAATATTTGCGTTGTGTCCCACCATGGGCATAGCTGGCTTGGATGAGTTAGCCTGCTTTGTTTATGTTCACCAACTGTCTGAATAACTGTATTCTGCAGAACAAACATTCTTCTCTGACTTGCAGAAAATAAATAGTGTCAGTTTTACTCATGACCTTTCTATCTGCAACATTAACACAACATTGTGTCCTGCTGAATGTGGCCCAGCCAGGTGATGTGAATTCCACCCACTCCACGGATGATGGGTATGTTCAGTCGAAAGCTATGTTCAAGACAATCAGGCGATCTGTTCTAGGTTTCTAGGTTTTATTTAGCATTCAACCCGGCCAACCTCTGATGGAGAGGAAGCCACAAAAGTATTTGGGAAATATAGCCTGAATCTGTCAAATCACATAACACCTCTCTCTACCTCACACACACCTCCATTATGGCTCAGAGGTGTACACACACTGTCCTAATTGCTCCAGGGTCGCCGTTAATAATGTCTGAGCTATTCCATAACAAGCACGCCCCCCTCTGCAGGCAATGTTAGTTAGCCAGCTAGCTCCTGCCAACCTGCCAACACTGCTTCAAGACAACCACTTACAATGAAAACACACACAAATACTTCCGGTCTGTTTGGGTCTGAAAATATGTTATTCAATGTAAGCAGAAAACAAACAGCCATTCATTTCTCAGCGGTGTATGTTATCATAACTAGGTAACGTAACCTATTTGGAAACACCCGGAAATCAGTAACGTTAGCGAGCCAGTCTCCTCTCATCACGTTCGCCAGCCGGAAATAGCATTGTTGCCCATTACTAGGTTAATCATTACTTAATACCGTGGATCGATTATCACCGCGAACTACTGTCCTGTCCACCCGGGCCAGAACAATAAAAACGGAACGTGGACGAGGCACAACTCACAACATCCAGCTAACTAAACAAAACGAGGCCATTTATACATGAAAATGGACGTAAAGAAATATGTGTGTTTGTCTGGTTGACATATAACTTGGTAATTAAGTTATCAATGCACGGGAGTGTTCGCTAGCCAACTAGCTTAAGTGGCATGTATTGATGCCAACCACGGTACTGGTTCCAGTAGCTAACTAACTACCCAAGTCTACCAACAAACAATACACGGCCTCCAAGCCAGCGACCAGATCAACTCGCCCCCGACACCCCCTCTACCAGGGATAACACACACCGGTGACCCATTGCTAGCACCGGGATGGGTGAGAGGCAAGCCCTGTCCGTCTTCCGTGAACTCGGGCTCTACAGGTCTCCGTGACGCGGGTGTAAGTTAGCTAGCTAACAAAGGCCCTAGCTGTCTGGCTAGAGCGGAAGACGGCAACAGCTGGAGGAGGCAGGGGAGAGGAGGCAACACAGCTGTTAAAATAACCCACAAAACTATCGTTACAGCCCGTTAAAGGCAATACATCGGGCGATGTGTGGTTTGAGGCGGCTAGAGGCGCGCTGTGCCCCCGGGTGAGGGCTACTTACAGGCGGAGAGGGCGGATGGTCGCAGATTTCAGCCCCAGTTCTCTCTCCAGACTTCCAGGCTTTCACTCCGACAACATGGCGGCTCGGAGGGGAGCAGAGACAGGCAGACGCGCTGCATCATGGGAACGGATGAGAGCTGAGAGCGTGCGGTTCATTGCGCCAACTGGGAGGGGAGGGTCTCACCAGTCCCTTTGTTATACATACGTGTGGCTCTGTTGACATGCTGTTCTATCTCACATTGGGCAAAAATACACTAATAATCTAAAATACACTAATAAATACATTCATAATAAAGATTATAGTGGTGTCTCTCTAACACTGGTTAGGGAGTGAGTGTGGACAGTTTGTTATTCCCAGTCCCAGATATACCGTTATTAGGTATGTTCAGAATGCTGTCTATTCAGGTCTGTACAGAACGTTCAGGGGATGATGATGATGATGATGATGGTAATGGTTGGAGTCCAGCTGCAGCCATGGCAACGTGCTGACTACACAGAGGGCCAGAGGGTGTTCGTGAGGCTGGATCTGGATGCTCTGCTACAGTTGTTCCCAACCAGAGGTATTAGGATCCCTGGGGGTACTTGGCCTGTCCACAGGGGGTATTTGAGAAGACTCATGACCATAGGCCTACTGGTAAAATGCACACGAGGGGGTACTTCGGGCAGAGCAAAATTCATTTGGTGGTACAGTAACTGAAAACAGTTGTGAACCACTGCTCTACTAGACCGGTGCAATGTGAACCAACCAACAGCCAGTGTGAAAAAGGGCAGGGCGGTAGCGGCAGGTAACCTAGCGGTTCAGAGCGTTGGGCCACTAACAAAGGTCGCTGGTGTGAATCCCCGAGCCGACTACGTGAAAAATCTGTTGATGTTCCCTTGAGCAAGGCACTTAACCCCAATTGCTCCTGTAAGTTGCTCTGGATAAGAACGTCTGCTAAATTACTCAACTTTAATGAAAAGTAGAACATAGCCTGTTACAAAACATTTTATTAACATTCAACAGTGTCACTAGTCTAGTATGTCACTGTCACTAGAATATACTATATGCAACATGGTCTATCATGCAATATGAGGCGAAATTCATACATCAATTTGTCCCAAGGTGTGTGTGTGCAGAAAACACAGGACTGATTTAATTTAGAAACAGTTTCTTTATTTTCACCAACCCACCCCCAATGTCTCCTTACACACCTGTCTGTATTACCCAGGTAAACCACTTCAGAAATACAGCCTCCCTCCTCCCCTCATCCTTTCCGACCTAGAAATGCACTCTGACCTATTGTGTTGGTGAAATAAATCAGTATCCTTGTATTCCTTTCATCAATAACATGAGGTCAGACCCATGATTTCTTTAAGGAAGAAAGGAGAATGAAGTGTTGAGGGAGAATAACAGAAGGAAGAAAGGATTGTAGTGTGTGAGGGAGGAAGCATTTCTAGTCATCAAGGACAAAAAGGTGAGAGGAGAAACGTAAAGGGGCGTGGCTACGCAACTCCCTCCCCACCCCCAAACAAAACAACAACCAATCAGTCAGATATTTACATCCACAGAATCCCCACATCTTTCCCCAGAGACACTAAAGCCCAATCCTTAACCGGTCCATAACAGATCACTTAACCTGGTGTAAACACAATCGCGACAAAACCGCTTCTGCTTTTTTGCTGTGATTGTGAGTACATAGGTTCACCCTGTCACAACAGAACTAGGGACAAGCTTGGGATTTGGGGGTACGATTGTTCTATTATGACATCATCACATTCTAAAACGACAACATGAAGAGCCATGTGACTTTGAGGCACCTCCCACAATAGTTCAGAGGTCATTCAGCTAGTCCTGTAGAGCTACACAAACACGCTGAGTCCTAGGAGTGCAGAGAGCCGATAGGTGCAGAGTGTCCTCTCATGCCCAGTGTCTCCCCCATTTCCCATAGAACGGCTGGTTCCACACTGACCTCTGTACATTCACCTCAGGGGTATCAGTCAGTTGCCCTCGGTTACCACACACACACACACACGGTCTCACATACACACACACACACACACACACACACACAGGTGAGTCCATCTTTCAGTTGTACTGTGACACACAGAGTGAGTGTTCTGTTCCCAAGGCGACTCAGCTTCACCGCTGAGGTGTGATCTGATGGGGGCGCCCCCTTCACCTACTTGGCCCTGAGAGAGAGAGAGAGAGAGAGAGAGAGAGAGAGAGAGAGAGAGAGAGAGAGACAGAAAGAGAGAGAATGATAGCATACAGTTCAAAGGAAAAAGTAGGTCACACAATAAATAATATACACTGCTCAAAAAAATTAAGGGAACACTTAAACAACACAATGTAACTCCAAGTCAATCACACTTCTGTGAAATCAAACTGTCCACTTAGGAAGCAACACTGATTGTACAAATGGAAATGGACAACCGGTGGAAATTATAGGCAATTAGCAAGACACCCCCAATAAAGAAGTGCTTCTGCAGGTGGTGACCACAGACCACTTCTCAGTTCCTATGCTTCCTGGCTGATGTTTTGGTCACTTTTGAATGCTGGCGGTGCTTTCACTCTAGTGGTAGCATGAGACAGAGTCTACAACCCACACAAGTGGCTCAGGTAGTGCAGCTCATCCAGGATGGCACATTAATGCGAGCTGTGGCAAGAAGGTTTGCTGTGTCTGTCAGCGTAGTGTCCAGAGCATGGAGGCGCTACCAGGAGACAGGCCAGTACATCAGGAGACGTGGAGGAGGCCATAGGAGGGCAACAACCCAGCAGCAGGACCACTACATCCGCCTTTGTGCAAGGAGGAGCAGGAGGAGCACTGCCAGAGCCCTGCAAAATGACCTCCAGCGGGCCACAAATGTGCATGTGTCTGCTCAAACGGTCACAAACAGACTCCATGAGGGTGGTATGAGGGCCCGACGTCCACAGGTGGGGGTTGTGCTTACAGCCCAACACTGTGCAGGACGTTTGGCATTTGCCAGAGAACACCAAGATTGGCAAATTCGCCACTGGCGCCCTGTGCTCTTCACAGATGAAAGCAGGTTCACACTGAGCACATGTGACAGACGTGACAGAGTCTGGAGACGCCGTGGAGAACGTTCTGCTGCCTGCAACATCCTGCAGCATGACCGGTTTGGCGGTGGGTCAGTCATGGTGTGGGGTGGCATTTCTTTGGGGGGCCGCACAGCCCTCCATGTGCTCGCCAGAGGTAGCCTGACTGCCATTAGGTACCGAGATGAGATCCTCAGACCCCTTGTGAGACCATATGCTGGTGCGGTTGGCCCTGGGTTCCTCCTAATGCAAGACAATGCTAGACCTCATGTGGCTGGAGTGTGTCAGCAGTTCCTGCAAGAGGAAGGCATTGATGCTATGGACTGGCCCGCCCGTTCCCCAGACCTGAATCCAATTGAGCACATCTGGGACATCATGTCTAGCTCCATCCACCAACGCCACGTTGCACCACAGACTGTCCAGGAGTTGGCGGATGCTTTAGTCCAGGTCTGGGAGGAGATCCCTCAGGAGACCATCCGCCACCTCATCAGGAGCATGCCCAGGCGTTGTAGGGAGGTCATACAGGCACGTGGAGGCCACACACACTACTGAGCCTCATTTTGACTTGTTTTAAGGACATTACATCAAAGTTGGATCAGCCTGTAGTGTCGTTTTCCACTTTAATTTTGAGGGTGACTCCAAATCCAGACCTCCATGGGTTGATACATTTGATTTCCATTGATAATTTTTGTGTGATTTTGTTGGCAGCACATTCAACTATGTAAAGAAAAAAGTATTTAATAAGATTATTTCATTCATTCAGATCTAGGATGTGTTGTTTAAGTGTTCCCTTTATTTTTTGGAGCAGTGTATATTTTGTTAAACCAATTCCCTCCCAAAAGCCTTCCGACTGCTTTGGATCGGCTGGCATCTAGCCGAACTCGGCTACGCAAACCAAACGAGTGTTGCTCGCATACTCCCTCAAAAGACCTCCGCTTGAAAAACGTTTGTCCATCTTGAGACACCGTAGCCAGTCTACACTTCCTGAAAATAGTCAGAATTTATCTAAGATAACTCAAGAAATCTGTCATCAATTTTTACGTTTTTGTCGAGATCTTAGTCACGCAATTTTACATCTAACTAAGATGTTTGGTGCAGCTCACCTGTAGCTCAGTTGGTAGAGCATGGCGCTTGCAACGCCAGGGTTGTGGGTTCGTTTCCCACGGGGGGCCAGTATGAAAAATGTATGCACTAACTAACTGTAAGTCGCTAAATGACTAAAATGTCAAATGTATTTCTCAAGTGAAAAAATGTGCATGAAAACGATTTGTCTCTCGTTGAATGACAACAAACACTTTATAGACTTCGGCTACCGACTTAGGCTTGTGTGCACGAACAGCTGAAAAAACCCTTGCTGAAGACTAATTCGAACAAAAACGTTTCGGATGGGAAGCATGCGGACGCCTTAAGGGCTAGGGTAAGGGGTCACCGTGAGGTTAAGGTTGAAAGGTTAGAGGTTACCTACGTGTAGAGGGGCTGCAGTTGGAGGTGGGAGGTCTTCTGAGGAGGCTGGTAACCATAGGAGTCAAAGCCACCAATGAAATCAACTGAGAGAGAAAGATCAGAAGCAGACAGAGAACTCAGAGGCAGACGGAACACTGAGATAGATGGAACCCTCAGACAGATGGAACCCTCAGACAGATGGAACACTGAGATAGACGGAACACAGACAGATGGAACCCTCAGACAGATGGAATCCTCAGACAGATGGAACCCTCAGACAGATGGAACCCTCAGACAGATGGAACCCTCAGACAGATGGAACCCTCAGAGAGATGGAACACTCAGAGAGATGGAACACTCAGAGAGATGGAACACTGAGATAGATGGAACCCTCAGACAGATGGAACCCTCAGACAGATGGAACCCTCAGAGAGATGGAACACTGAGATAGACGGAACACAGACAGATGGAACCCTCAGACAGATAGAATACTCAGACAGATGGAACCCTCAGACAGATGGAACCCTCAGACAGATGGAACCCTCAGACAGATGGAACCCTCAGACAGATGGAACCCTCAGACAGATGGAACCCTCAGACAGATGGAACCCTCAGACAGATGGAACCCTCAGACAGATGGAATACTCAGACAGAACACAGAGATAGACGGATCACTTAGACAGACGCAACACTCACAGCTATCCTCGTCATCCTGGAAGACTTTGCTCACGTAGCAGGCATACACAAAGCCGAAGAGCTAAGGGAGAGACAGGGAGGTTAAGGTTAGTATTATGTTGTTTGTGTGTGTGTGTGTGTGTGTGTGTGTGTGTGTGTGTGTCAGGATTTCCGCTAGCCAGTAATAGCCAGGCCTTTGGCACCCCCCCCCCCAAAAAAATATGAAAAGCTGATAAATAACATTGGCACTGGACAGCCGGGAGAATAAAAAAATCCAGTGCAAAATAATGCTTTTTACCCTATTCATTGATGGAAATACCAGTCGATGGAAATACATTTGAACGGTCATGCATATCGGTCTATAGGTTAATTTGCATAATTTAGTGGAATTAAAATTGTTGCGTGTGTATTTTCGTAAGTCGTTATGTTTCGTATTTATCACACGCGCACAGCAAACAGATACAGCGTTTGAGCGTAAAATCTGTCAGACAGTGCTAGAGCTGCTGCTTTGTTTCCTGTTGTTGCTGGAGTGAAACGTGCTTTAATAAAGCCCAATCATTGCACAACAATTCTAAACGCAATCCATTCAAGTGCTTTGGCAGCAGTAGGCAGGCTTTAGCACGTCACACACCACTTTGCAATGTGAGCTGGAGGCAGTGTGCATTTTGAAAACATATACTTAATTGTGTGAAACCTGAACGTTTTACTACATATTATGAGGCATGTCTTACCTTGTTTCAAAGTAGCCGAGCCAAAATCCGTTCCTTTAAACGTGGAGTCAATTATTTTATAAAGACTTACATATGCCATGAAACAAGTAGCCTATTTCTCTCATGTTCTATTGGTGTTCAAATAAACTTTCTTTCACTGTCCGGTAGCCAAAGCCACAATCCTAGTCACATTAGCAACCCATGCTAGTTTTTGCATCTTTAGATCTCCCAGCTTTCTAACTTTATAACCGATATTTTAATCTCTGTCACAAGAAACCGCTCGCATGGGCAGTGTGCTTTTGACATTCGCGCGTAGCCTACTGCCGTGTGTGCATTGCTACGCAGCTATAATGTGAAGAAATAATAGTTTATGATTTACCATAATCTAAATGTGATTTCTGTCATTCTGAGCACCGTGGGTGGACGCCATAATCAGGTTATGCACCCAATGCATATGGGTCCGGTAAATTTCTCAAATGTCGGGTAAATTAAAACGTTGCGGGTCAAATGTCCGGCACCACATTTTCCTAACGGGAACCCTGGTGTGTGTGTGTGTGTTACTCACAGCCAGAAGGACCTGTAGCGCTGCGCTCAGCACCTCAATGTACTGGTAGTCAAGGAGACAGCCAGAGACGGTGATGACATGGTGGTCGTCAGGGGCGATGCGGGAGTCCAACACCGGCGTTACTAGGCAACCAGGGCCGTGCTCCATCCACCAGGACCGATGCAGCGACGTATTGAACGTCATCAGGAAGTCCCTGTCCTACACACACACACACACACACACACAAATGAGAAAAAACATGTTATGAACACACAAATGTTATAAACACATCATAAATACATAAACACACATCATCAACATGTTATAATCAGAAACACCTTACACACACAAATACTTTATAAACACGTTATAAACATAAATGCATTATAAAACACGTTATAAACACGTTATAAACACGTTATAAACACACGCACATCTCTTACCTGAGACAAGTGTCCCACCTCAAGGTAGAAACAGATTATGAAGGAGTTCCAACCCACCCACAGCACCAACCACACCGCATACTGATATCCACAGAGACAAAGAGGGATTAGGGTGTGTGTGTGTATGTGTATTTGTGTGTATTTGTGTGTGTATGTGTACGCGTCTCACATATATGAGGTAGCGGGATCTGAACTGCACCGTTCCAAAGATCCCCAGTATGACGGCCATGATGTGGAGGAAGTTGGCCAGGATAGGAGCCCACTGGTAGCCCAGGAAGTCAAACACCTGTCTCTGTAGTGCTGCCATCTACACACACACACAGGTATATCACAAGATACTTATAGGGGATCGTCATGGTATTACATTGATGCAGTTTGACACACACTCCCTCTCTGAGATATGCACAGGGACACACACATACACACAAAGAAACAACTGTCTCTCACACACAGTATGCTGCAGTTGTTTCCATGGAAACTGCAAGGAGCACCAGCCGAGGGACTACCCCCCCCCCCAACACCCAAATAAACTCCCCAAACTACTGAAAATAAGCTGCATTCCCAAGTACCCACTGTCACAATATATCACAATCAAATAAACACAGAATACTGCCACACACACACAAATAAAAACACAGAAAATAAAAGTAGAAAATAAGAAACAGAAATAAAAGTTTTGACCAGAGAGACGGAGGGACAAGCAGCAGCAAGAATGACAGGAGAGAGAGAGAGAGAGCAGGAAGAGAGGAATAGCAGATGAGAGGAAGACAGGGCTCCCTTGTTTTCCTGCTGTAACTTTCAAAAGCTGAAGTGTTCCTTTTCACGTGGTCTCCCAGAATACAGTGATCGCCACACACACACACACACTTGTCCTGTGGTTGCCAATAATACCAATAATGGGACACACACTGTTAATAGTTCAAACGTTTTTCAGTCAGACCATCTCTCTCTCTCTTAGGCACACATGTAAGATTCAGTGAGTGAAAGAGGGAGAGAGATGGGAACAGGGACTGAGTGAAAGAGGGAGAGAGATGGGAACAGGGACTGAGTGAAAGAGGGAGAGAGATGGGAACAATGACTGAGTGAAAGAGGGAGAGAGATGGGAACAGGGACTGAGTGAAAGAGGGAGAGAGATGGGAACAGGGACTGAGTGAAAGAGGGAGAGAGATGGGAACAGGGACTGAGTGAAAGAGGGAGAGAGATGGGAACAATGACTGAGTGAAAGAGGGAGAGAGATGGGAACAGGGACTGAGTGAAAGAGGGAGAGAGATGGGAACAGGGACTGAGTGAAAGAGGGAGAGAGATGGGAACAGGGACTGAGTGAAAGAGGGAGAGAGATGGGAACAGGGACTGAGTGAAAGAGGGAGAGAGATGGGAACAGGGACTGAGTGTCAAAATATGGGCATTGTGGATAAGCAACAAAAAGCTTTTCCCATTCTCCCAATCCCACCTCACTGCAACAAACACTCACCAGCTGCAGTGAACATATCGCCACCAGTGTAACTCTCCCGTCACATTTCCCCATCTTGGAGGGCTCTGGACGCGGCTTGGGGCCACGCAGGCTCCGGGGAAAGGACGGGTGGTCACCGGTCAGATCCAGACTGGCTGCCCAACTCAGATCACACCATGCCCGGCCAGACCTCGCCTGGACCCCGGCCTCCTGGTTCTTCTTGGTATGGAAGACTCCTTGAAGACTCCTCACGTTAATCACACCGACACCAACCCATCCCGGCCCGCTGTGATCATTCTGTCGGTGTGGGTATGTAAAGGTGGCTGTGGTTTGCCGGGGGAGGTTCTCTTCTTCACGCGCCGGTCCGACCGCTGTTTAAAGCAAAGACAGTATTACCGAATCGCCTCGAGCCGGCCACACCTTCGGGTTGGTCGCGAAAGGAGGGGGAAGAGACACACAGAGACAAGACACAAAGAAAGACGGAAAGCTGTCATAACGGGGCAGGTCTCGCGGGTTAACTGGTAGAAATGAGCAGCATATGATAACGGATCACACGGGGAGGGAGGGAGGGAGAGAGAGAGAGGAATGAAATGACCAGATGGAGGTAGCTAGCTTGCTGCCTGGGCTGATTAAATAAAATCTACCATGCACCGACACACACAAAGCGGTTCATTGTGACTCACGGTTGGTTTTCAAGACGCTCGCGCTCCTTCCTCGTTCTCCGTAAACGGATGGGGTCTTTAACCGTAGTCCTCCGGTGGTCTGTGGCTTAAAACCAAGGCTCGGGCTCTCTTCTCCGTCTCGCGGCGTCTTTGTCAACAATCGGTGGTGCCTGCTGGGGCGGGCGCGAGCAGGGGGGCAGCGCAAGTCCCCCTCATTTCAGAGGAACTGGGCCGTGTTCGAGATTGAACAATAAAAATGCTTCTTTCCATCCTTGTGGCGATCACTGATCTTACATCATTAGATAGGTGAGAGGAAGTGTTCCCACTACATTGATTTTACCTTTCAAACTTTGTCAAATCAATTATAACCTCAAGGAGAAGAGCGTAGGAGGAAGGGAGGATAACATGTTAAAGTAGTCGAACACGGCCCCTGAATTCTGCCGACCGCGTGCGCGCGACCGCATGGGGAACGGAACAGAGGAGCGCGAGGCGTTCAGCAGATAGACAAAAGAAACAGGGCCAGGACCGAATCTAATAAAAGTTTGTGAATAATACCAGAGGAAGAAAATAAGTTACAGCAAATACAATATCTAGGTCCATGCTCTATACTGGTAGGCAGCTAGTGGTTAATAAAAAAAAAAATATTCACATTTGCATAAACCTAATTTATTACTTAGATTGTGCGATTTGGATTGAACATTCTAAAACTCTCAAAAACCGTATAGCTATTTAAATCCCTATTTGGTTGTATGGCTGTGTTTAAGAGTGTCACAGTTTTAAAAAAGGATACGTAGTACTAATACTTTCAGAGTAATGACAGGTATTACAAAACTCACATTCAGCTTTAGGGTCTTTCTACAAAAAGAGTCCTTTTGCATCTCTTTGATATATTAAGTAGACATTGTAGACAGCAGTATTGTGTTTTAAAAGCCTGTTATATTAAATGAAGTGTCCTTTAATATAGACCACATGGAGAATTAAATAAATCCAGCATTTTGACGTGCACCCTCTGACTTCTAAGATTTCAACCCACATAACTCCAACATTTCTCCAAGTTTTCACCATCATTGTAAAGCCCTAGTTATTTTGTTGCTTTGACAAAGTAATTTCTGAAGATTATTTATTTCATGTGATTAGTGATTCATTTAAATCTGTCCCTCATTTTAAGGTCAATCCTGTTACGTGAATTGAACTCTTGTTTTAATCCAGTGAAACTATTCTTTTTCAAATATATTTTTCAAACGAAACATTGAACATCTAATAGTCAAATTATAGTGTAAAAGCAGGTGAGCTGGTTCTACTCTTTGGCCATTTTCTGGATGCCTGACGACTCCAACTGAATTCTTCCGCTGCATACTTCAGTCTGAGACGGCAATCATTGAAGTCGTTTGTGGTGACATCAAATTGAGGGGTGTTGTACAAAACAAAGTAATCAGCTATTGGATAATCTCTAACCAATCAATGTATCAAAGCCAATGAATCATTTTTAAACCACCGCTAAACCCACGTGTGTTCTGGCTCTGGATCAAATCAGAACGGTTAGAATGTGTTTGTGTTGTAGGAATCGTTGGCAAAGGACTCAAATCTAGGGAAAAAAACGTTTGTGGGCGTGGCATTTGGCCGGTGCAATGAGTTTGGGTAGCCAGGCAAATGTTCTGGTCTTTTGTGGTGGAAAACTGAGCGGGTCGAGCGTAACGCATCAACCCGGTTACCCATAAATAGACAGGCTAGAAATGTTTTAACACTGACTTTTTTTTTGGTGAAGCTTGCATTTAATTGCCACTCACTGTTGCACACAACACTCTTCCATCCCCGCTGTCACAAGGGGATTTATGGCTGATTTAAGATTAAATTGTCAACCCTGTTACTTTATTTGGCAGGGTAAGTAATACTGCGAAACACTATCATTCCACTATTACAGCAGATATATTATGGACATTTTCTGAAATTACAATGCAAAAATAAAATTAAATCCTTTGTGTAGCACCTTCAATAGGCGCTTACTATAGTCATTCTATTTGTTTAACCTCTTGAGATGGGAAAATGTGTTTTTTGTGAAGCTGAACATGTGCACTTTACAGAATAATTGGTGGAACGACCCTTAAAAAAAAAAAAAAAAAAAAAGAATATGGCAGAACAATATTTTTCCCAGATGTAATTTATTCAGATCAATAAAAAAAATAAAAAATAAAACACAGGTGTTGGTTGTTGTGACTGGACATTCTAAACTAAATCACAGTCTTTTGAGGTTGTTACTAAATAAACAGAAGCATAGAAAAGTACTGATCATTCACACAGGGGAGGGGCTGCATCCATCCACACACACACACACACACAAGGCTCCAGGGCAGAACATACAGTCGTCGTCAAAAGTTGAGAATGACACAAATATTCATTTTCACAAAGTCTGCTGCCTCAGTTTTTATGATGGCAATTTGCATATACTCCAGAATGTTATGAAGAGTGATCAGATGAATTGCAATTAATTGCAAAGTCCCTCTTTGCCATGAAAATGAACTTAATCCCCAAAAAACATTTCCACTGCATTTCAGCCCTGCCACAAAAGGACCAGCTGCCATCATGTCAGTGATTCTCTCGTTAACACAGGTGAGTGTTGACGAGGACAAGGCTGGAGATCACTCTGTCATGCTGATTGAGTTAGAATTGCTTTGCACAAAAAGGGCTTCACAGGCAAGGATATTGCTGCTAGTAAGATTGCACCTAAATCAACCATTTATCGGATCATCAAGAACTTCAAGGAGAGCGGTTCAATTGTTGTGAAGAAGGCTTCAGGGCACCCAAGAAAGTCCAGCAAGAGCCAGGACCGTCTCCTAAAGTTGATTCAGCTGTGGGATCGGGGCACCACCAGTGCAGAGCTTGCTCAGGAATGGCAGCAGGCAGGTGTGAGTGCATCTGCACGCTCAGTGAGGCGAAGACTTTTGGAGGATGGCCTGGTGTCAAGAAGGGCAGCGAGGAAGCCACTTCTCTCCGGGAAAAACATCAGGGACAGACTGATATTCTGCAAAAGGTACAGGGATTGAACTGCTGAGGACTGGGGTAAAGTCATTTTCTCTGATGAATCCCCTTTCCGATTGTTTGGGGCATCCGGAGAAAACAAGGTGAGCGCTACCATCAGTCCTGTGTCATGCCAACAGTAAAGCATCCTGAGACCATTCATGTGTGGGGTTGCTTCTCAGCCAAGGGAGTGGGCTCACTCACAATTTTGCCTAAGAACACAGCCATGAATAAAGAATGGTACCAACACATCCTCCGAGAGCAACTTCTCCCAACCATCCAAGAACAGTTTGGTGACGACCAATGCCTTTTCCAGCACGATGGAGCACATTGCCATAAGGCAAAAGTGATAACTAAGTGGCTCGGGGAACAAAACATCAACATTTTGGGTCCATGGCCAGGAAACTCCCCAGACCTTAATCCCATTGAGAACTTGTGGTCGATCCTCAAGAGGCGGGTGGACAAACAAAAACCCACAAATTCTGACAAACTCCAAGCATTGATTACGCAAGAATGGGCTGCCATCAGTCAGGATGTGGCCCAGAAGTTAATTGACAGCATGCCAGGGCAGATTGCAGAGGTCTTGAAAAAGAAGGGTCAACACTGCAAATATTGACTCTTCGCATAAACTTAATGTCATTGTCAATAAAAGCATTTGACACCTATGGAATGCTTGTAATTATACTTCAGTATACCATAGCAACATCTGACAAAAATATATCATAACACTGAAGCAGCGAACTTTGTGAAGACCAATACTGTACACACTCACACTACATGCTCATACGTAAAAACACACACACTTTCTCTCTAACACACACGACAGTCCTACTGAATCTCTCCCATGTAGAGTCTCTTGTCACTGGCGCCAGAGAGGACTGTGGGAAAGGAAACAAAACACTATTAAAGAACAAGCGAGAGGATGGAAAAAATATTAAACGCTCAATGGAAAAAAGCAATAGAAAGACACAGGGAGAAGGTGATTAGCCAGTAGTCCTCTCACCAATAGGCTCCTCGGGATGGAAGGCGACCTCGTTGACTGACCCAGCATGGCCTGGCAGCTTGTACAGGATCCTACGAGAGGTGGTGTCCCACACATACACAAACCTGGACACACACACACACACACACACACAGCTTATAAAGGATAATACAAGAGGTGATTGGTGCCTTTTTTGGGGGGGGATTTTGTATTGCTGTGTGTGTGCGCGCTCTCTCACCTGTCGGCTGAGCCTGCGGCAATCTTGCTGCCGTCAGCGGACCAGGAACACCTCAGAAGGTTCTGCGGACAAAGCAGAAACAAGTTTATTAACATGATATAGCAGGCCACTAGGCTTACAAACATGACACTCGCACAAACATTGACACTCGCACTGAAAGTCTCTTCAGTTCCAAAATCAAAACACTTGAATCTCATACTCCGATCAAGTCTTAAATTTACCTTCTCAAAGTTGTGAATGTTCCCCTGGAATATCTTCACACACCTCTCCTTGGGAGCGAACGGACGGACGTCCCAAATACGCACTACGGGACAACACACACATTAGTACATAATATAACAATATCATATATTGTACGCGTGTACAAATGGATACACACACTGGTGCACTTCACAAAATAGATGGCATCATGAGGAAGGACAATGATGTGGATATATTGAAGCAACATTCTCAAGACATCAGTCAGGAAGTTAAAGCTTGGTTGCAAATGGGTCTTCCAAATGGACAATGACCCCAAGCATACTTCCAAAGTTGTGGCAAAATGGCTTAAGGACGACAAAGTCAAGGTATTGGAGTGGCCATCACAAAGCCCTGACCTCAATCCTATAGAAAATTTGTGGGCAGAACTGAAAAAGCGTGTGCGAGCAAGGAGGCCTACAAACCTGACTCAGTTACACCAGCTCTGTCAGGAGGAATGGGCCAAAATTCACCCAACTTATTGTGGAAGGCTACCCGAAACGTTTGACCCAAGTTATACAATTTAAAGGCAATGCTACCAAATACTAATTGAGTGTATGTAAACTTCTGACCCACTGGGAATGTGATGAAAGAAATAAAAGCTGAAATAAATCATTCTCTCTACTATTATTCTGACATTTCACATTCTTAAAATAAAGTGGTGATCCTAACTGACCTAAAACAGGGAATTTTTACTAGGATTAAATGTCAGGAATTGTGAAAAACTGAGTTTAAATGTATTTGGCTAAGGTGTATATAAACTTCCGACTTCAACTGTATGTATTCTTATTTCCATTCCTTGCTTAGATTTGTGTGTATTGGGTATAAGTTGTGAAATAGTTAGATATTACTTGTTAGATATTACTGAACTGTCAGAGCTAGAAGCACAAGCATTTTGCTACACCCGAAATAACATCTGCTAAACACGTGTATGTGACAAATAACATTTGATTTGACTGATGGTTGCTGATAATGGGCCTCTGTAAGCCTATGTAGATATTCCATTCAAAATCAGCCATTTCCAGCTACAATTGCCATTTACAACATTAACAATGTCTACACTGTATTTCTGATCAATTTGATGTTATTTTTAATGGACAAAAAAATGATTTTCTTTCGAAAACAAGGACATTTCTAAGTGAAGCTAAACTTTTTGAACTGTAGTGTAAATGTTGAGCGGCTTCACTGCAGGTAGATTGTATTTTTTAATATTCAATAAAAAAACATTAAATAAATATAT
This sequence comes from Coregonus clupeaformis, assembly GCF_020615455.1. Classification (NCBI taxonomy): domain Eukaryota; kingdom Metazoa; phylum Chordata; class Actinopteri; order Salmoniformes; family Salmonidae; genus Coregonus; species Coregonus clupeaformis. Next base: position 58,122,021 of record NC_059199.1, on the reverse strand, counting down.
AATATACTCCATTTAGCAGACACTTTTATCCAAAGCGACTTACAGTCATGGGTGCATACATTTCTCGTATAGGTGCCCCCAGCGAGAATCCAACCCACGACCCTTGGCATTATGAACGCCATACCCTAAGCAACCGAGCCACATTGGACAACACTCAAGTACTGAAAACCACACACAATCTTGCTCGTTCACACACTGACCTGTGTTGTCCATGGAGTTGGAGAGGAGGTAGGATCCCTCTGAGCTGAGGCAGAGTCCAGTCAGAGAATCACCATGACCATGCATACTGTAGATCATCTTATTCTGCCTCAGGTCCCACACCTGCACTCACAGAGAGAGAGAGAGAGCGAGAGAGAGAGAGAGGAAGTAAGTTATTCACTGTCTGACGGTGCGACAGTCTAGTAGGATCTGGTCTCTCTTTTCACGCATCATTCTGAAGGTACGTACGGGGACGTAACCTAATGTAAAATGGAGTAACACACGAGAGCTCACTGGCACACAGACTAACACACAGAAATAGATTGATGGGGGGAGAGAGAGAGGGAGATAGGGGAGAGAGAGCGAATCAGTGCAATACCACAAAGATGAGAGTGGGGGGTAAAATATGTACACAAGAAAATGTGTGAGTGAGCAGGGGCATTATTTGAGGGTGGAGGGATAGTGGGCATTCTTTAATGACCTGAAACAGCTTTTCCCTGCAATCCATATTCATTATGCCTAATTCTATGTCAAAAATATGTATATTTTTCTGGATAGGTTATCTAAGCATACCTCTTTACCTGTTCAATTGTCATTTTAATAAAATGATGCACATTTATTCTTTAAGAACTTTTATACCTGAGGAGCTTAGTACAACTTCCACACTGGTATACACTATCATAACCCAATAATTAAAAACATTTAAGTATTTTTCTTAAGTCTAGCAACTTTGCCAACAGTCATGCCAGCTAAGATCCTTAGATAAGCTACTCTAACTAGATTTACAGCCTGAAATGGCTTGGTAGCTAGTTATGAGGTTGGGAACCTATCTCGCTGGCTAGCTAAAACCAACTTCATAAAATTGCTAGGTGGTTATATTAAAAGAGAGGGGCGTCCAGTCAGCTTGCCCTCTCCGCAAAATATCATTTAAATAAAAAAACTGGACAAATCTGAGGGGGCGCGTGCCCTTGTGCCCCCTATGGGCATCCCAAACCACCCCCTCTCCCCTACCAACTTGCTCGGTGGACCCTCCGTTGTCACGTTGCTGATGAAACTCAGAGGGTGACTTCCAGAGAGTGGCGGGATCACTAAACCCATCGACTTCGGGACACACTACTGACTTCAATGATCTAATTCATGTTCCACTTGTAAATAATGCAATGCAGAGGGGAAGGGGGTAAAATTTGGGATTCAGCCAATAACTAAGAAATAGACTCAATGTGATGGAGAGAGAGAGACAGAGAGAGAGAGAGAGACAGAGAGAGAGAGCGAGACAGAGCGAGAGACAGACAGCGAGAGACAGACAGCGAGAGACAGACAGAGCGCGAGACACAGAGACAGAGCGAGAGACAGACAGCGAGAGACAGACAGCGAGAGACAGAGACACAGCGAGAGAGAGAGACAGAGACACAGCGAGCGAGAGACAGAGGGAGAGAGAGACAGAGGGAGAGGGGGTACTTATTGTTATCTCAGGGAATTAGACCAAAGTTCTTCATTGGTACAAAATATATAGAGTACTGCACACACTACAATTACTGAGGTTTAAAAATAAGCTCAACTGGACACCTAAATGAGGCAGTGAACGAACTGAGAGAAAGCACGCAGGGCATTCTACGTTACTAAAAAACAAATTCAAATTGAAATACCTATTAAAATTAGGCTAAAACTAATTGAATGTGTCATTGAACCAATTGCACTTTATGGCAGTGAGGTGTGGGGTCCACTTACAAAACAAGATTTCACCCAACGGGACAAACACCCCATTGAAACCCTACATGCAGAGTTCTGTAAGATTCTCCTACATGTCCAAAGGAAAACTACAAACAATGCATGCAGGGCAGAATTAGGCCAATTTCCACTAATAAAAAAAAGAGCAATTAAGTTTTGGAAACATCTAAAATACAGTGACCCCCTCTAATATCATACCCAAGCCCTGCAATGCCAAGAGCTGAGCAAAGAAAAGAGTCCCCTCATCCAGCTGGTCCTGGGGCTGAGTTCACGAACCTGTTCTACTAATACACTGAAGCCTCAGGACCAGAACATCCAATCAATCAGAATAAACCAAATTACAACACAGTCAAACCAAAACTACATTATCTATTGGGAAGCACACGCACAAAGCAAAATACAGTGCTATCTGGCCCTAAATCGACAGTACACCATGGCAAACTATTTGACCATGATCACTGATCAAAACCTTAGAGAAACCTTGACAAAGTACAGGCTCAGTGAGCACAGCCTTGCCTTTGAGAAGGGTAGACAGAGGAAAGGCTGTGCAACCACTGCACCACAGCAGAACCTGAGACAGAGCTGCATTTCCTGACAAAATGTAAAAAAAAATATAAAACAGTGTCATTTCCCCAAATTTGAAACAGTTTTTCAAGGTTTCAAAGACCTCTGATGAGAATAGGCTACCCTTCCTGTTGGGGGAGGACTCAGGCTACCCGTCCTGTTGGGGGAGGACTTAGAGAGCTGTGGGTTGGCAGCTCACTACATTGCTGCCTGCCATAAGATGAGGGACAGTGTCTGACAGACCAACAAACTGTCCTCTATATTGTTATTGTTCAATGGTTATTGTTGTTGCTGTTGTCCCATTGACAACATTGATTATTATTAATATTAATAATTATGTTAATATTGTAAATCTCCAAAGTAATCTTTGGCAATATGTACATTGTTACATCATGCCAATAAAGTACATTCGATTGAGAGAGAGAGAGAGAGAGAGAGAGAGAGAGAGACCGAGACAGCGAGAGAGAGACAGCGACAGAGACATAGAGAGCTAGAGAGAGAGCTAGACATAGAGAGAGAGCGAGACATAGAGACAGAGCGAGACAGAGCTAGACAGAGCGAGACAGAGACAGAGCGAGACAGCGAGACAGAGCGAGACCCAGAGACAGAGACAACAGATGGCAGGAGGAAGACAGGGAGAAAGGGATAGGTGACAGATGGCAGGAGGAAGAGAGGAGAGGGAGAAAGGGATAGGTGACAGATGGCAGGAGGAAGAGAGGAGAGGGAGAAAGGGATAGGTGACAGATGGCAGGAGGATGACAGGGAGAAAGGGATAGGTGACAGATGGCAGGAGGATGACAGGGAGAAAGGGATAGGTGACAGGAGGATGACAGGGAGAAAGGGATAGGTGACAGGAGGATGACAGGGAGAAAGGGATAGGTGACAGATGGCAGGAGGATGACAGGGAGAAAGGGATAGGTGACAGATGGCAGGAGGATGACAGGGAGAAAGGGATAGGTGACAGGAGGATGACAGGGAGAAAGGGATAGGTGACAGATGGCAGGAGGATGACAGGGAGAAAGGGATAGGTGACAGATGGCAGGAGGATGACAGGGAGAAAGGGATAGGTGACAGATGGCAGGAGGATGACAGGGAGAAAGGGATAGGTGACAGATGGCAGGAGGATGACAGGGAGAAAGGGATAGGTGACAGATGGCAGGAGGATGACAGGGAGAAAGGGATAGGTGACAGATGGCAGGAGGATGACAGGGAGAAAGGGATAGGTGACAGATGGCAGGAGGAAGACAGGGAGAAAGGGATAGGTGACAGATGGCAGGAGGAAGAGAGGAGAGGGAGAAAGGGATAGGTGACAGATGGCAGGAGGAAGAGAGGAGATGTGCCTGTAACCATGGAAAGACTGCTTGGTTCTGCATGTAGAGAGGCATCTCGTCTACCTCCATTTCTCCTTCTGCACATGGTTAAAGTTACATAGATGTGGAGACTAATGTGTTCACAGACAAGAGACATCGCTCTACCGCTCATCCCTCTCCTTTCTGTAAATAAACTAAGGGTCACCATCTGAGTCTAGAATCTAGAGTTTTGTGTTTTTTTGTTTAAAACAACTCATTCACCGACTCAATGATTTGAATTCCATTTCGTTTTCCTAGAGATAAAGCCAATATTCTACATAGTTTAGCACAGAAAAGATGGTCATGAACTACAATGACCATAATCCATTGCGCGCCTACTTGTCCGGTCTGTGTGGGGGCAAACACGGACACTGAAAAAAGAAAACTAGAAGAACGTGCGATCGAGAGGGATGTAGAGCCCTTGCTTCACGAGGCGTCTCTACCTGAAAATACATGAACTAAGTCAGGGCTTCCTAAACCGTTTCACTCAGCTCCTCCATCCAGCATTGGGAAACATCACGCACCTCCCTGCGCACGCACCACGTCTAGCTCTATGGGCACAAGCACTGTTTCACGACACAAACTGTTCACACCCCTCTTGTTGGTGCAGAGAAAATTGTGCCGTTTTAAAGCGCATTTTCTTGCAATTCTATACATTTTGCCATTTCTAATGTTTATTCATGTGATATTTGAGTGACTCAAACATGACAACAAAATCTATTGGCTGAAAAACGTTAGCCGACATGGGCCAGATGATCCGGACAAGTTATAAACAGCTCTCTAAGGTATACAATGACTGACAAGACAAGAGGAAAACTGATGAGTCACTACCCAATTTAGGAATGTCTCTAAATTGAAAGCCGGACTGAGTTCCCGCGCCGAGCCCCCGCCAGTTTGGGAACCACTGATCTAAGTGATTGATAGTTGGTATTCAGCAGTCATAAAAGTATGCCTTATTTACTTTGAAGAACTACTAAAATAGTGATTTAGTCAGACAGCACAGGCAGCACCTCTATAGAGATGAGATGATGACTAGGAATTAAATAATAACGCAGTCAAATTAAACTAATGTAATATACACATCAACTGAAATATTTTATTGAAGTAAAGTAATGTGAATAACTGCTGGTTAATAAGTGATAAGCAGTAATGGGCAGTCACTACCGTCATGGGACTTTTAATTAATTGTTTTATTCTGTGTTGTTACAGCGTTCAACCCACATAATGCATAAATCGACACCCGTGATTATTTTTGAAAGAATCTAACCGAAACCGACATCAAAAAAGCACTAATCCCTCAGCACTACTAGAATCTTTTGTAAACCTTCTCAGAAAGAACCCTGGCAGGACTGATACATCACCTGACACTCACAGATGTTCTGATTGGGCCAACCAGGCCTCATGAAACTCAGCTTCAATTAATTACAATGAGAATAAAGAATAAGGGGACTAAAACAGTAAACTGGAGGTCCCATTCAAAACTAACAAACCATTAATCAAATTACAAATGAAACAAGCTGATATCAAAACAAAGACAATCAGAGTACACCGTGTGCAACTGTGGAACCGTCGGACTGTGACAGTGTTGAAATAACTGAACAGTCCATCCTCTCTGAAGTGGAAGGGAGGTTTTTTGGAAGGACAAAAAGCTTTGCCGTTTATGAAGTAGTAATGGTTTCAAAAAAGCGATATGTCAGCACCCTAACCTTGCTGATGCAAGCAGACTAATAAAATTATGAAAATGTAGCACATATTTCTAACAATATTTTTTTTAAATCAAAAAAGACCTCCAAGGACACATGCAGCAATATACACAGAGTATACAAAACATTAAGAACACCTATTTCCATGACTGACCATGTGAACCCAGGTGTAAGCTATGATCCCTTATTGATGTCACTTGTTAAATCCACTTCAATCAGTGTAGATGAAGGAGGAGACCGATTAAAGAAGGATTTTTAAACCTTGAGACATGGATTGTGTATGTGTGCCATTCAGAGGGTGAATGGGCAAGACAAACATTTTAAGTGCCTTTGAACAGGGTATGGAAGTAGGTGCCAGGCGTACCGGTTTGTGTCAAGAACTGCAACGCTGCTGGGTTTTTCACGGTCAACAGTTTCCCTTGTGTATCAAGAATGGTCCACCACCCAAAAGACATCCAGACAAATTGACACAACATGGGCCAGCATCCCTGTGGAACACTTTGGACACCTTGTAGAGTCCATGGCCCGACGAATTGAGGCTGTTCTGAGGGAAAAGGGGGGGCTTTTTTGCCGACATTTACTGACACTGGACATATTCAACGGGTGTTGAGCGTTCGTAAATTCATCAGTTATTCTGCGCTCTGGCACACTCAGGCGAGAGTGCTCTGAAATCGGAGTAGATAGCCAGAGTGAATTTACGAACGCACCCTCATTGCACATACTCTTTATGACAAAAGGGTCTGTGACATATGGGGGTTCCAGAATCACACTTGTTGATATCTCGTGCTGGAACACTGATAGAATACATTTGGTAATGACTAATTATTACACTCCACTTTATGAAATGTGTTAGAATCCTGAGACTATAATCTAATAGTGTGTGTGTGTGTGTGTGTGTGTATGACCAGTAAAGATTGACATTGTGTTACTATTTAGCAATTTGAGTAGGAGTTAGACCAGACAACAAAGGACAAGGAGAACTGGCTACAGACAACTGAGAACCCAAGATAAAGGGGCCTCCCAATTTAGGGAGGAGAGAAACGGTTCGGCTTGGAAGAGTGCGTGTGTGTGTGTGTGTGTGTGTGTGTGTGACCTGATGGTCAGGAGAGCAGTTTTCCAGTGGAAAACTACAGCCCGCCTAAAGAGGGGTGGGATTTTTCCTCTGACGTGTGCGTATAAAAAATATTGTACGATCATTTTGTTTCAGAGCGCTCTCATGAATAAATATGCTGACCATTGCAGGATTGAGTCTTTGTTTAATTTATTTCAACTAAGAGATTTACAACCTTTTGGGAATTATTCGGCTTCAACCATTGAGATAACAGAATTCTCGTGACAAACACTCATTTGGCTCGCATGCAAGGTATCTATCAAACTACTCTACTGAGAAGATATCAGCATGTCAAATGTGTTAAACCTTGTCTTCAAACATCGACCCAAGGGCACCTCTGGCCTCCTTGTGGGTGATTTCCATATTGCACACCAACGAGCATACGCTGTTCCGGAAATTCAGTCCATAAGCACCAGTCCACTCAATTAAGGTCTGCAGGGACCAGAAAACCCAATGATCATTGGGATACGCCTACATATAAACTTTTACCATCAAAAGGATGCACAGTCTGCCTTGGACAATCTGAAAATGGGAAAGAATCAACGGAAGACCAATGCGAATCATGAGGAATCAACGACATCCGTCACTGAGGAAGAGAGGCGTTGAGAATATTGATAAGTCTATCAGCCAAGCACCAGAGGTCATGTTTTACGTGTTCTGAGATATTTCGGTCCTCCAAGACTGTTTGTGGGTATGATTATGGTCACGACACAACCCAGGACGCTGCAGGACGAGCCAAGATATTGAAATGGTAAGAAGTTGGCTGAAGAAAGAGTGACTATCGAACCCTTCAAATCTCATGAACAGCGAGAGGCTGAATTTGGATCCAGGACAAAATAGTTCACCAATCACCAATGTGCACATCAAGAACATTGGCGACAACCTGCAATAATTTTTGTCAAAGTATGGTGGGTTTCTGCCAGATGTGTCTAGTGTAGCCTACTGGTATGTGATCTTGTGTTTCGTGCCGGTTTAGTCGGCCTTATTATTGAGTTGAGGATGATTCTGTCCACGTCAGGTCCAGAGAGTCAGGGTCATGATTGATCACAGCAGGACGGCCAGAAGATTCGGCTTCCTCAGTTTAAAGAGGCCTGAAGATGCACAGAAGGTGAGAGAGAGAGATCCCATCCATTATTGTCACTGTCTAGATGTGTTATAGAGCTCAGAGTCTAGGAGCCCAATGTCACTGTAGTGCATCTGACCTCCTCAGGCTGTGGATCAGATGAATGGTAAGGAGGTGAACAGGCTGTGGATCCATGTTGGCAGAAGAAATACGAGCGCCAGACGGTGTTGAAACGCAGGTCCACAGAGTCAACCCTGTACGTAAAGAATCTGGATGATAGCTAGGACGATCGTTGTCTCCAGAATGATTTGCCGCTTCGGAACCATCATTAGCGCCAAGGTGATGACGGAGTGCCGCCGAAACAAAGGTTTTAGATTTGTGGCCTTCTCCTCCGCTGAGGACGCCACCAGGGCTTTGAGGGACATGAACGGCCACATTGTGACCAATAAGCTGCTATTAGTGGCTCCAACAGCACGAGTATCTGAAGAACCGCCACCTGCAGCGGATTGCTAGCGTCATGGCCTCGCCCAACCCAGTTTTCAACCTCAACCAGCCTGAACCTGCCATTCAACAAGCCTTGAACCCTCCTGTGCTCAACACCCACCAGCTGACTGGTCCAGAATATACCAGTCATGCATCCATGCATCATGAGCGCCTCGTCCTCACAGGTGTCTCACAGGATGATCCCTCAAGACTATGGGTGAGTATATCTGAGGAAGCCGAATCTTCTGGCCGTCCCGCTGTGATCAACCATGACCCTGACTCAATATAATGGCGCCGGAGAAGATGGCTGCTGTTTTACAGGCTCCTAACCAATTGCGCTATTTTGTGTGTTTTTTCGCGATATTTGTAATTATTATTATTTTTTTAAACTTATTTTGTACATAATGTTTCTGTCTCTTATGACCGAAAAGAGCTTCTGGATATCAGAACAGCGATTACTCACCTCGAACTGGACAAATGTTTTTCTTTAACGAGTCGGACGCGAAGGATTGTTAGATACACTGCACTGTTGGAGCTAGAAACACAAGAATTTCGCTACACCCACAATAACATCTGCTAAAAATGTGTATGTGACAAATAAAATTTGATTTGAATAAACTGGATGAGCTCCATTCAAGACAATCCTACCAACGGGACATTAAAAACTGTAATATCTTATGTTTCACCGAGTCGTAGCTGAACGACGACATGGATAATATACAGTTGGCTGATTTTTCCCGTGCATCGGCAAGACAGAACAGCTGCCTCCGGTAAGACAAGGGGTGGCGATCTGTGTCTATTTGTCAAAAACAGTTGGTGCGCAAAATCAAATATGAAGGTTTTACTCTCCTGAGGTAGAGTATCTCATGATAAGCTGTAAACCACACTATTTACCAAGAGAGTTTTCATCTATATATTTCGTAGCTGTCTATTTACCACCACAAACCGATGCTGGCACTAAGACTACACTCAACGAGCTGTATGAAGCCATAAGCAAACAGGAAAATGCTCATCCAGAGGCGGCACTCCTAGTGGCCGGGGACTTTAGTGCAGGGAAACTTAAATCCGTTCTACCTAATTTCTACCAGCATGTTAAATGTGCAACCAGAGGGAAAAAACTCTAGACCACCTTTGCTCCACACACAGAGACGGGTACAAAGCTCTCCCTCACCCTCCATTTAGAAATACTGACCATAATTATATCCTCCTGATTCCTGCTTACAAGCAAAAACTAAAGCAGGAAGTACCAGTGACTCGTTCAATATGGAATGGTCAGATGAAGCGGATCCTAAGCTACAGGACTGTTTTGCTAGCACTGACTGGAGTATGTTCCGGGACTCATCCGATGGCATTGAGGAGTATACCACATCAGTCACTGGCTTCATAAATAAGTGCATCGATGACATTGTCCCCACAGTGACCGTACGTACATACCCCAAACAAAAGCCATGGATTACAGGCATCATCTGTCCTGAGCTAAAGGGTGGAGCTGCCGCTTTCAAGGACCGGGACTCTAACCCGGACTCTTATAAGAAATCCCGCTATGCCCTCCGACGAACCATCAAACAGGCAAAGCGTCAATACAGGACTAAGATTGAATCCTCCTACACTGGCTCCGACGCTCGTCGGATGTGGCAGGGCTTGCAAACTGTTACGGACTACAAAGGAAAGCCCAGCAACAAGCTGCCCAGTGACACAAGCCTACCAGACGAGCTAAATTACTTCTATGTGCTTCGAGGCAAGCAACACTGAAGCATGCATGAGAGCACCAGATGTTCCGGACGACAGTGTGATCATGCTCGCCGTAGCTGATGTGAGTAAGACTTTTAAACAGGTCAACATTCAGAAGGCCGCAGGGCCAGACGGATTACCAGGACGTGTACTCCGAGCATGCGCTGAAAAACTGGCAAGTGTCTTCACTGACATTTTCAACATGTCCCTGGCAGAATCTGTAATACCTACATGTTTCAAGCAGACCACCAGTCCCTGTGCCCAAGAATACCAAGGTAATCTGCCTAAATGACTACCGACCCGTAGCACTCACGTCTGTCGCCATGAAGTGCTTTGAAAGGCAGGTCATGGCTCACAACACAATCATCCTAGAAACCCTAGACCCACTCCAATTTGCACACCGCCCCAACAGATCCACAGATGACGCAATCTCTAATGCCCTCAACACTACCCTTTCCCACCTGGACGAAAGGAACACCTACGTGAGAATGCTATTCATTGACTACAGCTCAGCGTTCAACACCATAGTGCCCTCAAAGCTCATCACTAAGCTAAGGACCCTGAGACTAAACACCTCCCTCTGCAACTGGATCCTGGACTTCCTGACGGGCTGCCCCCAGGGGGTAAGGGTAGGCAACAACATCTGCCACGCTGATCCTCAACACGGGGGCCCCTCAGGGGTGTGTACTTAGTCCTCTCCTGTACTCTCTGTTAACCCATGACTGCGTAGCCAAGCACGACTCAAACACCATCATTAAGTTTGCTGACAACACAACGGTGGTAGGCCTGATCACCGACAACGATGAGACAGCCTATAGGGAGGAGGACAGAGACCTGGCCGTGTGGTGCCAGGACAACAACCTCTCCCTCAACATGATCAAGGCAAAGGAGATGATTGTGGACTACAGGAAAAGGAGGGCCAAGCACGCTCCCTTCTCATTGACAGGACTGTAGTGGAGCAGGTAGAGAGCTTGAAGTTCCTTGGTGTAAACATCACCAACAAATGATAATGGTCCAAACACACCAAGACAGTCGTGAAGAGGGCATGAAAACGCCTATTCCCCCCTCAGGAGACTGAAAAGATTTGGCATGGGTCCTAAGATCCTCAAAAAGTTATCCAACTGGACCATCGACAGCATCCTGACTGGTTGCATCACCGCCTGGTATGGCAACTGCTCGGCCTCCAACCGCAAGGCGCTACAGAGGGTAGTTCGTGTCAGAGGAAGGCCCTAAAAATTGCCCAAGACTCAAGCCACCCTAGTCATACAGTGCATTCGGAAAGTATTCCGACCCTTGACTTTTTCCACAGTTACGTTACAGCGTGTTCTAAAATGGATTAAATTACTTTTTTTCCTCATCAATCTACACACAATACCACATAATTCCAAAGCAAAAACATGTTCAGAAATGTTAGCTAATTTTTTAAAACATAACTTATTTACATAAGTATTCAGACTCTTTGGTATGAGACTCGAAATTGAGCTCAGGTGCATCCTGTTTCCATTGATCATCCTTGAGATGTTTCTACAACTTGATTGGAGTCCACCTGCGGTAAATTCAATTGATTGGATATGATTTGGAAAGGCACACACCTATCTATATAAGGTCCCACAGTTGACAGTTCATGTCAGAGCAAAAACCAAGCCATGAGGTGGAAGGAATTGTCCGTAGAGCTCCGAGACAAGATTATGTCGAGGCACAGATCTGGGGAAGGGCAGCAAAAAATGTCTGCAGCGTTGAAGGTCCCCAAGAACACAGTGACCTCCATCATTCTTAAATGGAAGAAGTTTGGAACCACCAAGAATCTTCCTAGAGCTGGCAATCGGGGGAGAAGGGCCTTGATCAGGGAGGTGACCAAGAACCCGATGGTTATTTTGACATGGCTCCAGAGTTTCTCTGTGAAGATGGGAGAATCTTCCTGAAGGACAACCATCTCTGCAGCACTCCACCAATTAGGCCTTCATGGTAGAGTGGCCAGACGGAAGCCACTCCTCAGTAAAAGGCACGTGACAGCCCGCTTGGAGTTTGCCAAAAGACACCTAAAGGACTCTCAGACCATGAGAAACAAGATTCTTTGGTCTGACGAAACCAAGATTAAACTCTTTGGCCTGAATGCCAAGCGTCACGTCTGGAGGAAACCTGGCACCATCCCTACGGTGAAGCATGGTGGTGGCAGCATCATGCTGTGGGGATGTTTTTCAGCGACAGGGACTGGGAGACTAGTCAGGATCGAGGGAAAGATGAACAGAGGAAAGTACAGAGAGATCCTTGATGAAAACCTGCTCCAGATCGCTCAGGACCTGACTGGGGCAAAGATTCACCTTCCAACAGGACAACGACAATAAGCACACAGCCAAGACAACGCAGGAGTGGCTTCGGGACAAGTCTCTCAATGTCCTTGAGTGGCCCAGCCAGAGCCCGAACCAGATCGAACATCTCTGGAGAGAACTGAAAATAGCTGTGCAGCAACACTCCCCATCCAACCTGACAGCGCTTGAGAGGATCTGCATAGAAGAATGAGAGAAACTCCCCAAATACAGCTGTGCCAAGCTTGTAGCGTCATACCCAAGAAGACTCGAGGCTGTAATCGCTGCCAAAGGTGCTTCAACAAAGTACTGAGTAAAGTGTCTGAATACTTATGTAAATGTGATATTTCAGTTGTTTTGTTTTTTATAAAATGTACAAAAATGTCTAAAAACCTGTTTTTGCTTTGTCATTATGGGGTATTGTGTGTTGATTGATGAGGGGAAAAAACAATGTAATCCCATTTTAATTAGAATAAGGCTGTAACGTAACAAAATGTGGAAAAAGTCAAGGGGTCTGAATACTTTCCGAATGCACTGTAGACTGTTCTCTCTGCTACCGCACGGCAAGCAGTACCGGAGCGCCAAGTCTAGGTCCAAAAGGCTTCTGAACAGCTTCTACCCCCCAGCCATAAGACTTCTGAACAGCTTCTACCCCCAAGCCATTAGACTCCTGAACAGCTTCTACCCCCAAGCCATTAGACTGCTGAACAGCTTCTACCCCCAAGCCATAAGACTGCTGAACAGCTTCTACCCCCAAGCCATAAGACTGCTGAACAGCTTCTACCCCCAAGCCATTAGACTGCTGAACAGCTTCTACCCCCAAGCCATTAGACTGCTGAACAGCTTCTACCCCCAAGCCATTAGACTGCTGAACAGCTTCTACCCCCAAGCCATTGGACTGCTGAACAGCTTCTACCCCCAAGCCATTAGACTGATGAACAGCTTCTACCCCCAAGCCATAAGACTGCTGAACAGCTTCTACCCCCAAGCCATAAGACTTCTGAACAGCTTCTACCCCCAAGCCATTAGACTCCTGAACAGCTTCTACCCCCAAGCCATAAGACTGCTGAACAGCTTCTACCCCCAAGCCATTAGACTGCTGAACAGCTTCTACCCCCAAGCCATTAGACTGCTGAACAGCTTCTACCCCCAAGCCATTGGACTGCTGAACAGCTTCTACCCCCAAGCCATTAGACTGATGAACAGCTTCTACCCCCAAGCCATAAGACTGCTGAACAGCTTCTACCCCCAAGCCATAAGACTTCTGAACAGCTATTCAAATGTCTACCAGGACTATTTGCATTAACCCCCCCCTTTCGTTTTTTTACACTGCTACTCGCTGTTTATTATCCATTAACTATGCAGTCCCTTTTCCCCTACCTACATGTACACTACCAGTCAAACGTTTAGACACACCTACTCATTCAAGGGTTTTTCTTTATTTTTTTACATTGTAGAATAATAGTGAAGACATCAAAACTATGAAATAACACATATGGAATCATGAAGTAACCAAAAAAAAAAAAAGTGTTAAACAAATCAAAATATATTTTAAGATTTTTCAAATAGCCACCCCTTTGCCTTGATGAAAGCTTTGCACACTCTTGGCATGTGTTATTTCATAGTGTTGATGTCTCACTATTATTCTACAATGTAGAAAATAGTCACACCCACCCACCCCCCCCAGTCTGGCTCCAGAAATCCCAGGCTCCTGGAGCTGGGAATCTCTGAGCTGCAACACATGGAGTCCCCACAGGCCCTGCGCGCCAAAGTGGAGGAAGAAGCCGCTGTCTACGAAGTCCACCTGCCAGCCAGTTTCAGGGAAACTAGAGACAACTTTAAAAAAAGAATTTCAGAAAAAGCCTTGGGAAAATAATAATAATATGCCATTTAGCAGACGCTTTTATCCAAAGCGACTTACAGTCATTCGTGCATACATTTTTGTGTATGGGTGGTCCCGGGGATATGCAGTTGCTTTAAGTGAATACATGATTGCCTCTCTCTGGTTTAAAATAGGGTTAAGTTGAAGGTCAAGGTTGAAGAGTTGTAGGAGCTGGATGTATAAAGGTCAGTAGTGGTTTGGGAGTGTGCATGTATGCTTGCTAATGTGCTTTAGTGTTAACGTGCGTGTGCATGTCCAGTTGTCTGTTCCCATATAGCCCTGGTCCGACAGCAGTTTGGTCCTGTAGTCACTCCTCCACTCTCTGTAACCTTCTGCACAACTGATTATCCCTGTCCATCACCTGTCCTGTGAGCTCACCGTCTCCATTACACAGCCACCACCTGATCAATAATCCCATTAGAATTCTTAATAGCCTTTTATTTGTTTGGATTGAGTTCTGATGGAGCGTGCCATTCCATGATTCATTCATAATTCATCTGGACTAGCTTGATTGATCTTTCAATGTGGTGAATCCAAAATGCAAACAGTCGCTCTGGGTTCATGGTTATAGAGGTTGAATGAGGTGCCATGATGTCATGGCGTATGACACAGTAGCCACGCCTCTCCCTCTCCCACAAACACACATCAGCTACACACACACACACACACACACACACGTGTACCTTGATGTCGTTGTCGATGCCTCCAGACAGGATCTGGTCGCTGGTGTCGTTGAATGTGACGGCCAACACCTGGTAGGTGTTCTGGAATGTATGGACCGCCCCCTTCTTACGGATGTCCCACAGCTACAACACACACATAACTTCCTGATGTCCCACAGCTACAACACACACATAACTTCCTGATGTCCCACAGCTACAACACACATATAACTTCCTGATGTCCCACAGCTACAACACACACATAACTTCCTGATGTCCCACAGCTACAACACACACATAACTTCCTGATGTCCCACAGCTACAACACACATATAACTTCCTGATGTCCCACAGCTACAACACACATATAACTTCCTGATGTCCCACAGCTACAACACACATATAACTTCCTGATGTCCCACAGCTACAACACACATATAACTTCCTGATGTCCCACAGCTACAACACACATATAACTTCCTGATGTCTCACAGCTACAACACACATAACACTTCCTGATGTCCCACAGCTACAACACACATATAACTTCCTGATGTTCCACAGTTACAACAGCAGTCAACCAACACTCACAGGTTGTGCGGGGTAGGCTTTAGTTCCAGCCCAACATTAACACATTTACATTTTTAGTCATTTAGCAGACGCTCTTATCCAGAGCGACTTACAGTTAGTGCATTCATCTTAAGATAGCTAGTTGAGATAAGCAAATATCACTGTCGGTCAATTATTTACTGTTCCTCAAAGCAGCTTTCAATTAATATATCAGTTAAATCAGGTGTCTTTGTACTAGGCTGGAACTGCAGCCTGCACACCCAGGTTGCTGTCTGGGACCAGGGTTGAACGACACCGGTCGCCATGGTTACCTTGACGGTTCCGTCGTCGCTGCCGGTACAGACGAGCTGAGGCCCGCGGCGAGCAGGATAGCAGGAGTTAACGAAGGAGGTGTGGCCTTTCAGGCGCTTGATCCTCTCGCCCGTTTCACTGTCCCACACTCCCACAGTCTTATCTGTGCTGGCACTGAACAGCAGGCTACACACAGGGGACAGGGCCAGAAAACACACGTCATATTGTCCCCAACATGTTGTCAACAACAATAACAATAACCGTCACACAACATCACATTTTTCCTGACCTGAGCGAGTGTGTGTGTGTTGTGTGTGGTGTGTGTGTGTGTGTGTGTGGTGTGTGTGGGTGGTGTGTGTGTGTGTGTGGTGTGTGTGTGTGTGTGTGTGTGGTGTGTGGTGTGTGGTGTGTGGTGTGTGGTGTGTGGTGTGTGTGTGTGTGTGTGTGTGTATAGCCTACCTGCCGTCTGTGTTGTAGTGAAGCTCCATCACAGCTCCACTGTGTCCCTTCAGGGTGGCAAAGTTATCACAGTCCCCGTACACATTCCACATCACTGTAGAGAGAGAGGGAGATGGATAAGTTATCACAGTCCCCGTACACATTCCACATCACTGTAGAGAGATGGATAAGTTATCACAGTCCCCGTACACATTCCACATCACTGTAGAGAGAGGGAGATGGATAGGTTATCACAGTCCCCGTACACATTCCACATCACTGTAGAGAGAGAGGGAGATGGATAAGTTATCACAGTCCCGTACACATTCCACATCACTGTAGAGAGAGAGAGATGGATAAGTTATCACAGTCCCCGTACACATTCCACATCACTGTAGAGAGAGATGGATAGGTTATCACAGTCCCCGTACACATTCCACATCACTGTAGAGAGAGAGAGATGGATAGGTTATCACAGTCCCCGTACACATTCCACATCACTGTAGAGAGATGGATAAGTTATCACAGTCCCCGTACACATTCCACATCACTGTAGAGAGAGGAGATGGATAGGTTATCACAGTCCCCGTACACATTCCACATCACTGTAGAGAGAGAGGGAGATGGATAAGTTATCACAGTCCCCGTACACATTCCACATCACTGTAGAGAGAGAGGGAGATGGATAAGTTATCACAGTCCCCGTACACATTCCACATCACTGTAGAGAGAGATGGATAGGTTATCACAGTCCCCGTACAAATTCCACATCACTGTAGAGAGAGATGGATAGGTTATCACAGTCCCCGTACACATTCCACATCACTGTAGAGAGAGATGGATAGGTTATCACAGTCCCCGTACACATTCCACATCACTGTAGAGAGAGAGAGAGATGGATAAGTTATCACAGTCCCCGTACACATTCCACATCACTGTAGAGAGAGAGGGAGATGGATAGGTTATCACAGTCCCCGTACACATTCCACATCACTGTAGAGAGAGAGATGGATAGGTTATCACAGTCCCCGTACACATTCCACATCACTGTAGAGAGAGAGGGAGATGGATAGGTTATCACAGTCCCCGTACACATTCCACATCACTGTAGAGAGAGAGAGAGATGGATAGGTTATCACAGTCCCCGTACACATTCCACATCACTGTAGAGAGAGAGAGAGATGGATAGGTTATCACAGTCCCCGTACACATTCCACATCACTGTAGAGAGAGAGAGATGGATAGGTTATCACAGTCCCCGTACACATTCCACATCACTGTAGAGAGAGGGAGATGGATAAGTTATCACAGTCCCCGTACACATTCCACATCACTGTAGAGAGAGGGAGATGGATAAGTTATCACAGTCCCCGTACACATTCCACATCACTGTAGAGAGAGATGGATAGGTTATCACAGTCCCCGTACACATTCCACATCACTGTAGAGAGAGATGGAGATGGATAGGTTATCACAGTCCCCGTACACATTCCACATCACTGTAGAGAGAGATGGAGATGGATAGGTTATCACAGTCCCCGTACACATTCCACATCACTGTAGAGAGAGATGGATAAGTTATCACAGTCCCCGTACACATTCCACATCACTGTAGAGAGAGGGATAAGTTATCACAGTCCCCGTACACATTCCACATCACTGTAGAGAGAGATGGAGATGGATAGGTTATCACAGTCCCCGTACACATTCCACATCACTGTAGAGAGAGGGAGATGGATAAGTTATCACAGTCCCCGTACACATTCCACATCACTGTAGAGAGAGATGGATAAGTTATCACAGTCCCCGTACACATTCCACATCACTGTAGAGAGAGATGGATAAGTTATCACAGTCCCCGTACACATTCCACATCACTGTAGAGAGAGGGAGATGGATAGGTTATCACAGTCCCCGTACACATTCCACATCACTGTAGAGAGAGGGATAAGTTATCACAGTCCCCGTACACATTCCACATCACTGTAGAGAGAGGGAGATGGATAGGTTATCACAGTCCCCGTACACATTCCACATCACTGTAGAGAGAGGGATAAGTTATCACAGTCCCCGTACACATTCCACATCACTGTAGAGAGAGGGAGATGGATAGGTTATCACAGTCCCCGTACACATTCCACATCACTGTAGAGAGAGGGAGATGGATAGGTTATCACAGTCCCCGTACACATTCCACATCACTGTAGAGAGAGGGATAAGTTATCACAGTCCCCGTACACATTCCACATCACTGTAGAGAGAGGGAGATGGATAGGTTATCACAGTCCCCGTACACATTCCACATCACTGTAGAGAGAGATGGATAGGTTATCACAGTCCCCGTACACATTCCACATCACTGTAGAGAGAGAGGGAGATGGATAAGTTATCACAGTCCCCGTACACATTCCACATCACTGTAGAGAGATGGATAGGTTATCACAGTCCCCGTACACATTCCACATCACTGTAGAGAGAGATGGAGATGGATAAGTTATCACAGTCCCCGTACACATTCCACATCACTGTAGAGAGATGGATAAGTTATCACAGTCCCGTACACATTCCACATCACTGTAGAGAGAGGGAGATGGATAAGTTATCACAGTCCCCGTACACATTCCAAATCACTGTAGAGAGAGGGAGATGGATAAGTTATCACAGTCCCCGTACACATTCCACATCACTGTAGAGAGAGGGAGATGGATAAGTTATCACAGTCCCCGTACACATTCCACATCACTGTAGAGAGAGAGGGAGATGGATAAGTTATCACAGTCCCCGTACACATTCCACATCACTGTAGAGAGAGAGGGAGATGGATAAGTTATCACAGTCCCCGTACACATTCCACATCACTGTAGAGAGAGGGAGATGGATAAGTTATCACAGTCCCCGTGCACATTCCCACATCACTGTAGAGAGAGGAGATGGATAAGTTATCACAGTCCCCGTACACATTCCACATCACTGTAGAGAGAGATGGATAGGTTATCACAGTCCCCGTACACATTCCACATCACTGTAGAGAGAGATGGATAGGTTATCACAGTCCCCGTACACATTCCACATCACTGTAGAGAGAGAGATGGATAAGTTATCACAGTCCCCGTACACATTCCACATCACTGTAGAGAGAGATGGATAGGTTATCACAGTCCCCGTACACATTCCACATCACTGTAGAGGGAGATGGATAAGTTATCACAGTCCCCGTACACATTCCACATCACTGTAGAGAGAGAGGGAGATGGATAAGTTATCACAGTCCCCGTACACATTCCACATCACTGTAGAGAGAGAGATGGATAAGTTATCACAGTCCCCGTACACATTCCACATCACTGTAGAGAGAGAGGGTGGATAAGTTATCACAGTCCCCGTACACATTCCACATCACTGTAGAGAGAGGGAGATGGATAAGTTATCACAGTCCCCGTACACATTCCACATCACTGTAGAGAGAGATAGAGATGGATAAGTTATCACAGTCCCCGTACACATTCCACATCACTGTAGAGAGAGAGGATGGATAAGTTATCACAGTCCCCGTACACATTCCACATCACTGTAGAGAGAGGGAGATGGATAAGTTATCACAGTCCCCGTACACATTCCACATCACTGTAGAGAGAGAGGAGATGGATAAGTTATCACAGTCCCCGTACACATTCCACATCACTGTAGAGAGAGAGGGAGAGATGGATAGGTTATCACAGTCCCCGTACACATTCCACATCACTGTAGAGAGAGAGGAGATGGATAAGTTATCACAGTCCCCGTACACATTCCACATCACTGTAGAGAGAGATAAGGAGATGGATAAGTTATCACAGTCCCCGTACACATTCCACATCACTGTAGAGAGAGATGGATAAGTTATCACAGTCCCCGTACACATTCCACATCACTGTAGAGAGAGAGATGGATAAGTTATCACAGTCCCCGTACACATTCCACATCACTGTAGAGAGAGAGGGAGATGGATAAGTTATCACAGTCCCCGTACACATTCCACATCACTGTAGAGAGAGAGGGAGATGGATAAGTTATCACAGTCCCCGTACACATTCCACATCACTGTAGAGAGAGAGATGGATAAGTTATCACAGTCCCGTACACATTCCACATCACTGTAGAGAGAGAGGGAGATGGATAAGTTATCACAGTCCCCGTACACATTCCACATCACTGTAGAGAGAGAGATGGATAGGTTATCACAGTCCCCGTACACATTCCACATCACTGTAGAGAGAGATGGATAGGTTATCACAGTCCCCGTACACATTCCACATCACTGTAGAGAGAGAGAGATGGATAGGTTATCACAGTCCCCGTACACATTCCACATCACTGTAGAGAGAGAGATGGATAGGTTATCACAGTCCCCGTACACATTCCACATCACTGTAGAGAGAGAGGGAGATGGATAAGTTATCACAGTCCCCGTACACATTCCACATCACTGTAGAGAGATGGATAAGTTATCACAGTCCCCGTACACATTCCACATCACTGTAGAGAGAGATGGATAAGTTATCACAGTCCCCGTACACATTCCACATCACTGTAGAGAGAGATGGATAAGTTATCACAGTCCCCGTACACATTCCACATCACTGTAGAGAGAGATGGAGATGGATAAGTTATCACAGTCCCCGTACACATTCCACATCACTGTAGAGAGATGGATAAGTTATCACAGTCCCCGTACACATTCCACATCACTGTAGAGAGAGATAAGGAGATGGATAAGTTATCACAGTCCCCGTACACATTCCACATCACTGTAGAGAGAGAGGGAGATGGATAAGTTATCACAGTCCCCGTACACATTCCACATCACTGTAGAGAGAGAGAAGGAGATGGATAAGTTATCACAGTCCCGTACACATTCCACATCACTGTAGAGAGAGAGGGAGATGGATAAGTTATCACAGTCCCCGTACACATTCCACATCACTGTAGAGAGAGGGAGATGGATAAGTTATCACAGTCCCCGTACACATTCCACATCACTGTAGAGAGAGAGGGAGATGGATAAGTTATCACAGTCCCCGTACACATTCCACATCACTGTAGAGAGAGATGGATAGGTTATCACAGTCCCCGTACACATTCCACATCACTGTAGAGAGAGATGGATAGGTTATCACAGTCCCCGTACACATTCCACATCACTGTAGAGAGAGAGGGAGATGGATAGGTTATCACAGTCCCCGTACACATTCCACATCACTGTAGAGAGAGAGATGGATAGGTTATCACAGTCCCCGTACACATTCCACATCACTGTAGAGAGAGAGGGAGATGGATAGGTTATCACAGTCCCCGTACACATTCCACATCACTGTAGAGAGAGATGGATAAGTTATCACAGTCCCCGTACACATTCCACATCACTGTAGAGAGAGATGGATAAGTTATCACAGTCCCCGTACACATTCCACATCACTGTAGAGAGAGATGGATAAGTTATCACAGTCCCCGTACACATTCCACATCACTGTAGAGAGAGATGGAGATGGATAAGTTATCACAGTCCCCGTACACATTCCACATCACTGTAGAGAGATGGATAAGTTATCACAGTCCCCGTACACATTCCACATCACTGTAGAGAGATGGATAAGTTATCACAGTCCCCGTACACATTCCACATCACTGTAGAGAGAGATGGATGAGGTTACTCACAGTCCCCGTACACATTCCACATCACTGTAGAGAGAGAGGGAGATGGATAAGTTATCACAGTCCCCGTACACATTCCACATCACTGTAGAGAGAGAGGGAGATGGATAAGTTATCACAGTCCCCGTACACATTCCACATCACTGTAGAGAGAGGAGATGGATAAGTTATCACAGTCCCCGTACACATTCCACATCACTGTAGAGAGAGAGTGGATAGGTTATCACAGTCCCCGTACACATTCCACATCACTGTAGAGGGAGATGGATAGGTTATCACACCCATTCCACATCACTGTAGAGAGAGATGGATAAGTTATCACAGTCCCGTACACATTCCACATCACTGTAGAGAGAGAGGGAGATGGATAGGTTATCACAGTCCCCGTACACATTCCACATCACTGTAGAGAGAGATGGATAAGTTATCACAGTCCCCGTACACATTCCACATCACTGTAGAGGAGAGAGATGGATAGGTTATCACAGTCCCCGTACACATTCCACATCACTGTAGAGAGAGAGGGAGATGGATAAGTTATCACAGTCCCCGTACACATTCCACATCACTGTAGAGAGAGAGGGAGATGGATAAGTTATCACAGTCCCCGTACACATTCCACATCACTGTAGAGAGAGGGAGATGGATAAGTTATCACAGTCCCCGTACACATTCCACATCACTGTAGATAGAGCTGGATAGGTTATCACAGTCCCCGTACACATTCCACATCACTGTAGAGGGAGATGGATAGGTTATCACATTCCACATCACTGTAGAGAGAGATGGATAGGTTATCACAGTCCCCGTACACATTCCACATCACTGTAGAGAGAGAGGGAGATGGATAAGTTATCACAGTCCCCGTACACATTCCACATCACTGTAGAGAGAGAGGGAGATGGATAAGTTATCACAGTCCCCGTACACATTCCACATCACTGTAGAGAGAGGGAGATGGATAAGTTATCACAGTCCCCGTACACATTCCACATCACTGTAGATAGAGATGGATAGGTTATCACAGTCCCCGTACACATTCCACATCACTGTAGAGGGAGATGGATAGGTTATCACATTCCACATCACTGTAGAGAGAGATGGATAAGTTATCACAGTCCCCGTACACATTCCACATCACTGTAGAGAGAGATGGATAGGTTATCACAGTCCCCGTACACATTCCACATCACTGTAGAGAGAGAGGGAGATGGATAAGTTATCACAGTCCCCGTACACATTCCACATCACTGTAGAGAGAGATGGATAGGTTATCACAGTCCCCGTACACATTCCACATCACTGTAGAGAGAGAGGGAGATGGATAAGTTATCACAGTCCCCGTACACATTCCACATCACTGTAGAGAGAGAGGGAGATGGATAAGTTATCACAGTCCCCGTACACATTCCACATCACTGTAGAGAGAGGGAGATGGATAAGTTATCACAGTCCCCGTACACATTCCACATCACTGTAGATAGAGATGGATAGGTTATCACAGTCCCCGTACACATTCCACATCACTGTAGAGGGAGATGGATAGGTTATCACATTCCACATCACTGTAGAGAGAGATGGATAAGTTATCACAGTCCCCGTACACATTCCACATCACTGTAGAGAGAGATGGATAGGTTATCACAGTCCCCGTACACATTCCACATCACTGTAGAGAGAGATGGATAAGTTATCACAGTCCCCGTACACATTCCACATCACTGTAGAGAGAGATGGATAGGTTATCACAGTCCCCGTACACATTCCACATCACTGTAGAGAGAGAGGGAGATGGATAAGTTATCACAGTCCCCGTACACATTCCACATCACTGTAGAGAGAGAGGGAGATGGATAAGTTATCACAGTCCCCGTACACATTCCACATCACTGTAGAGAGAGGAGATGGATAAGTTATCACAGTCCCCGCACACATTCCACATCACTGTAGAGAGAGGGGAGATGGATAAGTTATCACAGTCCCCGTACACATTCCACATCACTGTAGAGAGAGATGGATAAGTTATCACAGTCCCCGTACACATTCCACATCACTGTAGAGAGAGAGATGGATAAGTTATCACAGTCCCCGTACACATTCCACATCACTGTAGAGAGAGATGGATAGGTTATCACAGTCCCCTGCACACATTCCACATCACTGTAGAGAGAGGGAGATGGATAAGTTATCACAGTCCCCGACACATTCCACATCACTGTAGAGAGAGGAGATGGATAAGTTATCACAGTCCCCGCACACATTCCACATCACTGTAGAGAGATGGATAAGTTATCACAGTCCCCGTACACATTCCACATCACTGTAGAGAGAGATGGATAAGTTATCACAGTCCCCGTACACATTCCACATCACTGTAGAGAGAGATGGATAGGTTATCACAGTCCCCGTACACATTCCACATCACTGTAGAGAGAGAGGGAGATGGATAAGTTATCACAGTCCCCGTACACATTCCACATCACTGTAGAGAGAGGGAGATGGATAAGTTATCACAGTCCCCGTACACATTCCACATCACTGTAGAGAGAAGGAGATGGATAAGTTATCACAGTCCCCGTACACATTCCACATCACTGTAGAGAGAGAGGGAGATGGATAAGTTATCACAGTCCCCGTACACATTCCACATCACTGTAGAGAGAGGGAGATGGATAAGTTATCACAGTCCCCGTACACATTCCACATCACTGTAGAGAGAGAGGGAGATGGATAAGTTATCACAGTCCCCGTACACATTCCACATCACTGTAGAGAGAGAGGGAGATGGATAGGTTATCACAGTCCCCGTACACATTCCACATCACTGTAGAGAGAGAGGGAGATGGATAAGTTATCACAGTCCCCGTACACATTCCACATCACTGTAGAGAGAGAGAGGGAGATGGATAAGTTATCACAGTCCCCGTACACATTCCACATCACTGTAGAGAGAGAGGAGATGGATAGGTTATCACAGTCCCCGTACACATTCCACATCACTGTAGAGAGAGAGGAGATGGATAGGTTATCACAGTCCCCGTACACATTCCACATCACTGTAGAGAGAGAGGGAGATGGATAGGTTATCACAGTCCCCGTACACATTCCACATCACTGTAGAGAGAGAGGGAGATGGATAGGTTATCACAGTCCCCGTACACATTCCACATCACTGTAGAGAGAGAGGGAGATGGATAAGTTATCACAGTCCCCGTACACATTCCACATCACTGTAGAGAGAGAGGGAGATGGATAAGTTATCACAGTCCCCGTACACATTCCACATCACTGTAGAGAGAGAGGGAGATGGATAAGTTATCACAGTCCCCGTACACATTCCACATCACTGTAGAGAGAGGGAGATGGATAAGTTATCACAGTCCCCGTACACATTCCACATCACTGTAGAGAGAGAGAAGGAGATGGATAAGTTATCACAGTCCCGTACACATTCCACATCACTGTAGAGAGAGAGGGAGATGGATAAGTTATCACAGTCCCCGTACACATTCCACATCACTGTAGAGAGAGAGGGAGATGGATAAGTTATCACAGTCCCCGTACACATTCCACATCACTGTAGAGAGAGAGGGAGATGGATAAGTTATCACAGTCCCCGTACACATTCCACATCACTGTAGAGAGAGAGGGAGATGGATAAGTTATCACAGTCCCCGTACACATTCCACATCACTGTAGAGAGAGAAGGAGATGGAGAGAGATAAGATGGAGATGGATGAGTGTTGTTGCCAACTAGTCAAGTGAGCGAGAGTATGGTGTGTGTGTGTGTATTTCTAATATGTACGTTAGGTATGGGCATTTGAAATAATTTCACATTCAAATAATATCATGACATTTTTTTCAGATATCCATATATTCGAAATACATGTGTTAAAAAATCATGTTTTTTTTTTAACTTGGGAACTGGCTTGCTGCGCACAACTTGGGAGAGAAGTGCTGCTCTGCTTGTATCAGTGTCCACAGGGGCCTTTGAGTTTGACACGGGGGGAGAGAGAGAGAGAGACAGACAGAGAGAGAGTTGCCCTAGTTAGACTAACTTGTAGATGCTATAGGTTATCCATCATTCCATCTGGTAGTGCCTGTTTTGACCACATTAAATCAATATAAAGAAGCTAGCTAAGACAGCCAGTTTTGTTAGCCAGCTAGCTAGCTTTGCTACTAGGCTCAAATTGAGGCTATTTTCCTGCACTTCCCGTCCTTGTCTACAACAACTCCATTCAGATTAAACAACAGCCTACCTGTTGGTTGATCATTGTAGCCTACTCATACTCATTTAACTAACTTAAATTACGTAATTTTAATTCCGTCTTGCATTAATTAGAGATCTCCCACCTTGCTTGCTACCCATGGAGCCACTGAATGTAGACAGCACCACTTTGATTGGCCGAGAATAACAACAAACGCGTGAAACCCGTGTAGGCCTGTCTTTTTATGGGGCACACATCATAAACTAGCTACATTTAAAAGTTGTTGTTGTTTTTCAAATGTCATATATGCTTAAATGTAGCGCTGTGGAAAGAATTAAGAGACCACTGCAAAATTATCAGTTTCTCTGGTTTTACTATTTATAGGTATGTGTTTGGGTAAAAATAACATTTTTGTTTTATTCTATAAACTACTGACAACATTTCTCCCAAATTCCAAATAAAAATATTGTCATTTAGAGCATTTATTTGCAGAAAATGACAACTGGTCAAAATAACAGACCTTGAATAATGCAAAGAAAAGTTCATGTTCATTTTTAAACAACACAATAGTAATGTTTTAACTTAGGAAGTTCAGAAATCAATATTTGGTGGAATAACCCTGATTTTCAATCACAGCTTTCATGCGTCTTGGCATGCTCTCCCCCAGTCTTTCACGTTGATGTTGGGTGACTTTATGCCACTCCTGGCGCAAAAATTCAAGCAGCTCGGCTTTGTTTGATGGCTTGTGACCATCCATCTTCCTCTTGATCACATTCCAGAAGTTTTCAATGGGGTTCAGGTCTGGAGATTGGGCTGGCCATGACAGGGTCTTGATCTGGTGGTCCTCCATCCACACCTTGATTGACCTGGCTGTGGCATGGCGCATTGTCCTGCTGGAAAAACCAATCCTCAGAGTTGGGGAACAATGTCAGAGCAAAAGGATGCAAGTTTTCTTCCAGGACAACCTTGTACGTGGCTTGATTCATGCATCCTTCAGAAAGACAAATCTGCCCGATTCCAGCCTTGCTGAAGCACCCCCAGATCATCACCGATCCTCCACCAAATTTCACAGTGGGTGCGCAACACTGTGGCGTGTAGGCCTCTCCAGGTCTCCGTCTAACCATTAGACGACCAGGTGTTGGGCAAAGCTGAAAATTGGACTCATCTGATAAGATGACCTTACTCCAGTCCTCTACGGTCCAATCCTTATGGTCTTTTGCAAACCTCAGCCTGGCTCTTCTTTGCTTCTCATTGATGAATGGCTTTTTTTCTAGCTTTGCACGACTTCAGCCCTGCCCCTAGGAGCCTGTTTCGAACCGTCCTCGCCGTGCACTTCACCCCAGCTGCCATTTGCCATTCTTTTTGTAGGTCACTTGATGTCATCCTACGGTTGTTGAGTGACATTCGAATGAGTTGGCGGTCATCCCGGTCAGTAGAGAGTCATTTTCGCCCTCTGCCGGTCTGTAGCTTTGTTGTCCCCAATGTCTGCTGCTTGACCTTGTTCTTATGAACCGCTGTCTTTGAAATTTTAAGGATGGAAGCAACCTGACGCTCACTGTATCCCTCTGCCAGTAAAGCCAGAATTGAACCCTTCTTTTCCTCACTCAAAACTTTCCTTTTCAACTCTTTTGGCATGGTCTATAGTTATTTTTTGATTAATATTACTTTTGAGGTACTATTAGCACTGTTTTTGCCATCCAGCTGGTCCTATTGCAAGAGGATAGTGATGACCACAGCAGTGGTTTTTATACTTTTCCTTGTTAAATAAGATTTGGTTCATGTGATCACCTAATCAGTACCTAATTCAGTAGAATGAGGTGTGCCTGTGTTGGAATTCAACAGACACTGGAATGGAATGACTGTCATACATGTAGAGATGCTGATTTAAGAAAAATTTGCAGTGGTCTCTTAATTTTTTTCCAGAGCTGTATGTATGTATATATATATATATATATATATATAAAGTAAGTGTATAACTTACAGATGAGCCGGTCATAGCCAGAGGAGGCCAGTGTGGCCCCGTTAGGATGGAACTTGCAGCAGTAGACCTCTCCCTCATGGCCACACATCAACATGATGGGAGCCTGCAGGCTGGAGCTGCGGGGAGGGCCCTGGAGAGGAGGGGGACATCATGTTATCATATCACACAGTCACTGGCTCTTACTCACACTCTGGGGACAATTATCAGAGCGTTGCTGTATGTGCATGGATCACTAGCAATCTGGTATCGACGAAACGGTCCATGCTATCCGGTATCCTTGCTAGCGGTAAGTAAATTAGCTTCCTGCTAGCAGTATTTACATTGGATAGCCTTCCTTTAGCTAGCAAACAGTCCACATATCAGTCACAGCTTAATAGCTTATCATAGCTGCATTTGAGATAATTTGCCATTAGTCGAAAGACTGAAAACATATATAACTAGCTAACAACGTTCTGAAACTAGCTAGAGAAAGGAACGTTCCCCTTGTATTTTGTATCTTTTCTAACCATGGCCACGAGTTGTTGCGACTGTGCCGCAGCGATCAGCTCGGTCCTGGGCCTCTTGACTCCGCCGGCAGGAACCAAAGCCATGTCCCCCGGTCTCTTCTTTGGCTCAATCATGGCTAAGCAAATCAATAAAAAACGATTTAGTAGAATTTAACTGTCGTCCTAAATGAATGAACTTTTCTCTCGACGAACTGCTTTCTACACAAGTACGAAGCCCTGAAGTACTTCCGGTTCGCAGGGCGTTTAATTGGTTCGCCGCTCCGCTGTTAACAATGATTGGTTATCACGGTTGTAGAGCATGGCCTGTGAACCGGAAGAAAACATCTGAAACGGACTACAAAAATAAATAATCGCCACACAAGGTAGATAGCTAGAATTTATAATAATGTCCCTACATACCCTCACCCTACATACCACTATTTCATAAATAAAAATCACCACCCCATTCCACTACTTTGACCCTATACCACTATTTCATAAATAAAAATCACCACCCCATTCCACTACTTTGACCCTAACTGATCCTACACCAGACCGGATGGCCTTGGAGGAAGGGACTCTGTACTTCAACACACCTTGTAACTCTTCTGCAGTAAATCATTGTACAGCCAAGTACTTCGCTGCAGCTGCAACCACAACATCTAGGGTGGCAGTGTCGTATCGGGTGAATGGTGGCAATTATTGCTGATAAACAAAGGAGTCCGCTCATACTGAACTTTGATCATAAGGTTTATTCAGATCACAAGCTTTCAGCATAAGTGACAGATGACATGACATCCGGAGAGCGACGCCTCAGAATGGCCGCTCTGCCTTCTCCTTCGTTTAGCCCCTACTTATAAACAATGCAAAAAGATGGGCTCCCTCTTCTGGCCAATCACCAGTCTCCCCTGTCTACAACACACTTCCTGTCTGTTGTATGTGGCGTTACACTAAAACATTCCCTCTTGATACTAAAATTAACGTCCTCTCTGGTTCCACTTAAAACATTAACAACGTCATAATCTCAATACACGACATATCCCCCCTTCGAGACGAACTAAAAGTCTCGAAAACAAACAGAATAGGATTATGACAAGTAACAATTTATCTTATTGAGTATCTTTAACATTAAACCAAAACCATTCTTCTCTAGAGTGTAAATACCTTTCTATGAAATATGAATAACTGTTTATGAAGTGTGAATACATTACTATGAAATATGAACAAATCTTTATGGAGTGTAAGAGCGAAAAACTGTCCGGCAACCTTCGTTCCAAATCCATCCATCAATCAAGACAGTAAAATTCTCTCACGGTCCCTCTGCCCCAGGCAACCACCTCAGTACTCCAGATAACCTCATAAACAATGTAAATGCATTTGAAACTATGATGCAATTAAATACACATGTAAGCCCCTGCAAACAAAATCCTATCCAAAAAATATCCACTCTAAGGCTGGTCAACCCATTGGACCCTATAGTGGACCTCTCCCTGCCTAGACTCCCTGTCCCTAAGCATTCACGAAATAAACAAAAACATCTAAGATCCTCACATCTATTCAATAACATCAAATATCATTCTACAAAACGTAATACCTAAGAATATGACACAATTATGTATTACACATCAAATATGTCTATATTTCATTGCAGACACTGGAATGTAGTCCACTACACTTCATCTCCCCGTAGTCTCCTCTTCCAATGGATTGTTGATGATGGAATCGGAATCTTTCCACACCCTCCTTGTTTCATCTCCTCCAGTCATATTGTCCTTTCATATTGTCCTTGTTTGAGTATTTCAATCTCCACATGTCCCCAAATGCTTCTGGAAGAAAAGGAAAAACCAAACAGTATCTTTTGCAAAACAACACTTTCAAATTAAACATCAATATCAACTAAGAATATAAAAATGATATATAAATGATGCATGAATCAATATAAATGATAGAATAATGAACTAGGATAATTATTCATTCATACACTTCCCCCCTTTGATTCATAAAATCATACCAAAATCACCCCAATATTGAATTTTTTTTTTTTTGAAAAATGATCAAAACATCAAAAAGGATATTTATCCATCCAGTTCTACTTGTCCATCTTCATCCAGATCAGGAACAGTCAACAACGGCATCTGAGTGTTGTCTCCAGGCATCACTCTCCAACCTATCTCAATATCATAGCTTTCTCAAAGGTCAGTAACAAATTACAAACCTCACACACAGTGCTATCAAAGCTGCAATTAAAATGTGAACCATCACTGCCCCTACTGGGCCTACCTGATCTTGCAACCAAGTCTTCGCTGACTTCCAGCTCCTTCAGATATACCAAATGCATCCCTTATATTCTTTAATGCATATATAACCCTAGTGATAATATCTGAACTATCTGGACTCAAAGTATAACTAGCATTATCAATATGATCTTCCCAAATGTTACACCATACCATGGAAAAGTCCCCCCTTCTCCCTTAGACTCATCCTTCAATGATAGGCTTGAAGACTATGACATGTCTCCATGTCTCTTTTCATCCAATTTCAAACCTAGCTTCAGATTTCTGTGTCCGGTGGTACCCCTCTTTTAATGGTAGAAACCTCATATGGAAGCTTCAACGTTGATATGTAACAACATCCTATCCATCAATAGGGTAAGAATATATATGCTTTATCACCACAAACCCTCAAAATATCTCTAAAATGTCCCATAGTCACATTGTCAGGCAAAAGCTAATCTTTTAACCATCAAAGTCCTGCTGTTCCTACTACCTGGTACATAAAAAGTAACATATTTCTCATTACTACCCTTAAGGTCATGCATACCCAAAGTTATCATATAGTCATCACAATCTGATATTCCCATAAACATACCCCTTACCTCATATGTTTTATTAGAACCAAACAACTTTTAGCCCTCAATGGTTACACCTCAAATGCTTCAGGGTTTGCTGTTACCTGAGTTTCCTTCCCATCTAACAAATGCACACAAGTAACCCAATACCACCTAACCCTAGGCTTAAACAAATGTTTTGACAACGACATTATTTTATCTGTTACTGATTGTTGTTGCTGATACAACAGTCATGACAAAACATAAGATTGACACATACTTGATAGAGGTCGAGCCCCACGTGTCTGGTGCTGGAATTCTCAACAGACATGGACCCTCAAGATTCCTCACTGATCTTACAGAATGAGCTGCTGGAACCAAAGATTCCTACCTGCCATCTATCTCTAATTTTCACAACAGAAGAATCAAACCACTCCATTTAGTTTCTCTCTTCCCTAACGAGCGGTACTGATCAGATACCTCTCCTTGTCTGTCATTAAAATCAAAGACCTCATCCTGTACCTCCATGATGAATCTATATTCTCTCTACTACTATCTGTTCTCCTATTTTAACCCTATTCGTACTATCATTGACAGCACTCTCAACATAAAACCCCTGACCCCCTTTAATTTCAGAAAAGTTGTTGTCGGTGTCATACTTCCTACATTTGCTATTGCCATCATATCATTAATCCCTTCCAAAGTTACCATTAAAGTAGTTGATTTAGTTGATGTATCAACCTTAATTATTTCTAGTGCGAAAGCTACCCCTATTCCTGTGTGTATTATTTACTGTTGGAGTGACTACTGCAACATATTCTTCCTGAACTCCTTTGGTGACTGTGGAAACTTCAACAGACTTCAAATCTTCCATTATAAGCGTCACTTTATGAATTACATAGCCTTTTAACCAATAATTCTTAACCGGAACAAATTTTAATGCTTGCACTAGATAAGTACACATATATTCTCCCTGACCTTTCTCTGTAACATTACGCAACATAAGTGAACAGTCACTCATAACCCTCTTCCAAACTATACCTCCTTTGATTAGGTGCAACAGCTTCTACTCTTGGTCCTGATAACAATACTTCTTCTCCATAATTATCTCTCCATGTGGGAGGAACGTCCCCATCCTAACCCTAATAAGTATTTTTCCCTAAAATTGGTGCTGGAGCTATTGGTTCCCTTATAATCAAATGCGATATATTTATGGCTTTAATAACTATCAATGTTGAAAGAGTTAAATTGCTTCTCACTGTTGTTTTAATAGACTGAAGTGTTAATGTCCTTAGTTACTTCATCCATTTCCCCAAAGCTTTGAACTCTTTGCTTGTACTTCCATCTATCACCACTAGTGTCAAATGACGTAAATGTAACTTAC
Source organism: Coregonus clupeaformis (assembly GCF_020615455.1). Classification (NCBI taxonomy): domain Eukaryota; kingdom Metazoa; phylum Chordata; class Actinopteri; order Salmoniformes; family Salmonidae; genus Coregonus; species Coregonus clupeaformis. The sequence continues at coordinate 58,089,366 of NC_059199.1, read as the reverse complement.
ATTCACTCTCTCTCCCTACTCTAAACCCTAACTTTCAAACTTTTGATTATAAAAATACACCTATAATTACCTTGATCTCCCTACTCTAAAGTGTCCTTCACCACTGTTCTCTCTCTCTTACTACTAACTTTGAAACTTAGCTTACTGTCTTAGAGTTCCTTCAACCTAGTTCTCCTAACTTTTTAATCTAATCTTTTCTCCTAACCTTTAAAAACCTTTTCCCACTGATTTATTCACAAAATCCCTTTACCACCAAATTTTAGAATATGTGATTGGGAAAGTCCCCACCTGCTTCTGACTTCTTTACACACAGACTTGGCAAACGACTAAACACCTTTTAGCCTAGCCTGAAATCTCTTGGTGTAAGAATGTAACCCAGAATAACAGTCACCCCTTTTAACTTTATTTTTCAGACAGATTGTCTAATAGGCAGTCTAATAGATTATCATCCTTCCTATGATATGATCTTTTTAAGCCAATATGATTCCCAAAAACCCTATTCTCAAAATCCTCTACCAGACAGTTGTCTAGTGTACATCTTATTGTACAATTCAATTTAAACAATGCATCTCTTCCCAACACTGCAATAGGTATATGCTCTAATATTAGTATGTCTATTTTAATTTCTCCTTGATTTTTTATAGCATAGCTCAATTGGTTCCCTAAGAGTAATTAACTGTTTTACTACCTCAACTCCCTATCCTAATTAGTTCATTTTACATAGTGAGATGTTTAACCTCTTTAGGCTGAACACAGATAAGTTTTTCCACTATTCACTATCACTTCTCATAGTCCTCTGGTTTTTACTTCAATTGTTAGATATTTTCTTCTTCTCTAATCGATGCTATCAGCTGACACCCCCCTTCGTATCTTCTAGGCACTCTAGAATCCTTAGGATTCACCTGGAGAACAGGTGATCTTGACTGGCCCCTGTATCTTCCTTAAAAATGTTCTCTGTTGTTTCCTCCTGACTTGTTGCACTCACAGGTAAAGTGACCAACCTGTCCATAATTATAACAGTCTTCTGAAGTTGCTGGAAGTGTAGCTGAAATCTTCCTCCTCCTTCTAAGCCTTCTCGTCCTCTTCCTCTCCAATTCTGTGTCTGTCCAGAAACTGGCTGTGGATATGGAACACCTGGTACCCCCCTTGGCTGGTACAATTGCATTTGATATTGTTCAGTTGAAGCTGTAACAGTGATTGTTGATTTGGTTCACTCTGATTCTTCATAACCAAAGCTTCTCTTCTCCACCAGTTGTATGATTGAGTTTTCTGAGAGTTTCTTCGTCCTGTTCTTTGTTGTTGACATATCAGGATTCTTCAACAGCTTATATTCTAAGCACTGTCCTCGAAATATCATCTTCCATCATCTTCTTACTTTTCTTCAGCATCTTGGCCTCAATGTGTCAGCTTCCTGCCTCCTGTTTGTCTCCGGGCCTCTAGAGGTCATCTGTGTTCCCCTCTGCCTTAGTTCTTCCTCGTGTGTGTCAGCTTCCTGCCTCCTGTTTGTCTCCGGGCCTCTAGAGGTCATCTGTGTTCCCCTCTGCCTTAGTTCTTCCTCATGTGTCCTAATTAGCTTGATCCAGGTCACCTGTGCCTTGTTTCCCCTTGTGTATTTTAGCTGTGTGTTTTCCCCTTGTTTCTCACTTGGTTATTGCGTCCCTGACTATGTGTCTCCTGCTTTGTCCCACCGTGTCAGTCCTAGTAAGTTGTTCAAAGTTATCTTTAGTTTGTTTTTTCTCCCCTCGTGGAGTTGTTTTGTTTTGCCTCCTGTTTTGGAACATTAAATCTACTTGCCTGGAGTATTGCCTTGGGTGTTTCATTTGGGTCCTACAATACCTCCTCTGTGGCTAAGGGGTAGTACCCCCAGCTCTCCACATCTGAGACCGGAGTTTCTAGCCCGGCTTGTGACAGAATAACCAAGTCAATCATGGACCCAGAAACACTCAGTTCCCGGACCTGTTGGCGGTGATCACTCGACATGAGGCTTCTTTCCAGCGCCATGAAGCCGTTCTCAGCCGACAAGAGGAGCTGATGGCTAGTCATTCTCAACTCCTGGCCGAAATGATGAGTTCCCTCCGCCAGCTCTTTGAACGCCTCCCTGGTCCTCTCCCCCAGGTCACCCAGTGACGACAGGTCGTCTCGGTTGGCGGAGCCCCGACTACCACCTCCCAAGCCCTTTCTGGGGATCCAAGCTCTTGCCAGGGTTTCCTCACCCAATGCTCCCTCACCTTCGAGCTCCAACCCTCAAGTTTTCCCACAGACCGTTCCAAGATTGCCTACATCATTACCCTTCTTTCAGACAAGGCGCTCGCCTGGGCTTCTGCGGTGTGGCAGTCCCAGGAGGCCTGTTGTGACTCCCACGCTGCATTTGTAGAAGAGTTCAAGCGGGTGTTCGATCATCCTGTCAGTGGGCGGGAGGCTTCCAAGCGCCTACTGTCTCTCCGTCAGGGGCCCCAAGCACGGCAGATTTTGCCATTGATTTCCGGACCATAGCAGCAAGGAGCGGATGGAATGATGAAGCGCTGAGGGTCTGCTTTCAGGGAGGGTTATCTGAGCCCCTTCAAGATGAGTTAGCCACCCGAGAACCAGCTGGTGATCTCGAGTCCCTCATAGCCTTGGCCATCCGCCTGGACAATCGTCTAAGAGAGCGGAGAACGGCTCGCCGTCAGGTGTCTCATTCCCAAGTTCCTCTGAGCAGCTCTGTTTCTCCTGTTTGGACTCCGTCATTCAGAGCGTCCCCGGCTCCTGAACTGCTCCAGGATTCCCCGGAGAGCATGCAGTTAGGCCGTTCCAGGCTTTCTCCCAACGAAAGGGAACGTCGCATGAGGGAACGTCGGTGCCTCTACTGCGGGGTTGCCGGCCACTTCCGCTCCGCTTGCCCCGAGCTTCGGGAAACGCCTGTCCCCGCCCAGCTACAGGAGGGCTGTGATGGGGAGAGTTAGAGCGCCTCCTACTAACGCTGTCCTGGCTATTCCAGCCACTCTGTCCTGGGGGCCACCAGCATCGGGTCCAGGCTATGATCGATTCCGGTGCCGCAGGTGATTTCCTGGATGTAACCTTGGCTAAGGAACTTAAGATCCCTACCCAACTACTTCCTCAACCCCAGGCAGTTACAGCCTTAGATGGCAGACCTCTGGAACCAGGAAAGGTTACCGAGGCGACTCAGTCCCTGCGACTTACCATCTCTCAACACCAGCAGGAGGAGACCTTCTATCTCATTGACTCTCCCGAGTATCCTATTATCCTGGGTCACCCTTGGCTATGCAGACATAATCCCCAGATCGACTGGCCTACGGGCACCATTCTAAGCTGGGGTCCCGCCTGCCAACTCACCTGCATGCTACAGAGTCCCTCAGCCCCTAGTACCCAGTTTCAAGAGTCTGTTGACGTCTCCCGAGTCCCCAGTGTTTACCATCGGTTCAAGGCAGTGTTCAGCAAGGCCCGGGCTACTTCCTTACCGCCTCATCGCACGTATGACTGTGCCATTGATCTACTCCCTGGGTGCTGCCCTCCTAGAGGTCGGATCTTTTCCTTGTCCTCCCCGAGCACGCAGCTATGGACACCTACATTAAGGAGTCCTTGGCAGCCGGCCTCATCTATGCCTCTACTTCCCCGGCTGGGGCGGGCTTCTTTTTTGTTGAAAAGAAAGACGGGGGTCTTAGGCCTTGTATTGATTACCGGGGACTCAACAAGATCACGGTTCGGAATCGATACCCCCTTCCTCTCATGGCCACTGCTTTTGAGCTGCTTCAAGGGGGCTTCCATTTTTACTAAGCTGGATCTCCGCAATGCTTACCATCTCGTGCGGATCCGGCAAGGAGACGAATGGAAGACGGCGTTCAACACGCCCACGGGGCACTATGAATATCGGGTGATGCCGTTCGGGCTCACCAATGCCCCCGCAGTATTCCAAGCCCTGATTAATGATGTTCTCCGGGATATGCTTAATCTGTTCGTCTTCGTACCTGGACGATATCCTCATCTTCTCGAGGTCACTGAAGGAGCATGAGGGGCATGTTAGCAGGGTTCTCCAGAGGCTCCTTGACAATCACCTCTACGTTAAGCCTGAGAAGTGTGAATTTCATGTTTCTCAGACTCAGTTTCTCGGGTTTATTGTCACTCCCGGGCACCTAGAGATGGATCCTAAGAAGGTCAAGGCGGTCCACGATTGGCCCACACCTGCCACGGTCAAGGAGGTTCAACGGTTCATTGGCTTTTCTAACTTCTATCGGAAGTTCATTAAGAATTTCAGCTCGGTGGTAGCTCCCTTGACGACGCTTACTAAGGGAGGAGGGACCAAGATTCACTGGGGTCCGGAAGCAGCAGGGGCCTTCGAGGATCTCAAGCGCCGCTTCACGTCTGCTCCGATTCTGGTGACCCCTGACCCAGAGAGACCTTTCGTGGTGGAGGTGGACGCCTCAGAGGTGGGGGTGGGAGCCGTCCTGTCACAGAGGGGTGCGGATGGGAGATTACACCCTTGTGCCTTCATGTCTCGCCGCCTGTCTGAGGCCGAGCGCAACTACCACGTGGGGGATCTAGAGTTGCTTGCGGTAAAACTGGCATTGGAAGAGTGGCGCCATTGGCTTGAGGGGGCTCAGCACCCTTTCCAGGTTCTCACAGACCACAAGAACCTGGAATATCTCCAACAGGCTAAGCGGATGAACCCTCGGCAAGCACGATGGTCCCTTTTCTTTAATCGATTCCAGTTCCTCCTGACTTACCGACCTGGCACCAAGAACGTCAAGCCGGATGCTCTGTCTCGAGTCTATTCTCCCGAGTTACAAGAGAAGCCCTTGGCATCGATTATTCCGAGGTCTAGGATCGTCGCACCTCTTCAGTGGGAACTAGAAAGAGGGGTACGAGAAGCTCTTGTCCAGGAGCCCGATCCAGGCGGTGGTCCTGCCGGCTCGCCTGTACTGCTCTCTCTCTGTTCGGGGCCGCGTCTTGCAGTGGGGTCATGAGTCGCCCTTGACATGCCATCCAGGCAGTGCTCGCACACTGGAGTTCCTCCGACGGCGGTTTTGGTGGCCGTCCATCAAGAAGGACGTGCAGGTCTATGTTGAGGCCTGCCCTGTGTGCAACCAGGGAAAGTCGACACGCCAGCGACCCCAGGGACTGCTCCATCCCTTACCTGTTCCTCGAAGGCCATGGTCACACCTTTCTCTGGACTTTGTTACGGGACTTCCTCTATCCCAGGGCAACACCGTCATCCTAGTGGTGGTAGACCGGTTCTCTAAGGCTGCCCGGTTTATTCCCCTGCCCAAGCTGCCCTCGGCTAAGGAGACTGCTGAGCTCCTCATGAACCATGTCTTCCGGATATTTGGTATTCCCCTGGACGTGGTCTCTGACCGAGGTCCCCAATTCTCGTCCCGGTTTTGGGGGGCCTTCTGCAGGCTTGTTGGGGCCACAGCCAGCCTATCGTCGGGGTTCCATCCAGAGTCTAATGGCCAAACGGAACGGATTAATCAGGATCTGGAGACCACCCTGCGGTGTATGGCGGCCAGTAATCCCACGTCTTGGGCCACCTATATCATTTGGGCTGAATATGCCCACAACACCCTCCAGTCCTCAGCCACCAGATTGTCCCCCTTCGAATGCCAGTTCGGTTACAACCCTCCATTGTTTCCAGAGGAGGAGGCGCAAGTTGGTGTTCCCTCGGCCCAGCGCTTTGTCCAACGCTGTAGGCGGACCTGGAAGAAGGCCAGGCGTGCCCTCCTTCGGACCTCCCAGAGATACCAAAGTCAGGCTAATCGCCACCGCCGGACGGCCCTCTAGTTTCCGAGCTGGTCAGAGAGTTTGGTTGGCCACTAAGAACCTGCCCCTCCGGGTCGAATCCAGGAAGCTTTCCCAGAGATACATCGGGCCTTTCCGCATTGCTAGAAAGGTTAACCCTGTGTCGTATCGTTTGGTTCTCCCTCGCTCCCTTAGAGTTAACCCCACTTTCCATGTTTCACTCCTTAAACCTGTCTTGTCTTCTCCCTTTGCCCCCCACGCAGACCCCCGCCACCTCCCAGGATCATTGACGGCCAGCCAGCCTACACAGTCCGCCGGATACTGGACTCCCGGAGGGTCCAGAACTCTGCAGTATCTGGTGGACTGGGAGGGCTACGGGCCGGAGGAGCGCTCCTGGGTTCCAGCCAGGGACATCCTGGACCCAGGTTTGATCCGAGATTTTCGCACCCTGGGGCCAGGGTGTTCTGGAAGGAACGTCAGGAGTCGTTCCTAGAGGAGGGGGTCCTGTCAGCTTCCTGCCTCCTGTTTGTCTCCGGGCCTCTAGAGGTCATCTGTGTTCCCCTCTGCCTTAGTTCTTCCTCGTGTGTGTCAGCTTCCTGCCTCCTGTTTGTCTCCGGGCCTCTAGAGGTCATCTGTGTTCCCCTCTGCCTTAGTTCTTCCTCATGTGTCCTAATTAGCTTGATCCAGGTCACCTGTGCCTTGTTTCCCCTTGTGTATTTTAGCTGTGTGTTTTCCCCTTGTTTCTCACTTGGTTATTGCGTCCTGACTATGTGTCTCCTGCTTTGTCCCACCGTGTCAGTCCTAGTAAGTTGTTCAAAGTTATCTTTAGTTTGTTTTTCTCCCCTCGTGGAGTTGTTTTGTTTTGCCTCCTGTTTTGGAACATTAAATCTACTTGCCTGGAGTATTGCCTTGGGTGTTTCATTTGGGTCCTACAACACCTCCTCTGTGGCTAAGGGGTAGTACCCCCAGCTCTCCACATCTGAGACCGGAGTTTCTAGCCCGGCTTGTGACACAATGTATTCTTCTTCTCCTCCAATTCTTGGGATTATTTTCTCAGCCGGTTTTCTCCTTCTGTATCTTCATCCTCATCTTTCCGAACCTCATTCTTCTCTTAGTTTCCAGACATCTCGGTTTTTCTTCCTTCTGGAGTTCTGGATTCATCTTCATTGTCGTTTCTGCTTGTCCTCTATCTATTATTCATCTTCATCTCTGATGCAACAATCACCCTGCTGGATGATCACTGGAAGCTGAGGATAAACATCCCTAAGCTCTACTTCCTTCTCATAAGGTGGGTGTCTTTTTGCTGAATCCGTATGTGAGAAAGGTGTACTAACTTCTGCCATTAGTTTTCCTGTCACCTTCTCTATACCTCTGTTTATCTTATCGCTGGAATCTTTTATCAGTTTTTGTTTGAGAATGAAGGGCAACTTTTGTTTCATTTGCCGGATAACCTAGCAATACTCTAGTTAAAGGGTTACTATTTTGTACTATATCAACCGGTGTAATGACTTTTTATAGCCTTGATGTCGTTTTTCCCCATTGTAACAACCCTTTTATATTCCTTTATCGTGAATTATTTTATTTTAGACTATATAGCCTATGGCTTCCCCCCTTCAATTATTAATATAAACCAAACAACCCACATTTTTTTTTTTTTTTTCCCCAAAATCAAATCAACTAAAATGTGAATATTAAAAAATTCAATTAAATGTTTTATTCAAAAACCATTTCTAATTAAAATAAAAAATCAATTAAAAAATCAATTAAAAATCATGAATAATTAAAACCAATTTTTATTCCTATATCCTATGTCACCAATTTATCAATTAGTGGTGGCTATCTTACCACAACCCATCAAATGCAAATGTAAGTTAGTCAACTTCAAAGCAATCCCAAAAACAAAGCCTCTAACCCTTCAACACTACAATTCCCATAAACCCTTATCTTAATTTTACAGAATAATGTCAGTCCTTGATTCCCAACACATCTGTAATTAACCCAAGTGATGCACATAGCCTCCAAAATGCAATTTTTAATGAAATAGTATTTGCCAAGCCTATGTGAAATTGTCATAACATCAAATATTTTGTAACCAGACCAGTCTCAAACCCTTTTTGACTTGATCCTCTGCCGCGTCACGTGATGTCACGTCAGCACTTCCTGTATCTCCTCTCTCCTCTCGCTTATCGTTCCTCTCATATGACAGAAGAACAGAGACACAGGAAAATATTTTAGTAGTTAATGCAATCACTGAGTATTTCCAACCATTCAATATTAGTTCGTTCTACATTCGCTCTAAGAATTAACTCAGGAATAATTATTGATCGCTCAAAAACATTTTATTTTATTTTAATCCGTCATTTAATTTAATTCATTATACTCCGTCAACATATATTTAATGTATAAATTCACTACATCTCAACAAATAGTTTCATGTTCAAACACCAGCCGCTTTAAAACTATAAGATTTGTGTTAAAATCTCTCCTATTTGTTCCCTCGTCTGTCTCCCTGTCTCCCCCTGCAGTGTAACAGATGTGTTGTTTAGTAAAATCCCACGCATGCGCGATACATTCAAAAATACTTTTTCACCGTGGAAGGGAGATTCTTAGATCTCTCCCCAACCCCAAATAGACGGTTAACAGTCCTGCTGTAACTCCCGTTTCCCCCTCATAGTCAAACAACATTTAACAGCGCTCACAAAACATAGAACCGAAATTCCACATACAAACATAATTTAAGAGGCTTTATTACCATCGCAGTGGACCTCTACGGTCACATGTTAGCATGCAGCATATTAGCATTTAGCATTAGCATTTAGCCTTAACCTGTATGCACCATGTAGCATAAAAACAATGTACCCGACATTGCGTCTTTAATTACTTTTTCCTTTGTCCTAACTTTATTCTGCCGTGAGTATGGATATTTATATGAGCGGTCCCCCCCATGCAGATATCCCGTCGGACAGAAGATGGGCAAGCAACCCCCACTAAATCTACAACCAAACCCCAGTCTAAGACTGACCTGAAACCCATAACGCGTTACCAGGATTTTATGGCCCACCATGCGGTCGCCCCGTTTGTTACGAGGGCTTTATCAAATCCTGCAATGTCCTAACTTGTATACATATCTTGGCCCCGATTGTTCTTGACTTACTATTCAAGCAACACATCTCTATAAACAATCCATAAACTCTAACCACTTTTGCGCTGTTTTTAAAATTTTATAATGATTAGCCAGACCCCCAGTCATCAGCAATAACGCCACCCGAGGCACGGTCGTATGGTACATTTCTCCAGTGTACAATCACATAGCATCCAACCTAACAAGCTCCAAAGCGGTAAGAAAAACTCACCCTTGTCTGGCCATGGCTTCAAAGCGAGTTAGCCTGGCGGCTGAATGAAACAAAGGAGATTTGCAGACCAGCCCCACGTTGGGCGCCATTTGTCGTTTCGGGTGAATGGTGGCAATTATTGCTGATAAACAAAGGAGTCCGCTCATACTGAACTTTGATCATAAGGTTTATTCAGATCACAAGCTTTCAGCATAAGTGACAGATGACATGACATCCGGAGAGCGACGCCTCAGAATGGCCGCTCTGCCTTCTCCTTCGTTTAGCCCCTACTTATAAACAATGCAAAAAGATGGCCTCCCTCTTCTGGCCAATCACCAGTCTCCCCTGTCTACAACACACTTCCTGTCTGTTGTATGTGGCGTTACACTAAAACATTCCCTCTTGATACTAAAATTAACGTCCTCTCTGGTTCCACTTAAAACATTAACAACGTCATAATCTCAATACACGACAGCAGGTAGCTTAGTGGGTAAGAGCGTTGTGCCAGTAACCGAAAGGTCGCTGGTTCTAATCCCAGAGCTGACTAGGTGAAAAATCTGTCGATGTGCCCTTGAGCAAGGCACTTAACCCTAGTTGCTCTGGATAAAGAGCATCTGCTAAATGACTAAAAATGTTTTAAAAAAAATCTATTTTCTGTGATTTACGTTCCATTTCTGCGGTGCAGTTGATAACCATGGTAATGATTGCTAAGAAGCCAATCTTACACAAGCACAAATTCATATCACTCTGTATTGGCCTAGGCCTACTACTCACCCTTGACCCATCATCCTCTACTCTCTTCACTGCCTCAGCATACGACACCTTCTGTTCTACTCTGACCCTGGCAACCTCAACCTTTCACCCCAGTAATCACTCCTTTCAATGGCGCCCTGCTCCGGAGAGCACAGCAAGTCACAGGTCTTGTACCTAGTCGCATGACGCGAAGCGCCCGCTCCCTCTGGATGGAAGAAACACCGAAAATCCTCATCAAGTCCACTTCGAGCTACCTTCACAGATTTAACAGTACCTAACTAATTTTTACCCAGCCTGAGACTACATATGGATCAGCCAAAAGGTAGGGATCCACTTTCTCCAAACATTTCACTCCCACTGGGCCCAAATCGTCCTTTGCATGACCATCGGGGCGAGGCTCGGACTCAGAGATCTTCATCACACCTGCCACTACAGGTAATTCATCCTCACTCTTGTCAGGTTACACTTCTGAGCCATCAGAGACAGCAGAATACGGTTTGTACTTGTTGGTGCCATTCTTCCTCAACACACATCTTCCCTCTGCACTGGGCTCTTCTCCTTCTTCCTCACTGTCCATACCCACATCTATCCAGTCACCACGCTCTGCCACGCCTTCGTCCACCGAACTGCTTGCAGAACACGCACTGATGGCCTTTTCTCCAAAACCCACTTTCTGTTCCTTAGCCCAATTTATTAGTTTAGCTATCTCTGGCCTCTCCATGCTCCCAAAATGTGCCACAGTTGTCAGCCAGGTTTCCTCACTTGTCATCCATCTTCACACCCGGTTTCTCCTGAGTCCTGTTGTAATAATTGATCTAACATGATTGGACAGGTGAAAGCTTTATAAATAATATTAAATTGAGGCTTCACAAAGCATTTATAACCTTGTCATGCATCTTGGTAGAGCCTTGCAATGCCAGGATAGTGGGTTCAATTCCCGCGGCCACCCATACGTAAAAATGTATGCACGCATGACTGTAAGACGCTTTGCATAAAGCGTCTACTAAATTGTATATATTATATTACTCTAAAACATTTCTAGGATGGCCCAACCTCATTCCCTCTTGGGTGCATAGTCAATATTGGACCTGACCTCAACTTTACCCTATATGCTGTGCTGCAGGATGACACACGCTAATGTGCAGTCATGCACAGCAAGAAACATTGGTAGGGCCATTTAAAATCTGTTTTTATTTTCTGCTAATTCAGTTTTTTCCCCCAAAATTCAGTTCTTGGTTTTCCAGGTTTCCCCCACATTTTTTTATGGTTTTCCCCCAGTTTTTTCCACAGTGTTTTTTATACAAAAACAACAACATTTGATTTTCTGTGTTCACAACAATGCTTAAACCACACCAGGGGACGACATTTGAGGTCTGGTAAAAATCTAAGAAACATTTTTTTTTTTTCAGTCATTTAGCAGACGCTCTTATCCAGAGCGACTTACAGGAGCAATTAAGGTTAAGTGCCTTGCTCAAGGGCACATCGACAGATTTTTCACCTAGTCGGCTCGGGGATTAGAACCAGCGACCTTTCGGTTACTGGCACAACGCTCTTACCCACTAAGCTACCTGCCGCCCTTAAACTTTGAGATCTTTCTAGAAAGGTGGATATACTAATGTTTGTCCTTGGGAACAGGCTGTGTGCTTTCTCTGACACCTTTCACACTTCTTCAGACACTCTTTCTCCTTTAGTCGCAGGTCATTGGTCCCAGTATGTATGACAAGGTTGTCAGGATATTCCAGCTTTCCTTGATAGAGCTGTTGTAGTGGACTGTCAGTATTGAGACAGAATTTAGCCGTCTGGTGTCTGGAGAATAGTCTCCTGTCTTCCAGATACTGGAGAATAGTCTCCTATCTTCCAGATACTGGGGAATAGTCTCCTATCTTCCAGATACTGGGGAATAGTCTCCTATCTTCCAGATACTGGGGAATAGTCTCCTATCTTCCAGATACTGGGGAATAGTCTCCTATCTTCCAGATACTGGGGAATAGTCTCCTATCTTCCAGATACTGGGGAATAGTCTCCTATCTTCCAGATACTGGAGAATAGTCTCCTATCTTCCAGATACTGGGGAATAGTCTCCTATCTTCCAGATACTGGAGAATAGTCTCCTGTCTTCCAGATACTGGGGAATAGTCTCCTATCTTCCAGATACTGGAGAATAGTCTCCTATCTTCCAGATACTGGGGAATAGTCTCCTGTCTTCCAGATACTGGGGAATAGTCTCCTATCTTCCAGATACTGGAGAATAGTCTCCTATCTTCCAGATACTGGAGAATAGTCTCCTATCTTCCAGATACTGGGGAATAGTCTCCTATCTTCCAGATACTGGGGAATAGTCTCCTATCTTCCAGATACTGGGGAATAGTCTCCTATCTTCCAGATACTGGGGAATAGTCTCCTATCTTCCAGATACTGGGGAATAGTCTCCTATCTTCCAGATACTGGAGAATAGAGTCGCTCTGGATAAGAGCGTCTGCTAAATGACGTAAATGTAAATGTAATAGTCTCCTATCTTCCAGATACTGGGGAATAGTCTCCCATCTTCCAGATACTGGAGAATAGTCCCCTATCTTCCAGATACTGGGGAATAGTCTCCCATCTTCCAGATACTGGGGAATAGTATCCTGTCTTCCAGATACTGGAGAATAGTCTCCTATCTTCCAGATACTGGGGAATAGTCTCCTATCTTCCAGATACTGGGGAATAGTCTCCTATCTTCCAGATACTGGGGAATAGTCTCCTATCTTCCAGATACTGGAGAATAGAGTCGCTCTGGATAAGAGCGTCTGCTAAATGACGTAAATGTAAATGTAATAGTCTCCTATCTTCCAGATACTGGGGAATAGTCTCCCATCTTCCAGATACTGGAGAATAGTCCCCTATCTTCCAGATACTGGGGAATAGTCTCCCATCTTCCAGATACTGGGGAATAGTCTCCTATCTTCCAGATACTGGAGAATAGTCTCCCATCTTCCAGATACTGGGGAATAGTCTCCTATCTTCCAGATACTGGGGAATAGTCTCCTATCTTCCAGATACTGGAGAATAGAGTCGCTCTGGATAAGAGCGTCTGCTAAATGACGTAAATGTAAATGTAATAGTCTCCTATCTTCCAGATACTGGGGAATAGTCTCCCATCTTCCAGATACTGGAGAATAGTCCCCTATCTTCCAGATACTGGGGAATAGTCTCCTATCTTCCAGATACTGGAGAATAGTCTCCTATCTTCCAGATACTGGGGAATAGTCTCCTATCTTCCAGATACTGGGGAATAGTCTCCTATCTTCCAGATACTGGAGAATAGAGTCGCTCTGGATAAGAGCGTCTGCTAAATGACGTAAATGTAAATGTAATAGTCTCCTATCTTCCAGATACTGGGGAATAGTCTCCCATCTTCCAGATACTGGGGAATAGTCTCCCATCTTCCAGATACTGGGGAATAGTCTCCTATCTTCCAGATACTGGAGAATAGTCTCCTATCTTCCAGATACTTCCCATTACAGTCTATTAGAACTGCAGTTTTGGGAGGTCTCCTGGGTTGAACTGGATCCTGTCCCCTGTCCTCTGGAGGTCTGTTCGGCTGAACATGGTCAGACTGCTGGGAGGTTGGCAGGTCAGGGCAGGCTGGGAGGTTGGCAGGTCAGGGTTGACCTTAAGAGGCTGAGAGGCTTGTGAGGCTGATGGGGTGAAGGCTGCAATGGGCTCAGGGGTATCTGGGCTTCTACCAGGCTGATGGGGTGAAGGCTGCACTGGGATCAGGGGTATCTGGGCTTCTACCAGGCTGATGGGGTGAAGGATGCACTGGGATCAGGGGTATCTGGGCTTCTACCAGGCTGATGGGGTGAAGGCTGCACTGGGCTCAGGGGTATCTGGGCTTCTACCAGGCTGATGGGGTGAAGGCTGCACTGGGCTCAGGGGTATCTGGGCTTCTACCAGGCTGATGGGGTGAAGGCTGCACTGGGCTCAGGGGTATCTGGGCTTCTACCAGGCTGATGGGGTGAAGGCTGCACTGGGATCAGGGGTATCTGGGCTTCTACCAGGCTGATGGGGTGAAGGATGCACTGGGATCAGGGGTATCTGGGCTTCTACCAGGCTGATGGGGTGAAGGCTGCACTGGGATCAGGGGTATCTGGGCTTCCACCAGGCTGATGGGGTGAAGGCTGCACTGGAATCAGGGGTATCTGGGCTTCTACCAGGCTGATGGGGTGAAGGCTGCACTGGGATCAGGGGTATCTGGGCTTCCACCAGGCTGATGGGGCTGCTCTGTTGGTGACGTGGTCAGAAGCTGCTGACGAAGGGCGTCATGTCCCTCTCTCTCAGCTGCACCTCCACCTTCACTACACACAACTCCTCTTGGAGGGCATCATTGGACTGTGGCATGTGTTCAGTGTTCTGTCTTAACTGTTATATTGAAGTACGGCTCTCCTCCTGGAAATGCCTCAACTCTTCCGTCAGCGTCTGGACAGTGTCACATTCTTGTTGTTTGCTCTCTCTCCCTGAGTTGCGTCATCTCCAGTCCAAGGAGGGAGAGGCTGTTCACACAGCTGCTGCAGCTACAGGTGAGGGAGGGAGGGATGTACTGTGGGCCTCTGCCTCTCTCTCTCTCTCTCTCTCTCTCTCTCTCTCTCTCTCTCTGTCTCTCTCTCTCTCTCTCTCTCTCTCTCTCTCTCTCTCTCTCTCTCTCTCTCTCTCTCTCTCTCTCTCTCTCTCTCTCTCTCTCTCTCTCTCTCTCTCTCTCTCTCTCTCTCTCTCTCTTTCTCTCTCTCTCTCTCTCTCTCTTTGTCTCTCTCTCTTTGTCTCTCTCTCTCCTCTCTCTCTCTCTCTCTCTCTCTCTCTCTCTCTCTCTCTCTCTCTCTCTCTCTCTCTCTCTTTGTCTCTCTCTCTCTCTCTCTCTTTGTCTCTCTCTCTTTGTCTCTCTCTCTCTCTCTCTCTCTCTCTCTCTCTCTCTCTCTCTCTCTCTCTCTCTCTCTCTCTCTCTCTGTCTCTGTCTCTGTCTCTGTCTCTGTCTCTGTCTCTGTCTCTGTCTCTGTCTCTCTCTCTCTCTCTCTCTGCTAAGGACTGTTTCAGGTACTTGGCTGCAGTATGATCTGATACCTGAGGAGGGCGATGATGAGCAGCAGCTACAAAAATAGGCAGTTAACCTCCACAGGACACACACAAGAAGAAGAAGAAGAAATAGAAAACAGTAAGGACCACAGAATGAAATAGAATACAATGTTTTATAATGCTATCTCTATGGTAAGGATAGAACGAACACAATGTTTTCTAGTGCTATCTCTATGGTAAGGATAGAACGAACACAATGTTTTCTATTGCTAGCTCTATGGTAAGGATTGCTTGACGCCAGGGGTAGGTCTCAATAGTGTTCAGTGGCTTTCTCCACTCATCTCCTTCCCCTTCGTCTGCACGGATTCGTGAGATCTCAATCTCACACACTTTCTCTCTCTCTCTCTCTCTCTCTCTTTTTCCTGTGTGTGAGGTATTTATCACTCCTGTAAAATGTAAGACTTGGGCTAACCCCACCCCCAGTCACAATGGTGACCATGTCTGTCTGTCTCTCTGTCCCAAGATAAACGTTTAATTAGCGACACATTGCAGAATAACCGACATACTGTATCTTCAGACATTTTATTTGTTGATTGATGTAGTGATAGCATTGATGTAAAACTCTAGCAATGTGATACACCCCTGATTGACACTACTGTTTTGTCTTTCGTTGTCTCTTCCTCCCCTTCCCTCAGGAGAAGAAGAGGAAGAGGGACAGGAAGGAGGCTGACAGTGACAGCAGCAGCAGTGGAACCAGCCAGGCCAAACGAGGACGCCATGACAACAGAGAGGACAGGAAGAAGAAGAGGAAGAAACACAAGTCCCACAAACACAGCTGAGACTGATCTGACGGACCGACGCACAGCCGAGACTGATCTGACGGACCGACGCACAGCCGAGACTGATCTGACGGACCGACACACAGCTGAGACTGATCTGACGGACCGACACACAGCTGAGACTGATCTGACGGACCGACACACAGCTGAGACTGATCTGACGGACCGACACACAGCTGAGACTGATCTGCCGGACCGACACACAGCTGAGACTGATCTGACGGACCGACACACAGCTGAGACTGATCTGCCGGACCGACACACAGCTGAGACTGATCTGACGGACTGACACACAGCCGAGACTGATCTGACGGACCGACACACAGCTGAGACTGATCTGACGGACTGACACACAGCCGAGACTGATCTGACGGACCGACACACAGACAGACTGACACATTACACTGTAAACACACACAGTTTCACTATAAACACACACAAATTACACTCTAAACACACAGCATAGACGTGGATGGACACACACGCACACAACAAGCCTCTAAGCCCCCTCTCCTAACCCCTCCTTCCCCAAGACCCTACTGTCTGATGTTAACAGGTCCATAGAAACCTGATAGGAAGCTCTCCTAACAGAAGGCTAGGTAGATACAAGTGCCTTGGCAAAGTATTCAGACCCCTTGACTTTTTCCACATTTTGTTATGTTACAACCTTATTCTAAAATTGATTTAAAAAAAAAAATCCCTCATCAATCTACATACAATAACCCATAATAACAAAGCAAAAACAGGTTTTTAGACATTTCTGCTAATTTATTAAAAATAAAAAACGGAAATATATTACATTTACATAAGTATTCAGACCCTTTACTCAGTACTTTGTTAAAGCACCTTAGGCAGCGATTACAGCCTTGAGTCTTCTTGGGTATGACGCTACAAGCTTGGCACACCTGTATTTGGGGAGTTTCTCCCATTCTTCTCTGCAGATCCTCTCGAGTGCTGTCAGGTTGGATGGGGAGCGTTGATGCACAGCTATTTTCAGGTCTCTCCAAAGATGTTCAAGTCCGGGCTCGGGTTGGGCCACCCAAGGACATTCAGAAACTTGTCCCGAAGCCACTCCTGCGCTGTCTTGGCTGTGTGCTTAGGGTCGTTGTCCTGTTGGAAGGTCAACCTTCGCCCAAGTCTGAGGTTCTGAGCGCTCTAGAGCAGGTTTTCATGAAGGATCTCTCTGTACTTTGCTCCGTTCATCTTTCCCTCAATCCTGACTAGTCTCCCAGTCCCTGCCGCTGAAAAACATCACCATATGCTTCATCATAGGGATGGTGCCAGGTCTGCTCCAGACATGACACTTGGCATTCAGGCCAAAGAGTTCAATCTTGGTTTCATCAGACCAGAGAATCTTGTTCTCATGGTCTGAGAGTCTTTAGGTGCCTTTTGGCAAACTCCAAGCGGGCTGTCATGCCTTTTACTGAGGAGTGGCTTCCGTCTGGCCACTCTATCATAAAGGCCTAATTGGTGGGGTGCTGCAGAGATGGTTGTCCTTCTGGAAGGTTCTCCCATCTCCGCAGAGGAACTCTAGAGCTCTGTCAGAGTGACCATCGGGTTCTTGGTCACCTCCCTGACCAAGGCCCTTCTCCCCCGATTGCTCAGTTTGGCCGGGCGGCCAGCTCTAAGAAGAGTCTTGGTGGTTCCAAAGTTCTTCCATTTAAGAATGATGGAGGCCACTGTGTTCAATGCTGCATAAATGTTTTGGTACCCTTCCCCAGATCTGTGCCTCGACACAATCCTGTCTCGGAGCTCTACGGACAATTCCTTCTACCTCATGGCTTGGTTTTTGCTCTGACATGCACTGTTAACTGTGGGACCTTATATAGACAGGTGTGTGCCTTTCCAAATCATGTCCAATCAATTGAATTTACCACAGGTGGACTCCAATCAAGTTGTAGAAATATATCAAGGATGTTCAATGGAAACAGGATGCACCTGAGCTCAATTTCGAGTCTCATAGCAACGGTCTGAATACTTATGTAAATAAGGTATTTCAGTTTTTTTTATTTTTAATACATTTACAAAAATGTCTAAAACCTGTTTTTGCTTTGTCATTATGGGGTATTTTGTGTACATTGCTGAGGAATTGTTTTTATTTAACAACAATTTAATCCATTTAGGAATAAAGCTGTAACGTAACAAAATGTGGAAAGGTCAAGGGAATTGAATACTTCCCGAATGCACTGTATATCCAGTTCCCTCAGATCTATTATGAAAACTGAGGAGAGTAGTGTTGTTTTTCCGACCAGACCTACAGTATGGGTGTCTCCAGATCTCACAACGCCTGGAGAAGTGTTTAACATCTCAGGAAGCATGTTATCAAGACGCTGTAATCTGTACAGGCCTGTGCTGTGTTAGCAATGCCTGCATCTGGCACACACCCTCTGGCTTTACTGCATGTAGAGAGGTAGAACCCGTCCACCCGTCTTCACTGGCCAGGTTAGACACCAATGTGTTATCATTTAAGCACTGGACCACATTTCTTTTGTTTTATTATTCCTCTATTTAAATCAATAAATAATAATTCCATGACAGAATATTAAAAGGCTATTTGAGACGCCGCCTTTAATTGGAAGTTTTATGGTATATGATCAAACAGACATCAACTTCATGCTATGGAGATATCCTGTTGGTACTTGCCTGTTATTGTGTGTCGCAACCATGTCACCCAGTTCTTGAAGGTGTGTGTGTGTGTGTGTGTGTGTGTGTGTGCACACGTGCGCAAGCGTTTGTGTAATATGGTCCATATTCCTGTATGTAAACTATGTGGGTCTTTATTAAAGGTTTTAACAGTCAAGTTGTTTGTGGTCCGTATGGTCTCAATGTGGTCACAAAGCTTTCATAACAATAACAATCCTGACATACCCCAATCAAAAACCCTGGATGAACGGAGACATCCTTACCATGCTGAGAGCCGTACTGCAGCATTCAATGTCAGCAGAACGAATCTCGATGACTCGGTGGCGCACGACGCACGACGCATAGAAGGCAAGCAGGTACGAGCTCCGCAAATCCATTAGGGATGCAAAAAGACAATACACTCAAACTTGAATTGATGTTTGACAACTCAGACTCGTGACGCAAGACTACAGGCTATCACGGACTACAAAGGCAAATCCAGCTGTGTGAGGCCCACTGAAGCCTCCCTCCCTTCTATGCTCGCTACGAGCAATACCAAGCCATCCAGGAAGACTCTCGCTGCTCCGGACGACCAGGTGCTTTTGCTCTTTGAGGCTGAAGCGAAGAAAACTCTCAAATAGAATGAATACAGTGGCTTGCAAAAGTATTCACCCCCCTTGGCATTTTTCCTATTTTGTTGCCTTACAACCTGGAATTAAAATTGATTTTTGGGGGGTTTGTAACATTTGATTTACACAACATGCCTACCACTTTGAAGATGCAAAATATTTTTTCTTGTTTAACAAACAAGAAATAAGACAAAAAAACAGAACTTGAGCGTATATATCTATTCACCCCCCCAAAGTCAATACTTTGTAGAGCCACCTTTTGCAGCAATTACAGCTGCAAGTCTCTTGGGGTATGTCTCTATAAGCTTGGCACATCTAACCACTGGGATTTTTGCCCATTCTTTAAGGCAAAACTGCTCCAGCTCCTTCAAGTTGGATGGGTTCCGCTGGTGTACAGCAATCTTTAAGTCATACCACAGATTCTCAATTGGATTGAGGTCTGGGCTTTGACTAGGCCATTCCAAGACATTTAAATGTTTCCCCTTAAACCACTCAAGTGTTGCTTTAGCAGTATGCTTAGGGTCATTGTCCTGCTGGAAGGTGAACCTCTGGAAGACTGAAACAGGTTTCCCTCAAGAATTTCCCTGTATTTAGCGCCATCCATCATTCCTTCAATTCTGACCATATTCCCAGTCCCTGCCGATGAAAAACATCCTCACAGCATGATGCTGCCACCACCATGCTTCACTGTGGGGATGGTGTTCTCGGGGTGATGAGAGGTGTTGGTTTGCGCCAGACATAGTGTTTTCCTTGATGGCCAAAAAGCTCAATTTTAGTCTCATCTGACCAGAGTACCTTCTTCCACATGTTTGGGGAGTCTCCCACATGCCTTTTGGCAAACACCAAACGTGTTTGCTTATTTTTTTCTTTAAACAATGGCTTTTTTTCTGGTTACTCTTCCGTAAAGCCCAGCTCTGTGGAGTGTACGGCTTAAAGTGGTCCTATGGACAGATACTCCAATCTCCGCTGTGGAGCTTTGCAGCTCCTTCAGGGTTATCTTTGGTCTCTTTGTTGCCTCTCTGAATAATGCCCTCCTTGCCTGGTCCGTGAGTTTTGGTGGGCGGCCCTCTCCTGACAGGTTTGTTGTGGTGCCATATTCTTTCCATTTTTTAATAATGGATTTAATGGTGCTCAGTGGGATGTTCAAAGTTTCGGATATTTTTTTATAACCCAACCCTGATCTGTACTTCTCCACAACTTTGCCCCTGACCTGTTTGGAGAGCTCCTTGGTCTTTATGGTGCCGCTTGCTTGGTGGTGCCCCTTGCTTAGTGGTGTTGCAGAAAGGGCCTTTCAGAACAGGTGTATATATACTGAAATCATGTGACACTTAGATTGCACACAGGTGGACTTTATTTAACAAATTATGTGACTTCTGAAGGTAATTGGTTGCACCAGATCTTATTTAGGGGCTTCATAGCAAAGGGGGTGAATACATATGCACGCACCACTTTTCCGTTATTTATTTTATTTTGAATTTCTTGAAACAAGTAATTTTTTTCATTTCACTTTACCAATTTGGACTATTTTGTGTATATCCATTACATGAAATTCAAATAAAAATCAATTTAAATTACAGGTTGTAATGCAACAAAATAGGAAAACGTGAAGGTGGATGAATACTTTTGCAAGGCACTGTACTCACAAACAGTGGCGGCTCCTGAAAAAATTCTCAGGAGGGGCAATTTTTCTGATGATTTAGGTGACCTACACACATTTTAAAAAAGATATGTCCAGCAACAACATGAAGACAGGGGCAGCATATAAGTCAATACCAGAAGCATTTATTGACTGATCTGGGGAGATGGATTCCAGTTTCTGTGACAGATTATAAATAATCTCTGATGCCTTTGTTATATTAGCTTTTGGTTGAATGTACTGTCGTAGTAAATATATAATGTTATAGCTTGGTCTGACTAAAATCTTGTGCATGACCCATTTTGTGTTGGGCGTTTGTTTTCAATCAATGCTGTTCCTATCCTATAACAATGGACAAAAGAGTCCTATCTTGTCAGCCTTGTCAGCAGGTGGCCAAGGACAACACCCACGCCATAGGTCTCTCAGTTCTTCCAACTCACGAGTTCTTGCTCTGAGGACACACACACACACACACACACACATCATCACTGATAACACACACACACACACACACATCATCACTGTTAAACACACACACACACACATCATCACTGTTAAACACACACACACACACACACAAAAATCCCCTCTCTTTAGGCTGAACATTTGAAGACAGAGAACCCGACTCAGAGCCAATGCAACAGTGGAGGGGACCTCGCCCAACTCATCAGGACCAATCAGAAGATCAGAACTACTAGATTCAACCTACATCATTTATTGTATAAAATGTCAGCACACAATGTTTTCGGGGCTCTCTTCAGATAGCTCCCTAAGAGTTTGACGAACGAGTCCGTGCACGCGATTCCAGATATCTTTACCTCTGAATAAACTGCCTTTATTATACCATATCCACCCTGTCCAAAGTCTCTACTTGGTCTCAGTTCTCCAGTAAACTTGTGATTATCAACAGTACACAACGGTAACAAACAATTGGGGGAACTCACGGGGCAGATAGTAAGGTCACAGTGACACAGAAAGCAGTTCAATGTCGGGGGCTCGGGGGTACAGAGTCGGCTCTCTTACCAGGATCGATTTTCCCTGTGACTGTCAGATCGAGGTCCGCTCCGACCAGGGTGAAGCCGGCCGGCTCCACTTCTCTGTCCGGGACTCTGTCATCCAGCCAAGTCTCCCAGCTGTATTGGATTCCGCTGCCAGCAACGTTTTCATTATTTAGTCCGTTCGTAGCGGGTATGTACACGATCAACAAGATCAGTCCAAAACCCACCACTCGAAATCCATGGTTGGCAGAATGTTTGTAAACTAAGTGTACAAATTAAAAACATAAAATAACGCCACTAAGTGTACAAATTAAAAACATAAAATAACGCCACACTGCAGGTCGCAAAGAGACGCTGCTAGCCGCTATTTGCTTAGTTACGTTCATGGTTACGTCACGTATGACGAAAGCGCGTAAGTGCAAGCCCACAGACACCCATAGAGAATGTATTGAAAGCTTTGAAATTTGAAAAAATAGATTTTACATGACAGGCTATGAGAGACTTCTGGGCGATTTTCAACCTGACTGAAATCGCCCAAAAACGGGCGGGGCCATTTGAAGCACGACTTTAGCCTGATTTGACATTTAGTGGCAGTCAGATCAGATTACAACACTGATAACTACTGTTGCCGTGATATAATTGATTAGAAAAAAAATCCCTTCCTTTTCCCGTTTGGCAGTGCGTCGCCCATATCGCCCTATTGAACAGGCCGTCCCTGCTCACAAAGCCGCCGGCCCAGATGGCATCCCTGGCCGTGTCCTCAGACTGTGTGCTGACCAGCAGGCGGGCATCTTCTCTGACAACTTCAACCTGTCCCTGTCCCTGTCCCAGGCTGAAATTCCCACTTGCTTCAAGGAGACCAACATCAGCCTAAGAAAACCAAGGTGACATGCCCAAATGGCTATTGCCCCGTCACACTCACCCCTGTCATCATGAAGTGCTTCGAGAGGCTGGTCATGACCCACATCAAGGCCAGCATGCCAGGCAGCTGGACCCACTCCAAAGCCCTGGGTCTGGACACTACCCTCTGCAACTGGATTTTGGACTTCCAGCGGGTGGTGAAGATGGCCCAGTACATCACTGGGTCCGTGTTCCCACCCATCTAGGACATCTACTTGAAACGGTGCCTGAGGAAGTCCCACAGCATGATCAAGGACCCCACGCACCACAGCCATGAGCTGTTCACTCCCTTCCCATCAGGCAGACAGAATCGGAGCATGAGGTCTGATACCAACAGGCTCAGAGACAGACAGTTTCAATCTACAAGCCATCAGACTGCTGAACACTTGAACTGAACTGACCACCTGAGCTGACTCTCCGCACCTTAGCACACATGCACTCACTCACGCACAAACCTACACACACACACACACACACACACACACACACACACACACACACACACACACACACACACACACACACATACATACATACATACATACATACATACATACATACATACATACATACATACATACATACATACAGTGGGGAAAAAAAGTATTTAGTCAGCCACCAATTGTGCAAGTTCTCCCACTTAAAAAGATGAGAGAGGCCTGTAATTTTCATCATAGGTACACGTCAACTATGACAGACAAAATGAGAAAAAAAAATCCAGAAAATCACATTGTAGGATTTTTAATGAATTTATTTGCAAATTATGGTGGAAAATAAGTATTTGGTCACCTACAAACAAGCAAGATTTCTGGCTCTCACAGACCTGTAACTTCTTCTTTAAGAGGCTCCTCTGTCCTCCACTCGTTACCTGTATTAATGGCACCTGTTTGAACTTGTTATCAGTATAAAAGACACCTGTCCACAACCTCAAACAGTCACACTCCAAACTCCACTATGGCCAAGACCAAAGAGCTGTCAAAGGACACCAGAAACAAAATTGTAGACCTGCACCAGGCTGGGAAGACTGAATCTGCAATAAGTAAGCAGCTTGGTTTGAAGAAATCAACTGTGGGAGCAATTATTAGGAAATGGAAGACATACAAGACCACTGATAATCTCCCTCGATCTGGGGCTCCACGCAAGATCTCAACCTGTGGGGTCAAAATGATCACAAGAACGGTGTGCAAAAATCCCAGAACCACACGGGGGGACCTAGTGAATGACCTGCAGAGAGCTGGGACCAAAGTAACAAAGCCTACCATCAGTAACACACTACGCTGCCAGGGACTCAAATCCTGCAGTACCAGACGTGTCCCCCTGCTTAAGCCAGTACATGTCCAGGCCCGTCTGAAGTTTGCTAGAGTGCATTTGGATGATCCAGAAGAGGATTGGGAGAATGTCAGATGAAACCAAAATATGACTTTTTGGTAAAAACTCAACTCGTCGTGTTTGGAGGACAAAGAATGCTGAGTTGCATCCAAAGAACACCATACCTACTGTGAAGCATGGGGGGTGGAAACATCATGCTTTGGGGCTGTTTTTTCTGCAAAGGGACCAGGACGACTGATCCGTGTAAAGGAAAGAATGAATGGGGCCATGTATCATGAGATTTTGAGTGAAAACCTCCTTACATCAGCAAGGGCATTGAAGATGAAACGTGGCTGGGTCTTTCAGCATGACAATGATCCCAAACACACCGCCCGGGCAACGAAGGAGTGGCTTCGTAAGAAGCATTTCAAGGTCCTGGAGTGGCCTAGCCAGTCTCCAGATCTCAACCCCATAGAAAATCTTTGGCGGGAGTTGAAAGTCCGTATTGCCCAGCGACAGCCCCAAAACATCACTGCTCTAGAGGAGATCTGCATGGAGGAATGGGCCAAAATACCAGCAACAGTGTGTGAAAACCTTGTGAAGACTTACAGATAACGTTTGACCTGTGTCATTGCCAACAAAGGGTATATAACAAAGTATTGAGAAACTTTTGTTATTGACCAAATACTTATTTTCCACCATAATTTGCAAATAAATTCATTAAAAATCATACAATGTGATTTTCTGGATTTTTTTTCCTCATTTTCTCTGTCATAGTTGACGTGTACCTATGATGAAAATTACAGGCCTCTCTCATATTTTTAAGTGGGAGAACTTGCACAATTGGTGGCTGACTAAATACTTTTTTTCCCCACTGTACATACATACATACATACATACATAAATAATAACACATACTTACATACATTCATGCTACACACACATCACAATTGCTGCTACCAGACTGTTATTTACTATTGCTAATACTGAACAACTTAAACAGCCTAATCCCCTTTTTCTCTGATACCCGTGTAAATATTGGACTATAACTTGCCTTCCTGTATTATACTGATGCTAAAATGTTTATTCTATTCTACTGAGCCATTTACTTTTAACGTTCGTATTCTTATATTTTATTATTTCTTATTGTTGTTGCATTGTCGAAAAGGAACCTGCAAGTAAGCATTTCGTTGGACTGTGTGTATACCATGTGTATCCCATACAACTAATACAACTTTAAACTGAAACTTTAAACTAAACCCAGCTAGCACATTTGGTTCCTTGGAAGTTGTGGGAACTTACGTTTTTGGTTTCCCATTGGTTCTAGGAACGAAGCCATAAGTTTCCTGACCGGTAAAACAGAAAGGTCTTTAAACATTCTGAGAACAGAAGTGAAAATGTTGCCTGTTCTGGGAACATTCCGTTTTTGTTGCAGGGATGTTCTGAGAACGTTTTACTATGGTTCTCTGAAAGTTTTCCTGGGAGGTTTTATTAATGTTCTGAGAGCAGAGATTATAGGTTATTTAAAGGTTTTTGAGTAACTTCCTTAAAACTTTAACTGAATGTTTCAAGAAGACTTTTAATAATAACACTGCTAGTTTAGGTCTGTTTTGAACTCCAAGCACAGATCTGACACCGCCTGGTATAGAGGTCGTGGATGGCAGGAAGCTTGGCCCCAGTGATGTACTGGGCCGTACGCACTACCCTCTGTAGTGCCTTGCGGTCGGTGGCCGAGCAGTTGAAATACCAGGCGGTGATGCATCCAGTCAGGATGCTCTCGATGGTGCAGCTGTAGAACCTTTTGAGGATCTGAGGACACATGCCAAATCTTTTCAGTCTCCTGAGGGGGAATAGGCTTTGTCATACCCTCTTCACGACTGTCTTGGTGTGTTTGGACCATGATAGTTCGTTGGTGATGTGGACACCAAGGAACTTGAAGTTCTCAACCTGTTCCACTACAGCCCGTCGATGAGAATGGGGGCGTGCTCAGTCCTCTTTTTTTTTCTCCTGTAGTCCACAATCATCTCCTTTGTCTTGGTCATGTTGAGGGAGAGGTTGTTATCCTGGCACCACACGGCCAGGTCTCTGACCTCCTCCCTATATGCTGTCTCATCGTTGTCAGTGATCAGGCCTACCACTGTTGTGTCGTCGGCAAACTTAATGATGGTGTTGGAGTCGTGCCTGGCCATGCAGTCATGGGTGAACAGGGAGTACAGGAGGGAACTGAGCACGCACCCCTGAGGGGCCCCCGTGTTGAGGATCAGCGTGGCAGATGTGTTGTTACCTACCCTTACCACCTGGGGGCGGCCCGTCAGGAAGTCCAGGATCCATTGCAGAGGGAGATGTTTAGTCCCAGGATCCTTAGCTTAGTGATGAGCTTTGAGGGCACTATGGTGTTGAACGCTGAGCTGTAGTCAATGAATAGCATTCTCACGTAGGTGTTCCTCTTGTCCAGGTGGGAAAGGGCAGTGTGGAGCGCAATAGAGATTGCATCATCTGTGGATCTGTTGGGGCGGTATGCAAATTGGAGTGGGTCTAGGGTTTCTGGGATAATGGTGTTGATGTGAGCCATGATCAGCCTTTCAAAGCACTTCATGGCTACAGACGTCAGTGCTACGGGTCGGTAGTCATTTAGGCAGGTTATCTTAGTGTCCTTTGCGGAAGCACAGTGGAAGCCCTCAAATTGCAATGGCACTGCCCATGCTAAATTGGCCTTTTGGCCACTAAAAGCCCCTATCCTTCTCTATGATTCAAACAGACCCCATTTCAAAGAAAACAAGCACTCATTAAAACCAGGTGTGGCCAATTAGTGGGCGTGGCCAACACACCTGAACACACTTAACAAGATAGAGGATAGAGAGAGTTTTGTTGATGCTGAGAACGGAATGTATACGTTTTTCAATAACATTCTTCGAACATTCTTTGAACGTTACTAATGTTTTCTTGTGTTTTTTCTGGAAAGATTTATTAATGTTATGAGAACATGACTTTAAATAGAACGATGGGGGAAACCTGCAGAAAACCTTATGCTGAAGGACTGAAATTCCCATAGAAGAACGTTGTTTCTTAACATTCTCGGAACAATTTCAGAACATTAATTTAAAGCTGCAATATGTAACTTTTTGGGGGACTTGACCAGTTTCACACAGACATAAGAGGCGTACTGCAGGTCCTCTCAGCCTGACCCTAGTTGGCAGCCTGTCTACAACACGACACCAATCTATACAAAATTAGAACACACACACACTCATAGCCCAGGAAACACACACACACTCCTACGCAGGCAGCCAGGCACCAACCAAAATGTCTGTTCACCTAGGAGGAGTCAATAGTGGCACAGACACTCTAATGACGAGTTCACGTCATGTCGGAAACTTGGACATTTCCGACTTGCTTACTCGTTGTAGAAAGATGATACCCGAGTTTCCCACTTGGGAAGTATCAGAATGAACCAATAGGAAGCTCTACGCAAATAACTTAGGTTCATTTTAACTCGGAGGTCCCGAGTTTCCGACATGACGTGAACGCGGAAAAACACACATACACGCTAACACACACACACACACACACACACACACACACACAGAGGTTGTTCTGTAATTATTCTCCCTGTGATGCTCTGTAAAGACAGAAACTGTGTTGGTTTGGAACCGCTCTGATCTCTGCTATAATAGTACCACAGGTCAACTCCCCTGCCCTGAGCCACACACGGCTAGCCTCAAACGAACCAATCCTGATCTCGCGAGCTTACATAATTTTTTGCTACACGGACAGAATGTAAGCTCGCGAGATCAGGATGGCTCGTATGAGCCTAGCACACGGCCATAACTACTCTGAAATAGGTCGAAGTGGAAAGGATTTTACAACACACAGCCTTCTCTGACAGCCGAACATAGAGCAGCTTCGATCTGGCTGAGGAGCCATGTGCTGCTTCCCCACAGCAGCCTCTGATCTCAGCTTGGCACAAAATGGCTGCCGTACCCCACCCAGATGGCTGCCACGACTGTAACACGTGATGAGCCATTTTGCACAAAATGGTTGCTACACACAGTTAGTAGATTTGCTGAGTTCCCTCCAGGACAGTGACAAAATCCCTGTGGTTTGATGAAACTAGAACCTGTGGTGTAAATGCAGTATCAAGTGTTGTGACTGTTGTCATGGGGATTGTGAGGTGATTGACAGAGAAGAACTCAGGAAGGCTTTAGAGAAGAAAATAAACACAGTGGTATTTATTCAGTGTTTCAAAGGGGAAGCACTACCAAGAGATGGACGGGGCAACATGGGAGGGGTTTGGGGTTAGAGGTCAGACAGGGGTTAGAGATCTTCACAGTGGGGATGGGGGTTAGGGGTGGGGGGGTTTTGGCAGGTGCGGCAACGGATAGTAGAGTTTTTTGGGGGACGTTGTTACTCGGCCTTGACGTAGGAGCGTGTGCAGATGACATCACCAAGAGTCAGTGTCTGTGGAGAGGAGAGGAGAGTTAGATCTACAACACACACACATTCCTACATGTAACAGTTAACACCGATACACGTACACACACTCATACACACACACACACACACACACACACACACACACCTCAGTACTGACCAGTTCGAGGGCGTTGCCGCTGACTTCACGGACCAGAGTGGTCTCCTTGCCGTCCCACTTCTGCACGTGAACCATCTTACCACCGTCTACCGTTATCAGGGACTAGAAAGAGAAAGAGACCAATGAGTTATGAACACACGCCACACGCCACTGACTGGGGAAACTGGAGAGGAGATAAGAAGGTGCAACCTGATAAAGGAAGAGTCTCAGTGGGTTTGAGACTGAGGTTAATGTGTGTGTAATTGCAGATAAAGAATACCTGCAGATAGCGCCTTTTTTCTATGAGTGTACTGTAGGCTATCTAGAACCTAAAACAGTTATTCGGCTGTCTCATAGAATAACTATTTTGGGTTCCATGTAAAACCCTTTCTACAGAGGGGAAAAAAAGGGTTCTACCTTGAACCAAAAAGGGTTTTACCTGGAACCAAAAAGGGTTCTACCTTGAACCAAAAAGGGTTTTACCTGGAACCAAAAAGGGTCCTTCTATGGGGACAGCCAAAGAGCCCTTTTGGAACCCTTTTCGATAAGAGTGTATGTGTCCACCTATCAAGAGCTGAGGTTACTAGACACACACACACACACACACACACACACACACACACACACACACACACACCCCTATCACGAGTAACCATTCCTCAACAATAAGACATTGTGTGTCTCTCTGTTCACTCAGATCAGTAGCCTTTCTCCCCCCTCCTCTCTCCCCTCTCTCTCCCCCCCCTCTCTCTTTCTGTCTCTCTCTCTCTGTCTTTGTCTCACTCTCTCTCTCTCTCTGTCTCTCTCTCTCTGTCTTTGTCTCACTCTCTCTCTCTCTCTCTCTCTCTCTCTCTCTCTCTCTCTCTGTCTCTCTCTCTCTCTCTCTCTCTCTCTCTCTCTGTCTCTCTCTCTCTCTCTCTGTCTCTGTCTCTGTCTCTGTCTCTCTCTCTGTCTCTCTCTCTCTCTCTCTCTCTCTCTGTCTCTGTCTTTGTCTCACTCTGTCTGTCTGTCTGTCTGTCTGTCTGTCTGTCTGTCTGTCTGTCTGTCTGTCTGTCTGTCTGTCTGTCTGTCTCTGTGTCTGTCTGTCTGTCTGTCTCTGTCTCTGTCTCTGTCTCTGTCTCTGTCTCTGTCTCTGTCTCTGTCTCTCTGTCTCTCTCTCTCTCTTTCTCTCTCTGATCCATGTAGCATTTGTCTCTTGTCACACAGCTACAACTCATAATCCTTGACCTCTCACCTCTTATCTTTGACGCCTCAACCCTAACTGACCCACACAACAATGCAAGGCCTCTGTCTCTGTCGGTCTGTTTGATTCAGGTAGTAGGTCTGTTTGAAACCGTTTGCTCTCCTACTGAGACCTCTGATGGATGTCATGGCAGATACAACCATTTAGCTATAATCCATCATACCTCCCAGCCCCTAACCCCTAACCCCTGACCCCTGACCCCTGACCTCTGACCTTTCACCCCATTATAAGGAAACACACTCATGACAACTCTTACAATGCATTATAACGGCATCATAATGCGTTTTAGCTGTAAAGTTGAATGCGTTAGCCATAAAAATAATAAAAACATACTGTTACTACACCCACCATAAAGTATGACTATAATCATCAGCTAGCCATCTAGGACTTCTGACTCCCTGGACCCCTCCTGACTCCCTGGACCCCTCCTGACTCCCTGGACCTCTCCTGACTCCCTGCACCTCTCCTGACTCCTGGACCCCTCCTCTCCCTGGACCCCTCCTCTCCCTGGACCCCTCCTCTCCCTGGACCCCTCCTGACTCCCTGGACCCCTCCTCTCCCTGGACCCCTCCTCTCCCTGGACCTCTCCTGACTCCTGGACCTCTCCTGACTCCCTGGACCCCTCCTGACTCCCTGGACCCCTCCTGACTCCTGGACCCCTCCTCTCCCTGGACCCCTCCTGACTCCTGGACCCCTCCTCTCCCTGGACCCCTCCTCTCCCTGGACCCCTCCTGACTCCTGGACCCCTCCTGACTCCTGGACCCCTCCTGACTCCCTGGACCCCTCCTGACTCCCTGGACCCCTCCTGACTCCCTGCACCTCTCCTGACTCCCTGCACCCCTCCTGACTCCTGGACCCCTCCTCTCCCTGGACCTCTCCTGACTCCCTGGACCCCTCCTCTCCCTGGACCTCTCCTGACTCCCTGGACCCCTCCTCTCCCTGCACCCCTCCTCTCCCTGCACCTCTCCTGACTCCTGGACCTCTCCTGACTCCTGGACCCCTCCTGACTCCCTGCACCCCTCCTCTCCCTGCACCTCTCCTGACTCCTGGACCTCTCCTGACTCCTGGACCCCTCCTGACTCCCTGGACCCCTCCTGACTCCCTGGACCCCTCCTGACTCCTGGACCCCTCCTGACTCCTGCACCCCTCCTGACTCCCTGGACCCCTCCTGACTCCCTGGACCTCTCCTGACTCCCTGGACCCCTCCTCTCCCTGGACCTCTCCTGACTCCCTGGACCCCTCCTCTCCCTGCACCCCTCCTCTCCCTGGACCCCTCCTGACTCCCTGGACCCCTCCTGACTCCCTGGACCCCTCCTGACTCCCTGGACCTCTCCTGACTCCTGGACCCCTCCTGACTCCCTGGACCTCTCCTGACTCCTGGACCTCTCCTGACTCCTGGACCTCTCCTGACTCCCTGCACCCCTCCTGACTCCTGCACCCCTCCTGACTCCCTGGACCCCTCCTGACTCCTGCACCCCTCCTGACTCCCTGGACCCCTCCTCTCCCTGGACCCCTCCTCTCCCTGCACCCCTCCTGACTCCCTGGACCCCTCCTCTCCCTGGACCCCTCCTGACTCCTGGACCCCTCCTCTCCCTGCACCCCTCCTGACTCCCTGGACCCCTCCTCTCCCTGCACCCCTCCTGACTCCCTGGACCCCTCCTCTCCCTGCACCCCTCCTGACTCGCTGCACCCCTCCTGACTCCTGGACCCCTCCTGACTCCTGGACCCGTATTCACAAAGTGTCTCAGCATCCTGATCTAGGATCAGGTAATTCCTGTCCATATAATCTTATTTATTATGACCTAAAAGGCTAAACTGATCCTGTATCAGCTCTCCTACTCTGACACTCTTCTTGAATACAGGCCCTAACCCTTAACTCCTGACCTCTTACCTTGACCTTCCTGTCGTCGGCGGTGGTCTCGTCGAACTCCTCCCCCAGTTTGAAGGTGATCTCGGTGTTCTTGAAGGTGCTCTGTGTCTTCAGAGTGACTGTGTCTCCAGCTACCTCGATGATGGTGGTGGGCTTGGTCATACTGCCAACCTGGCGTGTTGCAAAGCCCACACCTGTCAATCAAAAAACACATCACAAGTTAACACTTCAGATTCTGGATGAGACTGTTATAGACTAGCGCTCTCATCTTTGATTAGAAATACACTTTAGATTTCATCTGGATGTGTAGTTATATACTACTGCTGCTGCTGCCAACACTGCCACACCCTTAATGTATACATTCATTTCTGAGGAAAAACCCATTGCAACACACCCATGCACCAACACTTTTGGGATTCACGATGTGTAACTGACTGCATCTAATTCTCACCTACTCTAATCTCTATTTTCGTGTGTTTTTCTTTAAACATTCAGTCAAAGTCATCAGACCCATTGACCGAGCTGAGTGTGGAGGGGTACGGTCTAGAGCGCAGTCCTTCTCCCCTGAACTAAAGTAACGTTTCTGTAGCAGCTGAGTTTATCTCCCAAGGCTAAATGTGACACACTCACACAATTCACACAACAACAAACAGCCAGTGTGTGTCGCCTGCCTGCAGGATCAGGAGAGTTGGGTCTGGGTTTGGGGGTCATTACCATGGTGACAAGAGCAGACAGGTCGATGCTAATAACGCCCATGGGGTCAACGAACAGGGGTCGCACACATACTATGTTAATATTCAACCCCTCCTCACAACGCTAGCTTTAGACAAGGAACGCTCTTTCAGAGAATTTCACCCCCTTGTGTGTGTGTGTGTGCGTGCGTGCGCACGGTGCAGACCATAAAGAGTTTCTCACAGTGGGGACATTTCCCCCTCCCCCATTCTCTCTCTCCTGATTTTCTATCTCCCTCTTTTTCTGTTCCAGTGTAGGCTGGAGCTATAGGAGGACGGGCTCATTGTAATTGTAAATTTTAGTCATTTAGCAGACGCTCTTATCCAGAGCGACTTACAGTTTTAGTGAGTGCATACATTTTTTCATACTTGCCCCCCGTGGGAATCGAACCCACAACCCTTGCATTGCAAGCGCCATGCTCTACCAACTCTACCAACAGCCGTATGGCTGGAATTAAATAAATGGAACGGTATCAAACACATCAAACATGGAAACATGTTCGGCTCCGTTCCATTGATTGTATTCAAGCCATTACAATGAGCCCATCCTCCTATAGCTCCTCCCACCAGCCTCCACTGTTCTGTTAGTACTTCTCTCTCTCTCTCGCTCCTTCTGTCCCTTTCTCTCTCTTCCCTCTTCCTTCTCTCTCTTTTTTCCTGACCACACCCAGTTTTCCCACGCCTGGCATTAACATCTGCATTATCAATGAATCCCTTTATCTACTTCATGTGAACTCATGGATAACGTTTTCATGTCTCTGCATCCAGTATGAAGAAAGTTAGAGGTAGTTTCGCGAGCCAATGCTAAATAGTGTTAGCGTGTGCTACTAGCATGCTAGCAGTTACCATAGACTTCTAGTCATTGCGCTAACGCTAGTTAGCAATTGCGCTAACGCTAGTTAGCAATTTCCTTCTAACTGCACACAGAGACATACAAATGGTATCCACGAGTTCATCTGACTCTGGGGAAGTAGATAAAGGGCCTCATTGCCAACATCCCAACGTATAGACGCACCCTGTTTTCCCACGCCTAGCGTTAACACATTGCATTATCCCTTTAAACACACATGCTCTGCTACTTACATGCACACACACATATGGGGGGCGCGCACAAATACACACACCTGCACATGTGTGTGTGTGTGTGTGTGTATTTTTGCGCATATGTGTGTGTGTTCTCAAACACAAACACACACACACACACATCTGCACAAAAATACACAAATGTGGCTGCAAACAAACACACACTTTTAAGTATTCATGAACAGTCACACCCTTCCCACATGCACCAGCAGGCAGGGAGGGAGGAAGGCACACCCCATGCTTTACCACTTGACTGTTACTCCACACACACCCGCATGCATAAAACACACACACACATACACACACACACACACATACACACACACACGCTTCTCACCCAGAGCCTTCATGTATTCATCAAAGTTCTTGCTCTCCTTCAGGTTCCATGTGCCTGTGAATGCCTCAGCCATGTTAGCAGTGGTGTGGAGAAATGAGAGGGCAGCGAGAGAGAGAGAGAGAGAGAGAGAGCGAGTGAGAGAGGAGGGAGAGGGGCAGAGAGAATGGAGTCAGCACCACTGCTATGCTGCAATCCTACTGGTCGGTTTCATACCGGCTGTTCGTGATGTCATCACTCTGAGAGGGAGAGAGGAGGCAAAGACAAACAGACAGACAGAGAGACAGAGAGAGAAAGACAGACAGAGAGACAGAGAGACAGAGAGACAGAGAGACAGACAGACAGACAGACAGACAGACAGACAGACAGACAAACTCAGCAAAAAAAGAAATGTCCCTTTTTCAGGACCCTGTCTTTCAAAGATAATTCGTAAAAATCCAAAGGACTGCAGATGTGGCCAGGGCAATAAATTGCAATGTCCGTACTGTGAGACGCCTAAGACAGCGCTACACGGAGACAGGATGGACAGCTGATTGTTCTCGCAGTGGCAGACCATGTGTAACAACACCTGCACAGGATCGGTACATCCGAACATCACACCTGCGGGACAGGTACAGGATGGCAACAACAACTGCCCGAGTTACACCAGGAATGCACAATCCCTCCATCAGTGCTCAGGCTGTCCGCAATAGGCTGAGAGAGGCTGGACTGAGGGCTTGTAGACCTGTTGTAAGGCAGGTCCTCACCAGACATCACCGGCAACAACGTCGCCTATGGGCACAAACCCACCGTCGCTGGACCAGACAGGACTGGCAAAAAGTGCTCTTCACTGACGAGTCGCGGTTTTGTCTCACCAGGGGTGATGGTCGGATTCGCGTTTATCGTCGTGGGAATGAGCGATACAGCGAGGCCTGTACTCTGGAGCGGGATCGATTTGGAGGTGGAGGGTCCGTCATGGTCTGGGGCGGTGTGTCAGAGCATCATCGGACTGAGCTTGTTGTCATTGCTGGCAATCTCAACGCTGTGCATTACAGGGAAGACATCCTCCTCCCTCATGTGGTAGCCTTCCTGCAGGCTCATCCTGACATGACCCTCCAGCATGACAATGCCACCAGCCATACTGCTCGTTCTGTGCGTGATTTCCTGCAAGACAGGAATGCCAGTGTTCTGCCATGGCCAGCGAAGAGCCTGGATCTCAATCCCATTGAGCACGTCTGGGACCTGTTGGATCGGAGGGTGAGTGCTAGGGCCATTCCCCCAGAAATGTCAGGGAACTTGCAGATGCCTTGATGGAAGAGTGGGGTAACATCTCACAGCAAGAACTGGCAAATCTGGTGCAGTCCATGAGGAGGAGATGCACTGCAGTACTTAATGCAGCTGGTGGCCACACCAGATACTGACTGTTACTTTTGATTTTGACCCCCCCTTTGTTCATGGACACATTATTCAATTTATGTTAGTCACATGTCTGTGGAACTTGTTCAGTTTATGTCTCAGTTGTTGAATCGTGTTATGTTCATACAAATATTTACACGTTAAGTTTGCTGAAAATAAATGCAGTTGACAGTGAGAGGACGTTTCTTTTTTTGCTGAGTATAGATAGATAGATAGATAGATAGATAGATAGATAGATAGATAGATAGATAGATAGATAGATAGATAGATAGATAGATAGATAGATAGATAGATAGATAGATAGATAGATAGATAGATAGATAGATAGATAGATAGATAGATAGATAGATAGATAGATAGATAGATAGATAGATAGATAGATAGATAGATAGATAGATAGATAGATGGATGGATGGAGAAGAGTCCCCTCAACCAGCTGGTTCCCGGGCTCTGTTCACAAACGCAAACAGACCACACAGAATCGACTAGAATGTCATTGTATGCTGTAGCGTTAAGATTTCCCTTCACTGGAACTAAGGAGCCTGAACCATAAAAAAACATCACTCCAAAGAACACGTTTCAACTGCTCCAGAGTCCAATGGAGACGAGTTTTACACCACTCCAGCCGACACTTGGCATTGCGCATGGTGATCTTAGGCTTGTGTGCGGCTGCTCGGCCATGGAAGCCCATTTCATGAAGCTCCCGACGAACAGTTATTGTGCTGACGTTGCTTCCAGATGCAGTTTGGAACTCGGTAGTGAGTGTTGCAACAGAGGACAGATGAACGGTCCCGTTCTGTGAGCTTGTGTGGCCTACCACTTCGCAGCTGAGCCGTTGTTGCTCCTAGACGTTTTCACTTCACAATAACAGCACTTGCAGCTCTAGCAGGGCAGAAATTTGACGAACTGACTTGTTGGAAAGGTGGCATCCTATGACAGTGCCACATTGAAAGTCACTGAGCTCTTCAGTAAGGCCAGCTTAGTGGTTAAGAGTGTTGTGCCAGTAACTGAAAGGTCACTGGTTCTAATCCCCGAGCCGACCAGGTGAAAAATCTGTTGATGTGCCCTTGAGCAAGGCACTTAACCCTAATTGCTCTGGATAAGAGCGTCGGCTAAAATTTAAAATGTAATGGAGATCGCATGGCTGTGTGCTCGATTTTATACACCTGTCAGCAACGGTTGTGGCTGAAATAGTGTTTGTTTCCCATGCCAATAAAGCCCCTTTGAATTGAATTGAATAGAGGGAAGGAGAGAGAGGGGGAGGGGCATGGGGGAGGGGGAGGGGCAGGGGGAGGGGCAGGGGGAGGGGCAGGGAGTCCAGTGGGAAGAATAAAATAATAAAAAGACAGAAGAAGAGAACTGAGGAATTGGGGAGGGGGAGGAGAAGAACACTGTTCAGAGAGAGAGGGAGGGAGGTGGAGGGGGAGGAGAAGAACACTGCTCAGAGAGAGAGGGGGGAGGAGAAGAACACTGCTCAGAGAGAGAGGGAGGGGGGAGGAGAAGAACACTGCTCAGAGAGAGTTTACAAACACCATTGTAAATACAACCCATATTTATGTTTATTTATTTTCCCATTTGTACTTTAACTATTTGCACATTGTTACAACACTGTATATATACATAATATGACATTTGAAATGTCTTTATTCTTTTGAAACTTCTGAGTGTAATGTTTACTGTTAATATTTATTGTTTATTTCACTTTTGTTTACTATCTACTTCACTTGCTTTGGCAATGCTAACACACGTTTCCCATGCCAATAAAGCCCTTAAATTGAAATTGAATTGAGAGAGGGAGGGGAGGGGGGAGGAGAAGAACACTGCTCAGAGAGAGAGGGAGGGGAGGGGGAGGAGAAGAACACTGCTCAGAGAGAAAGAGAGAGGGAGGGGGGAGGAGAAGAACACTGTTCAGAGAGAGCGGGAGGGGGGGAGGGGGAGGAGAAGAACACTGCTCAGAGAGAGGGAGGGAGGGGGGGAGGAGGAGAAAAATACTGCTCAGAGAGAAAGAGGGGGGAGGAGAAAAACACTGCTCAGAGAGAGAGGGGTGGAGGAGAGGGGGGAGGGGAGGGAGGAGAAGAACACTGCTTAGAGAGAGAGAGAGGGAGGGGGGGGGGAGGAGAAGAACACTGCTCAGAAAGAGAGGGAGGGAGGGGGGGGGGGGAGGAGAAGAACACTGCTCAGAAAGAGAGGGAGGGAGGGAGGGGGGGAGGGGAGGGGAGGAGAAGAACACTGCTTAGAGAGAGAGAGAGGGAGGGGGAGGGGGAAGGAGAAGAACACTGCTCAGAAAGAGAGGGAGGGAGGGAGGGAGGGAGGGAGGAGGGAGGGAGGGAGGGAGGGAGGGAGGGAGGGAGGGGAGGGAGGGAGGGAGGGGGGGAGGGAGGGAGGGAGGGAGGGAGGGAGGGAGGGGGAGGGAGGAGAAGAACACTGCTCAGAGAGAGAGAAGGTGGGGGGAGGGGGGAGGAGAAGAACACTGCTTAGAGAGAGAGAGAGGGGGAGGGGAGGGGGGAGGAGAAGAACACTGCTTAGAGAGAGAGAGGGAGAGATAGATAGAGAGAGAGAGAGAGAGAGAGAGAGAGAGAGAGAGAGAGAGAGAAGAGGAGGGGAGGGGTAGGAGGGAGGAAGGGAGGGACCTTCTATGCCATCAAAGGGAACATAAAATTTGACATACCAATTAGGATCTCGCAAAAAATACTTGAATCAGTTATAGAACCCATTGCCCTTTATGGTTGTGAGGTCTGGGGTCCACTCACCAACCAAGAATTCACAAAATGGGACAAACACCAAATTGAGACTCTGCATGCAGAATTCTGCAAAAATATATTCTGTGTACAACGTAAAACACCAAATAATGCATGCAGAGCAGAATTAGGCCGATACCCGCTAATTATCAAAATCCAGAAAAGAGCTGTTAAATTCTACAACCACCTAAAACAAAGCGATTCCCAAACCTTCCATAACAAAGCCATCACATACAGAGAGATGAACCTGGAGAAGAGTCCCCTAAGCAAGCTGGTCCTGGGACTCTGTTCACAAACACAAACAGACCCCACAGAGCCCCAGGACAGCAACACAATTAGACCCAACCAAATTATGAGAAAACAAAAAGATAATTACTTGACACATTGGAAAGAATTAACAACAAAACAGAGCAAACTAGAATGCTATTTGGCTCTAGTTTATTATCTATTTCACTTGCTTTTGTGACACTCTGGCTCCGGGACTTTTATATTTGAGCCAGGGTGTATTTGTTTTGTTGGGGTTTGGTTTGGTTATGTTGGAATTTGGGTGTATTTCTATGTTTGCAGTTCTGTGGGGTTTATTTCTAGGTTTGGTCGATGACTCCCAATCGGAGGTAACGAGTGTCAGCTGTCGGCTCGTTATCTCTGATTGGGAGCCATATTTATTCTGATTGTTTTCCTGTGGGAATTGTGGGTTTTTGTTCCAGGTTCAGTCATAGTCACTGTAGGACTTCACTATCGTCATTTGTTTGTTGTTTTCGTGGTTGCTTTTATTTAAATAAAGTCATCATGTTCACTCCACGCGCTGCGTATTGGTCCGTTTCCTCAGACGATCGTGACAGAAAAACCCACCATAAAAGGACCAAGCAGCGTGTCAAGCGGCAACAGGACCTACCTACACAGGAGTTATGGACGCCTATCAAGGATTCATGGACTTGGGAGGAGATACTGGATGGAAAGGGTCCTTGGGCACAACCGGGAGAATATCGCCGCCCTCGTGAAGAGCTGGAGGCAGCTAAAGCCGAGAGGAGGTGGTATGAGGAGGCAGCACGGAGTCGAGGCTGGAAGCCCGTGGGTACTACCCAAAAATTTCTTGGGGGGCTAAAAGGGAGTGTGGCGAAGTCAGGTAGGAGACCTGCGCCTACTCCCTGGACTGACCGTGAGCGAGCGAGTACGGGCAGACACCGTGTTACGCAGTAGAGCGCATGGTGTCTCCTGTACGCCAGGCATAGCCCGATTCGGTACATTCCAGCTCCACGTATTCGGCCGGGCTAGATTGAGCATTGAGCCGGATGTCATGAAGCCGGCCCAACGCATCAGGCCACCAGTGCGTCTCCTCGGGCCGGCTTACATGGCACCAGCCTTACGCATGGTGTCCCGGTTCGCCTACATAGCCCGGTGCGGGTTATTCCTCCTTCCCGTACTGGTCGGGCGACGGGAGTATACAACCAGGTAAGGTTGGGCAGGCTCAGTGCTCAAGGGAGCCAGTACGCCTGCACGGTCCGGTATTTCCGGCGCCACCTCCCCGCTCCAGTCCAGTACCACCAGTGCCTACACCACGCACCAAGCCTTCTGTGTGTCCCCAGAGTCCTGTGCGTCCTGTTGCTGCTCCCCGCACTAGCCCTGAGATGCGTGTCCTCAGCCCGGGACCACCAGTTCCGGCACCACGCACTAGGCCTTATGTGCGCCCCCAGGGTCCAGCATGCCCTGTTGCTACTCCCCGCACTAGCCCTGAGATGCGTGTCCTCAGCCCGGGACCACCAGTTCCGGCACCACGCACTAGGCCTTATGTGCGTCCCCAGGGTCCAGCATGCCCTGTTCCTTCTCCCCGCACTAGCCCTGAGATGCGTGTCCTCAGCCCGGGACCACCAGTTCCGGCACCACGCACCAGGCCTATAGTGCGTCTCGGCCGGCCAGAGTCTGCCGTCTGCCCAACGGCGCCTGAACTGCCCGTCTGCCCAACGGCGCCTGAACTGCCCGTCTGCCCAACGGCGCCTGAACTGCCCGTCTGCCCAACGGCGCTTGACCTGCCCGTCTGCCCAACGGGCGCCTGAGCTGCCTGTCTGCCCAACGCCCGTCTGAACTGTCCGTCTGCCAAGCGCTGCATAAGCCGCCCGTCTGCCATGAGCCTTCAGAGCCGTCCGCCAGACCGGAGCCGCTAGAGCCTTCCGCCAGACAGGATCAGCCAGAGCCTTCCGCCAGACAGGATCAGCCAGAGCCTTCCGCCAGACAGGAGCCGCTAGAGCCTTCCGCCAGACAGGATCAGCCAGAGCCTTCCGCCAGACAGGATCAGCCAGAGCCTTCCGCCAGACAGGATCAGCCAGAGCCTTTCGCCAGACAGGATCAGCCAGAGCCTTCCGCCAGACAGGATCGGCCAGAGCCTTCTGCCAGACAGGATCAGCCAGAGCCTTCAGCCAGCCATGAGCAGCCAGATCCGTCGGCCAGCCATGAGCAGCCAGATCCGTCAGCCAGCCATGAGCAGCCAGATCCGTCGGCCAGCCATGAGCAGCCAGATCCGTCGGCCAGCCATGAGCAGCCAGATCCGTCGGCCAGCCATGAGCAGCCAGATCCGTCGGCCAGCCATGAGCAGCCAGATCCGTCAGCCAGCCATGAGCAGCCAGATCCGTCAGCCAGCCATGAGCAGCCAGATCCTTCAGCCAGCCATGAGCCGTCCAGCCAGGATCCGCCAGAGCCGTCCAGCCAGGATCCGCCAGAGCCAGCCAGCCAGGATCCGCCATTGAGTCCGGTGCTGTCCCTTAGCCCGGTGCTGTCCCTTAGCCCGGTGCTGCCCCTTAGTCCGGTACTGCCCCTTAGTCCGGTGCTGCCCCTTAGTCCGGTGCTGCCCGTTAGTCCGGTGCCGCCCCTTAATCCAGTGGGGTTTAGTTGGGGGGTGGTCATATGGAGGAGGCTACGGAAGCGGATAGTGACTAAGGTGGGGTGGGGACCACGACCAGGGCCAGAGCCGCCACCGTGGACAGACGCCCACCCAGACCCTCCCATAGACTGTATGCTGGTGCGCCCGGAGTTCGCACCTTTAGGGGGGGGTACTGTGACACTCTGGCTCCGGGACTTTTATATTTGAGCCAGGGTGTATTTGTTTTGTTGGGGTTTGGTTTGGTTATGTTGGAATTTGGGTGTATTTCTATGTTTGCAGTTCTGTGGGGTTTATTTCTAGGTTTGGTCGATGACTCCCAATCGGAGGTAACGAGTGTCAGCTGTCGGCTCGTTATCTCTGATTGGGAGCCATATTTATTCTGATTGTTTTCCTGTGGGAATTGTGGGTTTTTGTTCCTGTACAGTATTTTGGTAACTGTGGACTTCACTAGTCGTCTTGGTTTATTGTTTTGTCGTTCGTGTACTTTTCTCAAATAAAGTCATGTTCGTTCAACGCGCTGCGTTTTGGTCTCCTTCGCTATTAGACGACCGTGACAGCTTTGGCAATGTTAACATATGTTTCCCATGCCAATAAAGCCCTTAAATGAAATTGAATTCAGAGAGGGAGGGAGGGAGGGAGGGAGGGATGATTGATTTGGGGTGAAGGTCAGAGGGAATGTCATGGAAGTATTCTCTCTATTTCTCTGTCATTTTCTCTCTCTCTGTCTCTCCCTTTCTCTCTCTCTCTGTCTCTCTCTCTCGCTCCGTTTCTCTCCCTCTCCCTTTTCTCTCTCTCTCTCTCTCTCTCTCTCTCTCTGTCTGTCTCTCTCTCTCGCTCCATTTCTCTCCCTCTCTGTCTCTCTCTCTCTCTGTCTCTCTCTCTCGCTCCATTTCTCTCCCTCTCTCTGTCTGTCTGTCTGTCTGTCTCTCTCTCTGTCTCTCTCTTTCTAGCTCTCTCTCTGTCTCGCTCTCTCCTGCTGTGTGTCAGACCTGGGTTCAAATACATGTGTATTTGATTATTGATTATTTAAATATTTATTTTCTTTCTTTCTCTCTCTCTCTCTCTCTCCCTTTCTCCCTCTGTCTCTCCCTCTCTTTCTCTACTTATTTTCTGTGTATTTCAGTATTTTAATAATGAGGCCCAAATCAACTACATGTAAATAGCCTACTATTTGAAAGTATTTGAAAATACTTATTTCAAATACTATTTTCAAATACCTGGGTTAAATGCATGGGAGTGTATTTGAGTCCGTTTATTTGAGTATTTTCAAATACATGCCAATACTTTCCAAGTGCATTTCCATAAACATTCCAATATTCAACTACTTAAAATATAGCTGAATACTTACTTCCAAATTTATGTGAAAGTAATTGTGATATTTGAAATAATATTTTAACCCAGGTCTTGTGTGTGTGTGTGTGTGTGC
Source organism: Coregonus clupeaformis (assembly GCF_020615455.1). Lineage (NCBI taxonomy): Eukaryota > Metazoa > Chordata > Actinopteri > Salmoniformes > Salmonidae > Coregonus > Coregonus clupeaformis. The sequence goes on along the minus strand of NC_059199.1, from coordinate 58,047,302 downwards.
GTGTGTATGTGTGTGTATGTGGTTACCAGCGACAGAGTGACACACTGACCAGGAGTCAGGACGAAGCGCCCTGACACTGTGTAATGTTGTGTAATGTTGTTTAATGTTGTGTAATGTTACCATCCCCCTCACTGTGTCTCTCTTTGTCTCTCACTCACTCACACACACACACACACACACACACACACACACACACGTCTCTCCAACGGTCTGTGTGTCTTGTGAAATATTTTCTTTAGCCAATGATGAGGCCACTGGTTGTGTAAGGGACAGAGAAACAGACAGACTCACACACAGGGGGGGAGAGAGGGGGAGAGGGGAGGGGTGAGAAGGTGAGGGAGAGCGGAGGGGTGAGGGGTTGAGAAAGGGAGAGGGGATGGGAGGGGTGAGGGAGAGAGGAGAGGGCAGGGGTGAGAGAGAGGGAGAGGGGTGAGGGGGAGAGGGGAGGGGGGGGGGGGGGGTGGGGTGAGGGGTGAGGGGTGAGGGGGTGAGGGACGTGAGGGATAGGGGAGGGGAGGGACATGAGGGGGAGGGGCAGGGAAGGGACATGAGGGGGAGGGGAGGGACATGAGGGATAGGGGGAGGGAGGGACATGAGGGGGGAGGGGCAGGGAAGGGACATGAGGGGGAGGGGAGGGACATGAGGGATAGGGGGAGGGGAGGGACATGAGGGGAGGGACAGGGAAGGGACGTGAGGGGGAGGGACATGAGGGATAGGGGGAGGGGAGGGGCATGAGGGGGGAGGGGAGGGGCATGAGGGGAGGGGAGGGACATGAGGGATAGGGGGAGGGAGGGACATAAGGGGAGGGGCAGGGAAGGGTCATGAGGGGGAGAGAGGGACATGAGGGATAGGGGGAGGGAGGGGGGAGCATGAGGGGGAGGGGAGGACATGAGTGGGAGGGGAGGGACATGAGGGATAGGGGGGGGGAGGGACATGAGGGATAGGGGGGGAGGGGCATGGGGGGAGGGGAGGGAGGGACATGAGGGATAGGGGAGGGGTGGGACATGAGGGATAGGGGGAGGGGAGGGGCATGAGGGGGAGGGGAAGGACATGAGGATAGGGGGAGGGGAGGACATGAGGGATAGGGGGAGGGGAGGGACATGGGGGGGAGGGGCGGGGAGGGGCATGAGGGGGAGGGGAAGGACATGAGGATAGGGGGAGGGGAGGGACATGAGGGGGAGGGGAGGGACATGCCCCTCCCCTCCCCCATTGTGCCCTCCAAGCTCATCACTAAGCTAAGGACCCTGGGACTGAACACCTCCCTCTGCAACTGGATCCTGGACTTCCTGACGGGCCCACAGGGGTGCATGCTTAGTCCCCTCCTGTACTCCCTGTTCACCCACGACTGCGTGGCCGCACAGAACTCCAACACAATCATTACGTTTGCTGACGACACAGCAGTGGTAGGCCTGATCACTGACAACGATGGGGCAGCCTAGAGGGAGGAGGTCAGAGACCTGGCAGTGTGGTGCCAGGACAACAACCTCTCCCTCAACGTGATCAAGACAAAGGAGATGATCGTGGACTACAGGAAACAGAGGGCTGAGCACGCCCCCATTCACATCGACAGGGCTGTAGTGGAGCAGGTCAAGAGCTTCACGTTCCTCTGTGTCCTCATCACTAAGGATCTATCATGGTCCACACACACCAGCACAGTCGTGAACAGGGCACAACAACGCCTCTTCCCCCTCAGGAGGCTGAAAAGATTTGGCATGGGTCCTCAGATCTTCTAAAAGTTATACAGCTGCACCATTGAGAGCATCTTGACTTATTTCTGATTATTATTTGACCATGCTTGTCACTTATGAACATTTTTGAACATCTTGGCATGGTTCTGTTATAATCTCCACCCGGCACAGCCAGAAGAGGACTGGCCACCCCTCATAGCCTGGTTCCTCTCTAGGTTTCTTCCTAGGCTTTCGCCTTTCTAGGGAGTTTTTCCTAGCCACCGTGCTTCTACACCTGCATTACTAGCTGTTTGGGGTTTTAGGCTGGGTTTCTGTACAGCACTTCGAGATATTAGCTGATGTAAGAAGGGCTATATAAAATAAAATTGATTGATTGATTGATTGACTGGCTGCATCACCGCTTGCTATGGCAACTGCTTGGCACCCGGCCATAAGGCGCTACAGAGGGTAGTGCGTACGGCCCAGTACATCACTGGGGCCGAGCTCCCTGCCATCCAGGACCTCTATACCAGGCGGTGTCAGAGGAAGGCCCTAAAAAAGACTCTAGCCACAAAGTCATAGATTGTTCTCTCTGCTACCGCACGGCAAGTGGTGCCGATGCACCAAGTCTGGAACCAACAGGACCCTGACAGCTTCTACCCCCAAGCCATAAGACTGCTAAATAGTTAGTTAAATAGTTAGTTAAATAGTTAACCGGACTATCTGCACTGACCCTTTTTGCACTCACTTTTTTGTCTCATCACATACACTGCTGCTACTGTTTATTATCTGTCACTTTATTCCTAGTTATATGTACATATCTACTTTAATTACCTCGTACCCCTGCACATCGACTCGGTGTATATAGCCAAGTTATCGTTACTCATTGTGAATCTATTATGACTTTTATTATTACATGTTTTACTTTTCTATTATTTCTCTATTTTCTTTCTCTCTGTATTGTTGGGAAGGACCTGTAAGTAAGCATTTCACTGTTAGTCCACACCTGTTGTTTACGATGCATGTGACGAATATAATTTGAATTGATGGATTGAAATCAAATGACCAATCTGAAGGTCTTTGTCACGGATTCTGCCGAGGCTGCCCCTCCTCCTTGCTCGGGCAGGCTTCGGCGTTCGTCGTCACCGGAATACTAGCTGCTGTCGATCTATGTTCTATGTTTCTATGTTCTTCCTGTTGTCTGATTGTTACACACCTGTTTCCCATTATGTGATTACTCCTTCCCTATTTAACCCGGTGGCTCCCAATGTGTTTTGTGCGTGTTTGTTTTTCGTTTCGTGTGTCGTTGGTGAGCGGGTTTGTTCCGCCCTGTGTGGAGGTATTTTGTATTGATTTCTTTACTTATTTAGTAAAGTACGTTTCATAGAGTTCTGTGTCCTGCGCCTGACTTCGATCCACCGCATTACACTGACACTCGTGACAGTCTTGTTGAAATAGAACAGATTAGAGATCAATTATACAAAGGATCAAACATGAATACTTGATTCTGAATGACTGAACATTATCGGACAGCTACAAAACTTAAAGCAATGATTTGTATACTTCCCGGAGACACAGCTCCCACCACATCATGTGGCGTTGTTTATTGCTTACTCATACAGCATTACCCAATCCCCCAACAAACCACTAGAACCAGCACTAACTCATTAGCAGAGCCTCTGGAGCACTGCAGCACTAGGAGACATCTGAGATATTGATTCTCACTCTTGCTAGAATTTCTCATCAGATCTTGGATTGGAACTGGCAACCCTTCAGTTCAACACTTTATGTGTACATGTCATTATTTTGGATGCACTGTCCCACTTTGGATTGGAGGTGGGACTGGAGCGCTTTCAAAGTATCTATTCTAGTGTCCTTTTATACTCAGGTGCAGAAAGATCATGTCACACCCATGACCCAGAGGGCACGCCCTTAGAATCAGTATTTGGACTGTTAGCACTGTTTACATTTACGCACACAAACCACACACACATACACACGCACGCACGCGCGCACACACACACACACACACACACACACACACACACACACACACACACACACACACACACACACACACACACAATTCTGCTAAGCTCACCTGTCTGCAGAGTGTCTAAGTGAGTGAGTGACTTGAGAGGCAGGTACTCCTGGTTTTCTGGTCTACGTTCTAATGTTCAAATGTACGGAAAGCAGCCCATTGGCTTAACTACCTACCGTGCCTTCAGAAAGTATTCACACCCCTTTCCTTTTTCCACATGTTGTTGTGTTACAGACTGAATTTAAAATGGATTCAATTTAGATTTTTGTGTCACTGATCTACACACAATACCCCATAATGTCAAAGTGGAATTCTGTTTGTAGAAATGTTTTTAATTAATAAAAAATGTAAAGCTGAATATGTCTTGAGTCAATAAGTATTCAACCCCTTTGTTATGGCAAGCTTAAATAAGTTCCGGAGTAAAAATGTGCTGAACAAATCGCATAATAAGTTGCATGGACTCATTCCGTGTTCAGTAATAGTGGTTAAGATAATTTTTGAATGACTACCCCATCTCTGTACGCCACACATACAATTATCTGTAAGGTCCCTCAATCGAGTAATGATTTTAAAGCACAGATTCAACCACAAAGATCAGGGAGGTTTTTCAGTGCCTCGCAAAGAAGGGCACCTATTGGTAGATGGGTAAAAAAAATAAACAGATCCTGAATATCCCTTTGAGCATGGTGAAGTTATTAATTAGGCTTTGGATGGTGTATCAATACACCCAGTCACTACAAAGATACAGGTGTCCTTCCTAACTCAGTTGCAGGAGAGGAAGGAAACTTGTCAGGGATTTCACCATGAGGCCAATGGTGATTTTAAAACAGTTACAGAGTTTAATGGTTGTGATATGAGAAAACTAAGGATGGATCAACAACAATGTAGTTACTCCACAATACTAACCTAAATGACAGAGTGAAAAGAAGGAAGCCTGTAGAGAATAAACATATTCCAAAGGATGCATCCTGTTTGCAACAAGGCACTTAAGTAATACTGCCCAAAAGGACAATAACCTAAAACACAAGGCCAAATATACACTGGAGTTGCTTACCAAGATGACATTTGAATGTTCCTGAATGGCCAGGTTACAGTTTGGACTTAAATCGACTTGAAAATGGCTGTCTAGCAATGATCAATAACCAACTTGACAGAGCTTGAAGAATAAATAAATAAATGATGGGCAAATATTGTACAATCCAGGTGTACAAAGCTCTTAGAGACTTAGCTTTAATCGCCGCCAAAGCTGCTTCTACAAAGTATTGACTCAATTAGATATTTCTGTATTTCATTTTCATTAAATGTGTAAACATTTCTAAAAACATGTTTTCACTTTATCATTATGGGGCATTGTGTCTAGATGGGTGAGAACGAACATCTGTTGAATCCATTTTGAATTCAGGCTATAAGACAACAAAATGTAGAATAAGTCAAGGGGTGTGAATACTTTCTGAAGGCGCTGTACCTGGCTAACTTGGCTAAAGCGCATAATTAGTCTGCTGCCTTTGGCTACCTTAGTCTGCTGCCATTGGCTACCGTAGGGGTTCTCAAACGTTTATAAAAACCTATACTAAACTCAACACAACACATCTCAATTCACCTCAATGGAATTCAATTGAAGTCAACTCAACAACTCAACCTAACTCAGCAGTATCTCCCAGTATCTCCCAGTATCTCCCAGTATCGTCCAGTATCTCCCAGTATCGTCCAGTATCTCCCAGTATCTTCCAGTATCTCCCAGTATCTCCCATTATCGTCCAGTATCTCCCAGTATCGTCCAGTATCTCCCAGTATCTTCCAGTATCTCCCAGTATATTCCAGTATCTCCCAGTATCTCCCATTATAGTCCAGTATCTCCCAGTATCTCCCAGTATCTCCCAGTATCTCCCAGTATCGTCCAGTATCTCCCAGTATCATCCAGTATCTCCCAGTATCTCCCAGTATCTCCCAGTATCGTCCAGTATCTCCTAGTATCTCCCAGTATCGTCCAGTATCTCCCAGTATCTCCCAGTATCTTCCAGTATCTCCCAGTATCTCCCAGTATCGTCCAGTATCTCCTAGTATCTCCCAGTATCGTCCAGTATCTCCCAGTATCTCCCATTATAGTCCAGTATCTCCCAGTATCTCCCAGTATCTCCCAGTATCTCCCAGTATCGTCCAGTATCTCCCAGTATCGTCCAGTATCTCCCAGTATCTCCCAGTATCTCCCAGTATCGTCCAGTATCTCCTAGTATCTCCCAGTATAGTCCAGTATCTCCCAGTATCTCCCAGTATCTTCCAGTATCTCCCAGTATCTCCCAGTATCTTCCAGTATCTCCCAGTATATTCCAGTATCTCCCAGTATCTCCCAGTATCATCCAGTATCTCCCAGTATCGTCCAGTATCTCCCAGTATCTTCCAGTATCTCCCAGTATCTTCCAGTATCTCCCAGTATCTCCCATTATCATCCAGTATCTCCCAGTATCTCCCAGTATCTCCCAGTATCTCCCAGTATCGTCCAGTATCTCCCAGTATCGTCCAGTATCTCCCAGTATCGTCCAGTATCTCCCAGTATCGTCCAGTATCTCCCAGTATCTCCCAGTATCGTCCAGTATCTCCCAGTATCGTCCAGTATCTCCCAGTATCTCCCAGTATCTCCCAGTATCTCCCAGTATCTCCCAGTATCGTCCAGTATCTCCCAGTATCGTCCAGTATCTCCCAGTATCTCCCAGTATCTCCCAGTATCTCCCAGTATCTCCCAGTATCTCCCAGTATCTCTCAACCTTCTGTGTCTCAGGCTACTCTGGTTGTGTAAAGGAGAAAAACATCTGGACATCCACACAATGATGACTGGACCATGACATATTGACCCTCTACACCCTCTTTAAATCTTCCTCCTTCTCTCTCTCTCCCTGCCTCTCTCTGTCTTCGAGCATTTTTTGTATACATCATCCCACTATTTCCCTACATCCTCCCTCCTTCCCTCTCCCCTCCTTCCCTCTCCCCTCCTCTCCCTCTCCCTCTCCTTCTCTCCCCCTCCTCTAGTCCAGTCTTAGTTATAGCTGTGTTCCGACACAACACCTGTGATCTGCATTACCTGAGTGCTCAGGAATGTTTTACATTTGAATCATTTAGACATTATTATCGAGAGCCACTTACAGTTAGAACATTCATGTTTAAGTAGCTAGGTGAGACAACCACATATCACAGTCATAGTAAGTACTGTACATTTTTCCTCAATAAAGCAACTGTCAGCAAAGTCAGTGCTAGTAAGAAAAGACAATTCACACACACACACACACACACACACAAAGTACACACTCACACACCATAGCCAGAGTTGAATCAGTGTTATGTTCTTTCTGGCCTCTCCATATGGAGGAGTCCTGGTTGTCTCTGTCTGCTCAACACTCCCTCTGCTGACCAACTGATGCTACTACAGGAGTACTACAGTTCAACGACAGTGGTATATAGAAATACTATAGCGGTAGTATAGTGGTATATAGTGGTACTATAGTGGTATATAGTGGTATATAGTGGTACTATAGTAATCCTTCTACCCCCCCCCAAAAAAAAAAAATTTGTAAAGTGGTTATCCCACTGGCTATAGGGTGAATGCACCAATTTGTGAGTCGCTCTGGATAAGAGCGTCTGCTAAATGACGTAAATGTGCCCTTGAGCAAGGCAATTAACCCTAATTGCTCCTGTAAGTCGCTCTGGATAAGAGCGTCTGCTAAATGACTAAAATGTAAATGTAAATGTAGTGGTATATAGTGGTACTATAGTGTTATACAGTAGTACTACAGTTCAACTATAGCGGTATATAGTGGTATATAGTGGTATATAGTGGTACTATAGCGGTATATAGTGCTATATAGTGGTATATAGTGGTACTATAGCGGTATATAGTTGTATACATGGGTACTACAGTTCAACTATAGTGGTATATAGTGGTATATAGTGGTATATAGTGGTATATAGTGGTATATAGTGGTACTATAGCGGTATATAGTTGTATACATGGGTACTACAGTTCAACTATAGTGGTATATAGTGGTACTATAGTGGTATATAGTGGTATATAGTGGTATATAGTGGTATATAGTGGTATATAGTGGTATATAGTGGTACTATAGTGTTATATAGTGGTATATAGTGGTACTATAGTTGTACTATAGTGGTATATAGTGGTATATAGTGGTACTATAGTGGTACAGTGGGGGGAAAAAGTATTTAGTCAGCCACCAATTGTGCAAGTTCTCCCACTTAAAAAGATGAGAGAGGCCTGTAATTTTCATCATAGGTACACGTCAACTATGACAGACAAATTGAGGAAAAAAATCCAGAAAATCACATTGTAGGATTTTTAATAATAATAATAATAATATGCCATTTAGCAGACGCTTTTATCCAAAGCGACTTACAGTCATGCGTGCATACATTTTTTTTTTTTTTTTTGTGTATGGGTGGTCCCGGGGATCGAACCCACTACCTTGGCGTTACAAGCGCCGTGCTCTACCCCTTTTTAATGAATTTATTTGCAAATTATGGTGGAAAATAAGTATTTGATCACCTACAAACAAGCAAGATTTCTGGCTCTCACAGACCTGTAACTTCTTCTTTAAGAGGCTCTTCTGTCCTCCACTCGTTACCTGTATTAATGGCACCTGTTTGAACTTGTTATCAGTATAAAAGACACCTGTCCACAACCTCAAACAGTCACACTCCAAACTCCACTATGGCCAGGACCAAAGAGCTGTCAAAGGACACCAGAAACAAAATTGTAGACCTGCACCAGGCTGGGAAGACTGAATCTGCAATAGGTAAGCAGCTTGGTTTGAAGAAATCAACTGTGGGAACAATTATTAGGAAATGGAAGACATACAAGACCACTGATAATCTCCCTCGATCTGGGGCTCCACGCAAGATCTCACCCCGTGGGGTCAAAATTATCACAAGAACGGTGAGCAAAAATCCCAGAACCACACGGGGGGACCTAGTGAATGACCTGCAGAGAGCTGGGACCAAAGTAACAAAGCCTATCATCAGTAACACACACTACGCCGCCAGGGACTCAAATCCTGCAGTGCCAGATGTGTCCCCCTGCTTAAGCCAGTACATGTCCAGGCCCGTCTGAAATTTGCTAGAGTGCATTTGGATGATCCAGAAGAGGGTTGGGAGAATGTCATATGGTTAGATGAAACCAAAATAGAACTTTTTGGTAAAAACTCAAATCGTCGTGTTTGGAGGACAAAGAATGCTGAGTTGCATCCAAAGAACACCATACCTACTGTGAAGCAGGCAGGTGGAAACATCATGCTTTGGAGCTGTTTTTCTGCAAAGGGACCAGGACGACTGATCCGTGTAAAGGAAAGAATGAATGGGGCCATGTATCATGAGATTTTGAGTGAAATCCTCCTTCCATCAGCAAGGGCATTGAAGATGAAACGTGGCTGGGTCTTTCAGCATGACAATGATCCCAAACACACCGCCCGGGCAACGAAGGAGTGGCTTCGTAAGAAGCATTTCATGGTCCTGGAGTGGCCTAGCCAGTCTCCAGATCTCAACCCCATAGAAAATCTTAGGAGGGAGTTGAAAGTCTGTGTTGCCCACAACACGGACTTTCAACTCCCTCCAACACTGCTCTAGAGGAGATCTGCATGGAGGAATGGGCCAAAATACCAGCAACAGTGTGTGAAAACCTTGTGAAGACTTACAGAAAACGTTTGACCTGTGTCATTGCCAACAAAGGGTATATAACAAAGTATTGAGAAACTTTTGTTATTGACCAAATACTTATTTTTCACCATAATTTGCAAATAAATTCATTAAAAATCCTACAATGTGATTTTCTGGATTTTTTTCTTCTCATTTTGTCTGTCATAGTTGACGTGTACCTATGATGAAAATTACAGGCCTCTCTCATCTTTTTATGTGGGAGAACATGCACAATTGGTGGCTGACTAAATACTTTTTCCCCCCACTGTATATAGTGGTATGTAGTGGTAGATAGTGGTACTATAGTTGTACTATAGTGGTACTATAGGGGTATATAGTGGTATATAGTGGTTAACTATAGGTGGGTTGCCTGTTTTGCATGTTATTTTGGCATTAATACGTGTCACATATCAGTTTGCAAACAATTCAAACTATTTTGCTTCCCCTGCCTGCTATTCAGTGGAGTGGCTGTGTGGTCCCAAATCTGGGTTTAAGGGTCTCTTTTCCAAGCTTAAAATGATAAACATTCAACATTGGCCATGCTGTCAATCCAGCATGACTTCTGCTGTGCTCAAAACAACTGTTAACTGGGAAATCTGACTTCAGTGAGTTCAAGACAACTGAGAACTCGGGAAAGAATGAGCTCCGACTGGGAAAATATGTTTTGAACGGTCATCCAACTCGATTTGTAAGTTGGGAACTCAGGCCTCTTTCTAGAGCTATGACCTGAAGATCACTGACGTCATCATGATTCGACCTTGTTTTTTTCAGAGTTCCCTGTTGTCTTGAAAGCACCATAAATCCAGAGAATGCCAGACTTTGATGACAAAGTTTGACGACAAAATTTGCCCACGAAGGACCGCCGTGCCACCTTCCTGTTCAAGTGAGCACAACAAGGTGAGTCCAAAAATGTATTGTATGCTGCTGCATAAATGATGTAATATGCCAGGGAGATATGTATACTGTAGCTAAGAAAGTAATACTAAGTGTATGTTGTGTAGTAAGCTGTTAGTAGCCCATGTGCCTCACCCTAATAATTTGGTCTATTTTCCCCTCTTAATTTTGCCTACTGTTCTGACTTGGTTGTGCACATGTAGCCTATAACCTGTTTTACAGAAATGTAATCATCAAATATTGTAAGAGTTTTCATTGTCTGCTTATATGCCCCCTTTATTTATCCTACGGTTCTGACTTGGTGTACAGGGAGAACACTGTAAGAACAGCCAATGTTCTGAATTCTGTCACTGTACATTTCAAAAGTGCTGAACAAATAGTTATATTGACTACGTCCGTCCTAGCTCATGTCTTAATCGAAATTACGGATTGCCTCTTATCCGCTCGTTGTTGTCACGACTTCCGCCGAGGCTGCCTCCACTCCTTGTTCGGGCAGGTTTCGGCGTTCGTCATCACCGGCTTACTAGATCCTGCCGATCCCATTCTCATCACTCCACTTGTCATGTCTTGTCTTGTAAGTCGCTCTGGATAAGAGCGTCTGCTAAATGACGTAAATGTAAATGTCTTGTCAATCACACACACCTGATGCACATTCCCCTAATTAGTATGTGTATAAGTGTTCCCTCTGTTCCCCTAGTCTTTGTGAGTGATTGTTTCTTTGTGAGAGCGGGTAGCTCGGTTGAGCTACTCTTCCATTTGTTATTGCCAAGGTGGAATATTTCCCTTGTGTTAGTTTTGTTTTGACACGTTTTATTTTTGTAAATCCAGGAGCATTCCTCGATGCTGGCCAGCTTGGGGGAAGCGATGGATCGGGTTCTTCAGGTAGTACAACGCCTGGAGAGGAGAGGACCTGATCTATCGAGACCAGCTGGTCAACCGGATCCAGCCACCTACACCCCAACCCCTGGAGGGATCCAGATATCCCGGCCACCGGAGTTTGATGGAGAGCAGCGCGATGTAAGGGATTTCTGCTCCAACTAGAGCTGTATTTCTCCAGCATCAGGCCGGCGCCATTGGAGCGGGAGAAGGTATCCGTCCTCGTTTCCTGCCTTTGTGGGAGAGCCCTGGAGTGGGCCAACGCGGTGTGGAACGAGAGAAGAGCCGCGTTGGAGGACTACGGAGAGTTTGCTCGCCTCTTTCGGGACATTTTCCAGAGGCGGGCGAACGACTGGTCCATCTGAGGCAGGGGACGAGGACCGCACAGGACAATGCGCTGGAGTTCCGGACGCTGGCAGCGGGGTCCGGGTGGAACGAGCGGGCCCTGATCGACCATTTCCGGTGCCAAGGGAAGACGTCCGACAGGAGCTAGCCTGCCGTGATGCCATGCTATCGTTCTCCCAATTGGTGGACATGGCCATCCGGCTGGACAATCTGCTAGCAGCCAGAGGACGTCCTGGTAGGGGTCTGCCCGTTCCCACTCCAGACGACTCTGACCCCGAGCAGATGGAGCTGGGGGGAGCCGCCGGTCGAGAGAGCGCAGGAGGACAGCGACAGTGCCACTCTGGTGGCACGAAGGGACAATCCACCTCACGTCGCAGTCAACATTCCTTTGGGTCTGGAGGCGGTACTCACGCATCACCCCAGGTAACGAACACCCAAACTTGTTCAGAGCCCTTTGCGGTGCACTGTACCTTATCTATCTCCTTTCCCGATCACCTGGTAGTTTCCCAGTGTAAGGCGCTAGTCGATTCAGGCGCAGCTGGGAACTTTATGGACAGGGCATTTGCACGCCGTCAAGACATTTCATTGGTTCCCCTATCCATTCCACTCCCCATCAGAGCACTTGATAGTCGACCATTAGGGTCCGGGTTGGTTAAGGAGGTTACTATACCAGTCACCATGATTACACAGAAGACACATGTTGAGCAGATCACTTTCTTGATTATTGAGTCTCCTGCTTACCCAACCCCAATTTTTCATGGCCGCAGAGGGTTCTTACGGGGTGGTCGCGTGAGACTCCGGGTAGGTGTCTAGGTGTTTCCGTTGGTGCGACCAGACGGTACCCTCACCGTGCGCATTCCCCCCGAATACCATGATCTGGTGCTCGCATTTTCCAAGACGCAAGCAACTAAATTACCACCTCATCGGGAAGGGGATTGCGTGATAAACCTTCAGGTAGACGCTGTACCTCCCAGGAGTCATGTGTATCCCCTGTCGCAGGCTGAAACGGAGGCTATGGAAACATACGTCACCGAGTCCCTGCGCCAGGGGTATATACGTCCCTCCACTTCACCTGCTTCCTCGAGTTTCTTCTTTGTGAAGAAGAAAGATGGTGGTTTATGCCCGTGCATTGATTATCGACCACTGAATAAGGTGACTGTACGATTTAGTTATCCTCTTCCCCTCATTCCTTCAGTGATTCAGCACAACCTCTGGGCATTATGAATATCTGGTGATGCCCTACGGTTTGATGAATGCTCCATCCATTTTCCAGTCCTTTGTGAACGAGGTGTTTTGGGACATGCTTGGTCGCGGTGTGGTGGTCTACATCGATGACATCCTGGTGTATTCCGCTACGCGCGCCGAGCATGTGTCCCTGGTTTGCAAGGTACTGGTCCGACTGCTGGAGAATGATCTTTATGCCAAGGCAGAGAAGTGTGTCCAGCAGTCAATCTCCTTCCTTGGATACCACATTACTGGAGATGGAGGTAGATCGCATTTCAGCCGTGCGTAATTGGCCGACTCCAACCACGGTGAAGGAGGTGCAGCACTTCTTTGGCTTTGCCAACTACTATCAGAGGTTTATTTGGGGCTTTGGCAAGGTCGCAGCTCCCATTACCTCCTTGTTGAAGGGTAGGCCGTCCCGGCTCCGCTGGTCTGCTGAGGCTGATTTGGCCTTCAGTAGATTGCGGGGTCTGTTCACCTCAGCCCCGGTACTGGCTCACCCCGATTCATCACTACCGTTCGTAGTGGAGGTGGATGCGTCCGAGGTAGGGATAGGCGCTGTCTTATCCCAACGCTCGGGCACGCCACCCAAGCTCCGCCCCTGTGCCTTCTTTTCGAAGAAGCTCAGCTCGGCGGCACAAAACTACGGCGTTGGTGATTGGGAGCTGCTGGCTGTTGTCCGAGCTTTGACGGTGTGGAGGCATTGGCTCGAAGGGGCGAAACACCCTTTCCTCGTCTGGACAGACCACCGTAACCTGAAGTACATTCGGGCAGCGAGGAGGCTGAATCCTCGTCAGGCCAGGTGGGCCCTCTTCTTCACCTGGTTTGATTTCACACTCTCATACATTCCGGGTACGAAGAACTTGAAGGCAGACGCACTGTCTCGGCTGTATGACACAGAGGAGAGGCCCATAGACAACACCCCATACTCCCGGCCTCAAGCATTGTGGCGCCGGTAGTATGGGCGATGGACACGGATATAGCGCATTACGCACAGATCCATCTCCACCGCAGTGTCCAGCTGGGCTGCAGTACGTGCCTGCGCTTATCCGTGATCGTCTGATCTACTGGGCACACACGACACCCTCCTCTGGTCATCCAGGTATCGGTCGTACAATGCGCTGCCTGACCGAGAAGTACTGGTGGCCTACCTTGGCTAAGGACGTGAGGGTGTATGTTTCCTCCTGCACAGTGTACGCCCAGAGTAAGGCACTTAGGCACCTCCCAGCAGGTAAGCTACAACCTTTACCAGTTCCACAACGACCATGGTCTCACCTTAGTATTGATTTTCTTACTGATCTTCCCCTCTCCCAAGGTAACACCACTATCCTGGTCATTGTGGTTCGCTTTTCAAAGTCCTGCCACCTCCTTCCTCTGCCCGGTCTCCCCAAAGCCCTACAAACTGCGGAGGCTCTGTTTACTCACGTCTTCCGGCACTATGGAGTACCAGAGGATATAGTGTCCGACCAAAGTCCCCAGTTCACGTCTAGAGTCTGGAAGGCGTTCATGGTCTGGGGGTCTCGGTCAGCCTGACCTCTGGATTTCACCCGAGAGTAATGGGCAGGTGGAAAGAGTGAATCAAGATGTGGGTAGGTTCCTGCGAACCTACTGTCAGGACCGGCCAGGGGAGTGGTCGGTGTTCCTGCCATGGGCAGAATACGCTCAGAACTCTCTCCGCTACTCATCCACTAACCTAACACCCTTCCAATGTGTTTTGGGTTACCAACCGGTCCTGGCACCGTGGCACCAGAGCCAGACCGAGGCTCCTGCGGTGCATGACTGGTTTCGGCGCACGGAGGAGACTTGGGACGCTGCCCATGTTCGCCTCCAGCGCGCCCTGCGTCGTCAGAAGGCGAACGCTGACCGCCACCGCAGGGAGGCCCCGGTTTTCATACCGGGGCATCGGGTCTGGCTCTTGACCCGGAATCTACCCCTCCGCCTGCCCTGCCGGAAGCTGAGCCCATGGTTTGTGGGGCCGTTTAAGGTCCTGAGGAGGACAAACGAGGTTACATACAGGTTGTTACTCCCCCCTGATTACCGTATTAACCCTAGTTTCATGTGTCTCTTCTCAGGCCAGTGGTAGCTGGTCCGCTCCAGGATTCTGAGGTGCGGGAGGTTCCTCCACCTCCTCTGGACATCGAGGGGGCCCCGGCATACTTGGTCCGTTCCATACTGGATTCGAGGCGTCGTGTGGGGGGCCTTCAGTATCTAGTGGGAGGGGTACGGTCCGGAGGAACGGTGCTGGGTCCCAAGGAGGGACATCCTCGATCCCTCCCTGTTGAGGGATTTCCACCGTCGCAATCCAACTCGCCCTGCTCCGCGTCCTCCTGGCCGTCCCCGAGGCCGGGGTTGGCACACTGCTGGAGCCGCGCGTCAAGCGGGGGGTACTGTCACGACTTCCGCCGAGGCTGCCTCCCCTCCTTGTTCGGGCAGGTTTCGGCATTCGTTGTCACCGGCTTACTAGATACTGCCGATTCCAATCCCACACCTGGTGCTCATTCCCCTAATTAGTATGTGTATAAGTGTTCCCCTTGTCTTTGTGAGTGATTGTTTCTTTGTGAGTGCGAGTAGCTCGGTTGAGCTACTCTTCCATTTGTTATTGCCAAGGTGGAATATTTCCCTTGTGATAGTTTCGTTTTGACGCTGGGTGCGTTTTATTTATGTAAACGGAATAAACTCTGGACTTCTGTGTTTTACCTCCTGGGCCTGACTCCTTCTTTCACACCTCGTCACAGTCGTCCCCTTATGCCATAGTTTGTGCATCTCAATTGTCAGTAGAAACTCCATTTGTTTATCAAAGACCTATCATTTTACAGCGGTACAATGCCGACATCTAGTGGTCATACAACATACAGGGTGAACGAAAACACATGCAAACACAACGCATAACCGCCAGGGGGGCTTCACCGGCTTGTGGACTGTGTGAGTTTGGGTATGCGATTTAAAAACACCCCCCTATTGGACCACATTCCGTGGACTGTACCGCTGTACTGTTTGAGTATGGATGTTAAGCAAGTCAGCCATATCAGCTATGTTTTTTTAAAAGGCAGTAAATGAGGCTGAATGAACTGTTTCGCTGCCAGACAAGGCTCAGCTAATAGCCATGTGTAGCAGTGGTAAGGTGTTGGGGCTGCTGTTGGGAAAGCTTTATGTAGGCCCTAATAGTTTGTGGGCACCGTTCGTCACCGTTATAGTGCAATTAATGTATTGTTTAGTGTTGTGTTGTGGCTTTGCTGGCATGCATCCCCCCCAAAAAATTTTTTGCCCCACCAAGATTTACATGCTAAAATCGCCACTGAGTCTTTGTAATAATTAGATCTTCCATTGCTTCAAACTAGTAGCTAGCTCATCTTGATCATGTGTTGTTCCTTCTCTTTGTAACACTGTACGCTGGGAGTCGGGAAGCAAGTACAGGGAGTGCATTTAATGATAAATAAACATGGAAGAAAACAAGAGTAGCGTACAGACAGGAACAGAGTAACAGAATCAAGAACGCCTGGGGAAGGAACCAAATGGAGTGACATATATAGGGGAGGTAATCAGGAAGGTGATGGAGTCCAGGTGAGTCTGATGAGGCGCTGGTGCGCGTAACGATGGTGACAGGAGTGCGTAATAAAGTGCAGCCTGGTGACCAAGAGGCCAGATGGGGGGGTATACGTGACACTCTTTCTCTAGAAGCAATCAGCTACAAGAAAAAAAAGACAGACAGAGGCTTTCAATCAAACTGAGGACGGAGAAATGTGCACCAGGTCAAGGCTTCTTGCATTCATGGCTTTGAAATGTACTGTAAGTTAACAATAATTCATTTTGGAAAAATAATATGAATTGCCATATTAGGCGTAACTCAATGTTATGTTGCTTTTCTTCCACCCAAGTCTTACACACCTGAGTCAGGAAGAAGAGACAACTAGTAGACAACTGGCTCTTAATAATGAAGTCCCCAGTCTAGATTGAAGATCATAATTAGTTTATTAGTTTGAATCGATTGTGTTGAGGCTTGGCTTGTATGCTGTGGCTCTCTAGGAACAGTTGGCCACATTTAAAGGTACATTTAGTAGGCCTGAGTCCCAGTTTATGCTAGCTACATCATTTGTTTATATAGCATTTCTACAAGGCAGAAACATTGTTATCTTGCTGTAAAATATATAGAATGACAGTGTCAGTGAAAAGCATAACAACATCAAGGTAACTTTGTAACAATTGACCCCGTTTTTCCAAAATCAAACCCGCCCATTGGCCGCTGAGTCTACCTTTTACATTTACATTTGAGTCATTTAGCAGACGCTCTTATCCAGAGCGACTTACAGTAGTGAGTGCTTACATTTTTTAAGATGCCAAAATAAATGTTTTCAGTATCCTAATTTTGTTATTGTTTTATGATTGTTTCACTGCATGCATTCAACACGCTTTGGACAAAGGTCTTCCACTGGGCCACCATCTCCAAAGTTCACTCAAAAAGGCAATAGATCTGAACTGGGTTTGATTTAGTTTTAATTATTTCACTGTTGTTAATTATCTTTTTAAATTCCATTGGTTGAAAGCTATTGCTCAGTTATTACATTTACATTTTAGTCATTTAGCAGATGCTCTTATCCAGAGCGACTTACAGTTAGTGAATACATATATATATTTTTTTATAATGGCCCCCCGTGGGAAACGAACCCACAACCCTGGCGTTGCAAACACCATGCTCTATCAACTGAGCTACATCCCTGCCGGCCATTCCCTCCCCTACCCTGGGCCAATTGTGCGCCGCCCATGAGTCTCCCGGTCGCGGCCGGCTGCGACAGAGCCTGGATTTGAACCAGGATCTCTAGTGGCACAGTTAGCACTGCGATGCAGTGCCTTAGACCACTGCGCCACTCAGGAGACTAGACAGTTATCACTTTGCTCATGTAAATTCTGTAGTTGCCTCTTTAAACATCATAAGGTCAACATCCACAGTGTTCACATTTCTCTCATGTAAATGTTGTAGCTACATAGAAAATATTAAATAAACAATTTATTTGGGAAATATCCAGTCTTTACTCTTTTCTTCATTAGCATGCTGATGATTTCAAGTTGTATTGTGTTAATACAAAAACCTGATGTAATTGTCATACATTTGCAGCAAACAGTAGAATGTTTTTTATATATATATATATATATATATTTAGTCATTTAGCAGACGCTCTTATCCAGAGTGACTTACAGGAGCAATTAGGATTAAGTGCCTTGCTCAAGGGCACATCAACAGATTTTTCACCTAGTCGGCTCGGAGATTAGAACCAGCGACCTTTCGGTTACTGGCACAACGCTCTTACCCACTAAGCTACCTGCCGCCCCAATACAAGTTTCCTAGAATCGTTTGCCAGAAGTTCCCAAGTCTCAAGTTCCCAAATTTAATTTGCATGTGAAACCTATTAGTTTGCTGCAAATGGCTAAAGATTTGCCACAACTGTTTGCCAGAAGCCTGTATTTTTCGGTAAGGGAGATCCAGGATGAGTATCCTGAACGAGAACCATTGCTGGGGGCTGCAGTGTTAGCAGTAACCCTGGTAACAGACCAGGTGTTAGCCGTAACCATGGGGACAGGCCCTTAGGGCGAGTGGAACAAAGACATGGCTGGACAGAAGTGGGATTCCACCCCAGCTACCCCCTCTCTGTTTCTCTCTCTCTTTCTCACCTCCCCCTCTCTCTCCCATGGTCTGTCTGTCTGTTTCTGATTGTTTCTTTCTTTCTTATGTTTATTTTTCTTCATCCGCTCTGTTTTTGTCTCTCCATGAAGCATGCATTTGCCCTGAACAAAACCAAGGGGAAACGTTTTTTGTTTTGTTATCAATGGCACAGCTACTGTGTTTGTGTGTGTGTGTGTGTGTGTCTACACAGAGAGGTGTGTGAGTGAGGAGAGGCACGCTGGCTGTTGCGGACCCGGCGCTAGCTAGCTGTGCCAAAGCGGTGACGCATCTCTCCCGTAATTCCGGCAATGATCACCTGGACTCACCGCTGTGTTGTTGTTACCGAAACGGTTTGGCGGTAGTGTTTTTGTTATGCAAGGTAACAACATCCCATCCGCCTTCCTTTTACTTAACTTTCGAGAGAGAGTTTATGTTGCAAGTCTGGAGTCCTCCCACGCACACCCGTAGCAACTCTGGTGTGCCTTCCGCTTGCTGGTCAGAGGAGCTCAACGCGCGCATCCCATCAACTATTCCTAATCTCTCTTCCAAAAACGGCCTAGGCAGAAGTTGTTACATGAAATAATGGTCTATACTGCTGGTAAAGAAATGGTCAACGGAAAGTCTGAGTGTGCTAGTAGAGTGAACAGGTGGGCTATGACGCCCGTGTGGAAACAACGGTTCGGATGCGACGCGGCGGCGGGCGCTAGATGGAGAGCGGCAGGTGAGTGGAGAGTTTAACTCTAAAACGTAATGCTTTAAAAGTAAAAATGATAAATTCTCTCAAATTCATGTATTGTCCCGTTTTAATATTTATTCAGTAGCTTAGAAAAAGTATAGAATTTCTTTATGTGAAAAAGGTTTCTTCTCATTTAAGTCATTTAGCAGACGCTCTTATCCAGAGCGACTTACAGTTAGTTAATGCATACATACATTTTTTTTTCATACCCCCTGTGGGAATCGAACCCACAACCCTGGCGTTGCAAACGCCATGCTCCTCTAGTGGCACAGCTAGCACTGCGATGCAGTGCCTTCGACCACTGCGCCACTCGTCATATATGTTAATTGTGAAGGATTTGAGAAGAACTAAGATAGCCTACAGATACAGTCCAACTGTATTTTGTACAGCCAGGTCACCCATTATGAAAGTCAGTATTTGATGTCCATCCATGTCTGAGAATGTCAGGAGATGATGTGGAAACCGGCCACTAGGGACAACAGTGAGCACTGATAGCTTCAAGTAGGTTTGGGTTTTGCTAGGGCATAAGCATCTGCCTCTGGTGTCAAAGGCTGCATGTTCGAATCTAGTGATAGAAAGTAGTTTTCGAGATTTTTGTTTTAAGCCTACGTAACAGCTGTCCAGCGAAGACAAGAAGACTGATCTCGGCACCAGGGTAACAGATGTGATCGTACTTCGTAACTCTCTTGCGTTGTGTTTTTAAAGAAAGTACTGTCCACCAATGGTCCCAGTTCATCTGTAGTTTATTCTGACGATAGACACAATGATGCACATTACATGTGCAGTACAACAGTATGTTGATGGCTGTAGATTCATGATTTGTCTGTTAGCATGGAAATAACTGTGAATTAGCAGGGAGCTAATGTGACCATTACAATAGGCCCTTTTCACGATGACGTCATCTAACTTCCGCCTTTCCGCGTAGCAGGTTAACTTCACTTCCGTTCGCCCGTAACCTGAGACTTCTCTTCTGAGGTACGTTTAAGTTAAATTAGTAAAGTTAAGAGTAATAATGTTTACGTATATGCAATGGTTTGTAACTTGCTAACGTTATTGTTAATTCATAATTGTTCACTGCCTTAGTTACTTAAAAGTGGGCTAACGTTAGCTAACAACAACTTAGTACCAGATACCGATAACGTTAAAAGGTAGCGTTACATTGCTGCCTGGCTGTAATGTAACAAGTTTACTTAGCTAGCTATCTAACCCTTTGTTAGGCAGTTAGTTTATTCATGAATGTATAGTAACTCACCTATTCAAATACTGTTGTGCATGATAGCTAGATAAATATTGATTCCTGGTCAAAGCTGAATGTTAATTTAGCTGTTTCTTTTCTCCCGGTGTCTGTATCGCAACAGTATCCCATCCAACACCGAAGCATGGCACAATCTTCGAGAAGATGCTATTGCAGTGTACCATTTTGTTCAAACAACAAACAGAAATTCCCGTATCTTCCCGTAAAATCTCCTCAGCTCAGCAGGGAGGACACTCTTAAGACCCAGGCCATCGCCCGGCTGAGGATTTTAGTCGAGAGGGCCATACGGAGGGTGAAGGAGTACCATATCTGGGATGGGCTTGTTCCTCTTTCCACAGTGGGTTCAGTGAATCAGCTGTGGGCCATCTGCTGCCTCATGTCGAACTATCAGGGACCTCTTGACATTAAAGGAGACAAACCAGTCTGATGTTTTTGTCAACTGGAAGTTGTATATTTCCTGAGTAAGCTAGATGGGCTGTAAATAGAAGTACTTTTATATTACTGTATTGTATGTACAAAAAAATGTAAATATGAATTAACTTTGTTGGTAATTTAATTGATCTAATGTTATACTGTATGTTTTTGTTAAGGGTAATAACTTTTTCATAGCTATTAATGAACCTAATGTGATATATTGTAAAAATATCCAACTATTAACCATGTTATGTGCTTATGTGTCATGGCACTGATGGAACTATTAAATATATGTTTGCAAGCAACTGCTTCCAATCCTTTTTGATTTTGGTAAGAGCATTTACAACATCGCAATCCTTTTCAAAATTTGTATTTCAATACATAGATATACAGTATATAACACAATGAAGTTCATTTGCAGTTAAAGAAAAACATGTCGACATTTACATCACAATCCTTTTCAAAATGTGTGTTTCAGTACATAGGAGATATACAGTATATGACAAGTTAATTTGCAGTTAAAGAAAAAAATGTCAAAGGTTCACCTTCCACATTTACCTTAACACTATTTACACATAAAATTCTGCCTTATGTTTTATAACTTAAGAAGACATCCATGTAGATGTTATAATAGAAATGATCAAGCTTCTGTCGCATTGAGTGGATAATCTCCTCATCCCTAAAGATTCTCTCAACTGTGAAGTCAGTGCGGGTATCTGTAATGAAGTCACACCACTGAAGTCCGCTTAAGGCGAGTTGGCCTTGAACCTGATAGTAGTATTTGTGGCTCTTCTTAAGGCAGGCCTGGCCTTTAACTGTGATCAGGTGTTTAACTTGGGTAACATTTTCAACATCGCAACTCTTAACCTCAGCAAGACCAAATGGTGGTGCTTCTGTTGGGCAGAAGACTTTAGCATCCGGGCTGGCTGCAAGGTGAGGTGAATCAGGGTGGATGATGACCCCGCATTGTTTCAGAGAGCATCACAAAAATCAGAATATTGCCTCAGTATCTCAGGTTCCAGATCCAACCCTCTTCTCATAGCAGCTGTCTGAGGAGTTCCTCTCAGAATGCGGGTTGCCAAAGCCTTGGCAGACAACTCCCCCACGAACATGGCATATTTCACGGAATCTGCTGGCTGTCAGTCGGGGTTTGCGTACCTGGCTCCACAGCTGGCATTCTGACTGCATTCTTGTTTCTGCTTCAATAGCAGCAGACATCTCCTCTGACACAATCAGGCTGTCCAAATGACATTGTTGTATGTAGTTGGGCTCAAAATCAATGGGAAATTTAAAGTTGTAACCTTCAATAGGCAACTGAGGAAACTCACTGGCACCAGGGTGTTTAATAATATCTCTACTTAATTCTAGAGGGCACTGGTAAGAAAGCACAGACCCAAATGGCACAGGGCCAAATTTAGAGTCCACCAAATTAAGGCCCTCAAGCCCGTGCAGCAATTTGCAAATCCCTGGTTGTGGACGGATGTCTTTCAGTTTCTCAGCACTGGCCATGACGTGAGGATCCGGAATAGGCCCTGGCATGAAAGTGAGATATGTCAAGTTTAGATTTCATTAAATGCCACCTTATCTTTTTCACTAAAAAAGACAACCACACTCATCCAGTCTCGTACATGCTTCTAATACAAATAAAAAAATATCCACTGAAAGTCTATATAAAAAGTAACAAATAATAATCACTTTTATGTTTGTATTATTTTAGAAATGCACTAAAGTCTTTGTGCTCTAGTACAGGCGGGGCTCATTCAGACTCACCATCATAGGCTCGGTACAGTGTGCACTTCACACCAGCTCTGACACTTGTTTTTTTCTTAGCCGCTGGTTTACACACCGCCATATCATTGGTGGCCTCTGGTACAATTCCCTGTGATATAATAATGATGAACAATACATTGTCAAAAGTCAATACAAACTGCAAAGTTCTGCATCAGTGTAACAAATAATGTCTGACCTGTGTCCTAGGCCGGTGCCAGGTCTGCAGTGCGCTGGTGCATGACAGAGGCAATGGCACTGTCTTAAAGCCCATGGTAACATAGTGAGCACTTTGAAAAAGAAGTGCTACTATGTGATTACATAGTGCTTTCCCAGCAGAGCAGGAACATGACATGTGATTGAGTACCACAGGAACCTCTGCAGAGTCTAGTGTAACCTGTTCATAGAGACATAACAATTAGTGCTGTACTTACAAAACATTTTTTCTGCGTTTCATTATAAACTACTGTACACAATTTTCAAAACCCAATTTCTTTTTTTAATTAAGAAAAATTGGCTGTTCTGAAACCTTTGACAAGTAGTGCCAACACTTATCGAAAATTTGAACATTTTGAGTTATCACAGAATCTTTCCCAGTCTTTATTGCCGTCAACAACCCACATCGGTTTGTTAGAATTTCGTTGTGTATTAAGTTTAATGATACAAAATCAGAGCTCAGACTGAGAAACAAACTGATCCACAGTGGAACATTGTGGAATCATTCTTATTAAATCTGCAACCGCAGCAAAACACAACAAAAGAAAACTTATCTATCTTAACCTATCTTATCATAATGTTAGAGAACTGTTTATCTGAGAAACCTGAAGCCGATGAGCCTCCTCATTTTTCTTCATGGACCTGTAACATCGCCCTCTCACTGTCACCTCACCGTTAACTACACTTGAGACTGTTTCAATACAGTGATTGGGAGAAAGGGCGCAGCATTAGCCATTAATACATTACTGACTCTTATCTTACGGTCGATACAAACAGCAGTAATATTAAAAAGAGGCTGCAAAACAGAAACTCGTCAGCTCATAACCTTCGCTAGCATAGGGCTAATTTAAGCTAAATAAAGATAAACACGTACCTTCATAATCAAACAGGTAACCTTCAACGAAGAACTTGTAGCCTTTATCAAGCTTCGATCTTGAAGTAAGGGACCACTTGTCAGCAAGTCGTTCTACGTCGTTAAGTCGTATTGGTGGCAGATGTGAAAGGGACTGGGTGAACTCCATAATGATGTGCTACTAGCTAAGCGTTCCTAAGCGACACCGGATGTAAACATAACCTGCATCGCGGCAGAACGGAAGTTGTCTGACGTCACGTGAAAAGGGCCTATTACAGCATGCTAGCTAACTCGCTCTTACAGCAATAACATACAAAAGCACATCCCAGGATTCCCCCAATATCTACCAGGTACCGTACACATGTCTTATACTCATCAGGACATGTACACAGTGAGCTCATTACACGTTGTAAATATGACAATAGAATACAGTATTTCAGAACGTGACCTACCGCTTGCATGTCAATATCAGACTGGGAAGAATTTATGTTCGCAATCTCCCCCTATCTGCAAGCGTGACCAATGGCATAACACCTCATTGATATGTAACTTCAACCAACCAATAGGAATACATAAACATAGAATATATATTTCTGCAGTGTCAAGTGGAAACATAACCAACCCTGTTACACCTATCCCAAACCTTAACCGTTCAGAGTGAATGCCTAACCTTAACCCTAACCTTAAACATGTGGAGTTAATGCCTAAACCTAACCTTAAACACTTTGAAATTTGACATTTGCAACAACTTCGAAATTTGACGTGAGACTGTGAGAGCTTGGTGATTTTGTATTATGGTGGCCATTGTGGTTTTATCTGTGGATAAACCTCTGCGTTCTGGCCTTGTCCATATTGTTGTGTGACAGTTCTTTTTATGAGGTATTTATGGGAGGTTGGGGTCTGCCTCAGTGAAAAGTTAACAAAAACAGTGTCTTGTAGCTTCATTGGAGACAGTGTGTGAATTCTTGGGATAGCCTCACCAGGGTGGCTTTCTTGTTAAAAATTGTCAAATAGGTTCATGACACATAGTGAATGGTGTGTGTGAGGGATGCCATAGCTTACCTACTTCTCCAACTCCATGGACAACACAGGTCTGTGTGTGTGTGTGTGTGTGTGTGTGTGTGTGTGTGTGTGTGTGTGTAAACAAATCCCGCTGATCAGATTTGAGTCTTTTCCATCTCTTGGACTGTAGGGGCCAGTTGAGGTTCTTTGGCGCCCAGCTCTCCTGTCTAAATTATTAACGCTTCCTTAAGACACACACACACAAACACACACAAACACACACACACACACACACACACACACACAATGAGGACCACGCATCATGTTATTTTGCTTGCTTATCTAAAGAAAAGCAGTAGCCCAGTTAACCTATATACAGACAGCTGATGAGGACACATTTTGAAAGTGGAAAGAAATAGTCACAACTAACTAACCTGTTGATTCTCTCTTTCTATCTCTCTCACCCTACAATCTACCCCCCCCCCTTCCCCACATCATTCACCTCTCCCTCCTCCTTTCCCATTCTTCCACACTCGTCATGCTGAGCAAAGTGCAGAGCGACCACGATTGGTTACTGTGGTCCGACCGTGCGGTCACAGCACCCTCAGAAAGGTAACAGTCTAAAATGAAATGATAAATGATTAAAAAGGAGCAGTCAACCCTCTTTCTGGAGTGCTACTGGATGTGCAGGCTTTTGTTCCATCTCTGCACTAACAAACATGATTCTAAATTCAAGAAGTTGGCTTCATTGACATTTAATTAAATTCTAATTCTATGGTTGGCTTGGCTCACACATGTTCAGTACTTCCTGGTCTCTCAATGACATCGTCTCTGTGTCTGGGTCAGGTGACGGTGCTGTTGAACCGTAGGGGCGTGGTCTCGTACGAGCAGCTTCTATTGGACGTCTCCGAGGCGCTGGGCTTCCCTCGCTGGCACAGGGCCAGAGTCACACGCCTCTACACACCACACGCACGAGAGGTAACCAGACACAAACACACACACTTTCACACACACACACACAACAACAACCACAACAACACACCTCTCCCTCCATGTGTGTGTGTCTAACCCGTCTCTCCCTCCAGGTGCGGGGCGTGTGTGATTTCTTCCGTGGCGAAGCGGCGTTCCTGGCGTTGGGAAAGTCTCGTCCAGAGCTCCGGAGCGTCAAGGAGGCCCTGGAGGAGATGTTCCCGCAACATTCCCGTTACTGTGACGACGCGCTCCGTGCCTGGGAGAGGAGGTTACGACCTTCACCTGATAAAGCTGCCAAGGCCGACAGCGGATACAGCAAAGGGACGGACACACAGACAAACAGCGATACACTCACACAGGGATGCAACCTGGACAGACACACACATCGCAAAGCAGACACACACAGGCTTAAACACCCAAACACACTGACACACCCCAGTACACACCCAAACACACTGACACACCCAAACACACTGACACACCCCAATACACACCCAAACACACTGACACACCCCAATACACACCCAAACACACTGACACACCCCAATACACACCCAAACACACTGACACACCCCAATACACACCCAAACACACTGACACACCCCTATACACACCCAAACACACTGACACACCCCAATACACACCCAAACACACTGACACACCCCAATACACACCCAAACCCCACTGCACACCCAAACAGGCACTCCACACACAACAACACAACCAGACAGTCCATACACCCTACTCACACACACCTGGACACGGATGCACACACACATACACACCCTAACACACATTCTAACCGAAACTCCACACACCCCTCTCACCCCCCCAATCAAACTTCAGAGGGTCAGAGTGAAAAGCGGAACTAGAGAGAGACTTTCTTCACCGATAGGTCCACTCACCCAGGAGGAGGAGCAAGGAGAGATAGACACACTCCCTCCTCCACGCAGCAGGAACTGTAAGCTCTCTGAACGACCCAATCAGAGAGCAGGGAGGGCTCCACTTCCTCCCGTAACCAGGAAGCAAATAGGAAACAGACCAAACGACCTGGAAGTAGAGAAACCTCACGTCGGTCCCGCCCGACGCCACACTGGACCAATCTGTAGGATTGAGGAGGAGTCCCTCAGCCAATCAGAACGTTCCTCCTCAGATTCTAAACAGGAAGAGGCGGGGACTAAACCGGAAGGGATCTTTGACCTCCCATCTGACAATAGTGATGTCACTCTGTCGGATATTGAGCGTTGCTATGATATCGGCCGCACGGTCGGAGACGGGAACTTTGCTGTTGTGCGTGAGTGTCGTCGGCGTGACAATGGAGAAGCCTTCGCCGTAAAGATTGTGGAGCGCTCAAAACTGATTGGCCGAGAGCACATGATGCAGAACGAGCTGAGCATTCTGAGTAGCCTGTCACATCCCCGCGTGGTGCGTCTCTTCATACACCACCACACACACACACACTCCTATCTCGTCATGGAGATGGTTACCGGGGGCGACCTGTTCGAGGCGATTGCGGAGCGTGGGAAGTTTCCGGAAGAGGAGGCGGGGCTGATGGTGTGTGATGTCAGTGAGGCTCTGAGATACATTCACAGCAAGACCATAGTACACAGAGACCTGAAACCTGAAAACCTACTGGTGAGGCAGTGTGTGTGTGAATAGGTAAATCAATAGATGGAGTACAGTAGTGATGGTATCTCTCTCTCTCTCTCTCTCTCTCTCTCTCTCTCTCTCTCTCTTCCAGGTGGAGTACAGTAGTGATGGTATCTCTCTCTCTCTCTCTCTCTCTCTCTTCCAGGTGGAGTACAGTAGTGATGGTATCTCTCTCTCTCTCTCTTCCAGGTGGAGTACAGTAGTGATGGTATCTCTCTCTCTCTCTCTCTCTCTCTCTCTCTCTCTCTCTCTCTCTCTCTCTCTCTCTCTCTCCCAGGTGGAGTACAGTAGTGATGGTATCTCTCTCTCTCTCTCTCTTCCAGGTGGAGTACAGTAGTGATGGTATTGTAGTATCGAGTAAATGCTGGCAATTATTGCTGATAAACAAAGGAGTCCGCTCATACTGAACCTTTGATCATAAGTTTATTCATATCACAAGATTCCAGCATAAGTGACGGATGTCATGACCACCCGGAGAGCGACTTCCCAGATTGCAATGGCCGCTCTAACCTCTTCGTCGTTTTTACCCAGTATATATAATCTTCCCAAGATAGGGGTGGCTCCCTCTACTGTCCAATCCCCTGTCTACAACACACAGACTTCTCTGTCCTATCCGGGGTGTCACATTAAAACCATTCCCTCTGACACTAAAATAAACATCCTCTCCGGTTCCACTTAAAAACATTAACAACGTCATAATCTTAATACACTACATTCCCCCCTTCGAGACGAACTAAAAGTCTCGAAAACAAACAGAATAGGATTATGACAAGTAACAATTTATCTTATTGAGTATCTTTAACATTAAACCAAAAACATTTTCCTCTAGAGTGTAAATACCTTTCTATGAAATATGAATAAATGTTTATGAAGTGTGAATACATTACTATGAAATATGAACAAATCTTTATGGAGTGTGAGAGCGAAAAACTGTCTGGCAGCCTTTGTTCCAAATATCCATCCATCAATCAAGACAGTAAAATTATCTCACGGTCCCTCTGCCCCAGGCAACCACCTAGGTACTCCCGATGAATTCATAAATCTTTATCAATGCATTTGAAACTATGATGCAATTAAATACACATGAAAGCCCCAGCAAACAAAATACTATCCAAAATGTCCACTCAAGATGTCCAGGCTGGTCAACCCATCGGACCCCACAGTGAATCTCTATCCCTGCCTAGTCTCCCTGTCCCTAAGCATTCCCTAAATAAACAAAAACATCTAAGATCCCCACATGTATCCAATAACATCAAATATCATTCTACAAAAATTAATACCTAAGAATATGACACAAATTATGTATTACACATGCAAATATGTCTATATTTCATTGCAGACACTGGAATGTAGTCCACTACACTTCATCTCCTCCGTAGTCTCGACTTCCAATGCATCTTCGATGATGGAATCGGAACATTTCCACACCTTCCTTGTTCCATCTCCTCCAGTCATTCTCCTTTCATATTGTCCCTTCATATTGTCCTTGTTTGAGTATTTCAATCTCTACATATTCCCCCAAATGCTTCTGGAAGAAAAGAAAAGACCAAACAGTATCTTTTGCAAAACAACATTTTCAAATCAAAACATCAATATCAACTAAGAATATAAAAAATGATATAAAATGATATATGAATCACATTATCCTATTTCCCCCCTTTGATTCATAACATCATACTAAAATCACACTAATATTGAAAAAAATTTTTTTGAAAAATGATCAAATAATCAAAAAGGATATTTATCATCAATACTCCATCCAGTCCCACTTGTCCATCTTCATCCAGATCAGGAACAGTCAACAACGGCATCTGATCGTTGTCTCCAGGCATCACAACTCCAACCTATCTCAATATCATAGCTTTCTCAAAGGTCAGTAACAAATTACAAACATCACACACAGTGCTATCAAAACTGCTATTAAATCGTAAACCATCACTGCTCCCACTGGGCCTAACTGATCTTGCAACCAAGACTTCGCTGACCATCCAGCTCCTTCAGATCTACCAAATGCATCCCTTATATTCTTCAATGCATCTATAACTATCTGAAATCAAAGTATAGCTAATATTATCAGTATGATCTGCCAAAAATGTTACACCATACCATGGAAAAAGTCCCCCCTTCTCTCTTAGACTTATCCTCCAATGATAGGCTTCAAGACTATGAAATGTCGCCATGTCTCTTTTCACCCTATTTCCAAACCTAGATTCAGATTTATTTGTGTCCGGTGCTACCCCTCTTTTAATGGTAGAAACCTCATATGGAAGCTTCAACGTTGACATGTAACAACATCCTGTCCATCCATAGGGTAAGAATATATACGCTTTATCACCACAAACCCTCCAAATATCTCTAAACTTCCCAATAGTTACATTGTCAGGCAAAAGCTAATCTTTTAACCATCAAAGTCCTGCTCTTCTTACTAACTGGAACATAAAAAGTAACATTATATTTCTCATTACTACTCTTAAGGTCATGCTTACCCAAAGTTATCATATAATCATCACAATCTGATATTCCCATAAACATACCCCTTACATCATATGTTTTATTAGAACAAAAACAACTTTTAGCCCTCACTGGTTTCACCTCCAATGCTTCAGGGTTCGCTGTTACCTGATTTTCCTTCCCATCTAACAAATTCACATAGGGTAATTCATTTAACCAAGAACACTTAAACCTAGGCTTAAACAAATGTTTTGACAACGACATTATTTTATCTGTTACTGATTGTTGCTGATACAATAGCCATGACAAAGCATAAGACTGACACATACTCGATAGAGGCTGAGCGACCATCTCTAAAGTGTAACCCCACGTGGCTGGTGCTGGAATTCTCAACAGACATGGACCCTCAAGATTCCTCACTGATCTTACAGAATGAGCTAGCTGCTGGAACCAAAGATTCCTACCTGCCCATCCATCTTTAATTTTCACAACAGAAGAATCAAACCCATATGCCTTCCATTTAGTTTCTCTCTTCCCTAACGAGCGGTACTGATCAGATACCTCTCCTTGTCTGTCATTAAAATCAAAGACCTCATCCTGTACCTCCATGATAGTATCCTTCACTATTTCAGATGAATCTATATTCTTCTCTACCACCATCTGCTCTCCTATTTTACCCCTATCCTTACTACCATTGACAGCACTCTCCATCCGTAACATAAACTCCCGAGTCACTCTTGCTACATGCTTTAATTTCAGAAAAGTTGTTGTTGATGTCTGTGTCATACTTCCTACATTTGCTATTGCCGTCGTACCATTAATCCCTTTCAAAGTTACCATTAAAGTAGTTGATTTAGTTGATGTATTAACACCCTTAACTACTTCTAGTGGGAAAGCTACCGATATCCTCTGTGTATTATTTACTGTAGGAGTGGCTACTGTAATATACTTCTCCTGAACTCCTTCGGTGACTGTGGAAGCTTCAACAGACTTCAAATCTTCCATTATAAGCGTCACTTTACGAATTACATAGCCTTTTAACCAATAATTCTTAACCGGAACAAATTTTAATGCTTGCACTAGATAACTACACATATATTCTCCCTGATCTTTCTCTGTAACATTACGCAAAATAAATGAACAATCACTCATAACCCTCTTCCACTTCATATCGTTGTACAAACTATACCTCCTTTGACTAGGTGCAACAGCTTCTACATCTGGTCCTGATAACAATACTTCTTCTCCATAATTATCTCTCCATGTGGGAGGAACGTCCACATCCTAACCCTAATAACAGTCTTTTTCCCCCTAAAATTGGTGCTGGAGCTATTGGTTCCCTTATAATCAAATGCGATATATTTATGGCTTTAATTACTATCAATGTTGAAAGAGTTAAATTGCTTCTCACTGTTGTTTTAATATGCTGAAGTGTTAATGTCATTGTTGTTACTTCACCTATTTTCCCTAAGACTTTTAACTCCTTACTTGTATTTCCCTCTATCACCACTAGTGTCACTTTTTAAACTCTCAGTCCTACCTCTAATCCCTCACTTTCAAACTTTTGATTATAAAAAATACACCTACAATTACCTTGATCTTCCTGCTGGGAACTGTAAGTATAGATACTCAATCACCCTCAATCTTCTCTTATCATTCAGCAACGCATACTTTCTCAATGCATCTGCTCCTAACAGATCTAAACTCCTACCATATCTATCTTCCCACTAAACTCTAGAATGTCCTTCACCACTGTTCTCTCTCTCTTACTACTAACTTTGAAACTTAGCTTACTGTCCTAGAGTTCCTTCAATCTTACTTTTCTTAACTTTTTAATCTAATCTTTTCTCCTAACCTTTAAAACTTTTCCACTGATCTATTCACAAAATCCTTTACCACCAATTTTTAGAATATGTGATTGGGAAGTCCCCACCTGCTTCTGACTTCTTTACACACAGACTTGGCAAACGACTAAACATCTTTTAGCCTAGCCTGAAATCTCTTGGTGTAGGAATGTAACCCAGAATAACAGTCACCCCTTTTAACTTTATTTTTCAGACAGATTGTCTAATAGGCAGTCTAATAGATTATCATCCTTCCTATGATATTATCTTTTTAAGCAAATATGATTCCCAAAACCCTACTTTTTTTTTAAAATCCTCTACCAGACAGTCGTCTAGTGTACATCTTATTGTACAGTTCAATTTACACAATGCATCTCTTTCCAACAATGCAATAGGTATATGTTCTAATATTAGTATGTCTATTTTAATTTCTCTTTGATTTTTTATAGCAGAGCTCAATTGGTTCCTTAAGAGTAATTAGCTGTTTTACTACCTCAAATCCTAATTAGTTAATTTTACATAGTGAGATGTTTAACCTCTTTAGGCTCAACACAGATAAAAGCTTTTCCTCCATTCACCATCACTTCTCATAGTCCTTTTTATTTTCACTTCAATTATTGGATATTTTTGTTCTTCTCCCTAATCGGTGCTATCAGCTGACACCCCCCTTCGGATCTTCTAGGCAATCTAGAATCCTTGCTCCTTTAAGGGTTCACCTGGAGAACAGGTGATCTTCACTTGCTCCTTTATCTTCCTCAGAAATTTCCTCTGTTGTTTCCTCCTGACGCATTGCAATCACAGGTAAAGTGACCAACCTGTCCACAATTATAACACTCTTCTGAAAGTTGCTGGAAGTGTGGCTGAAATCTTCCTCCTCCTTCTAAGCCTTCTCGTCCTTTTCCTCTCCAATTCTGTGTCTGTCCAGAAACTGGCTGTGGATATGAAACAACTGGTACCTTCCTTGGTGGCTGGTACAATTGCGGTTGGCCTTGTTCAGTTGAAGCTGTAGCAGTGAGTGATTGTTGATTTGGTTCACTCTGATTCTTCATAACCAAAGCTTGTTTCTTCTCCTTCTTCTCCTCCACCAGTTGTATTTGATTGAGTTTTCTGAGAGTTTCTTGGTCCTGTTCCTTCTTGTTGTTGACATATCAGTATTCTTCAAAAGGTTATATTCTAAGTTCTGTCCTCGAAATATCATCTTCCATCATTTTCTTACTAGTGGCCTTTTTCCTTGGCCTCAATGTATTCTTCTCCTCCAATTCTTGGGATTCTTTTCTCAGCAGTTTTTCTTCTCTTCTGTATCTTCATCTTCATCTTTCCGAACCTCATTCTTCTCTTAGTTTCCAGACATCTCGGTTTTTTCTTACTTCTGGAGTTTTGGATTCATTTTTATTGTCGTTTCTGCTTGTCCTCTATCTATTATTCGTTCATCTTCATCTCTGATGCAATAATCACCCTCCTGGATGATCACTGGAAGCTGAGGATAAACATCCCTAAGCTCTACTTCCTTCTCATAAGGTGGGGGTATTTTTGCTGAATCCGTATGTGAGAAAGGTGTACTAACTTCTGCCATTAGTTTTTCTGTCGCCTTTTCTTCCTTTAGCATTTTCTCTATACCTTTGTTTATCTTATCGCTGAAATCTTTTATCAGTTTTTGTTTGAGAATGAAGGACAACTTAAGAACACCCAGCTCTCTGTCTCTTTTCTTTACGTAGTTCCCTTTTTTCCCTTCTTTTGATCTGCTTTATGAATTGACAGAAGCACTTTCATTATGTTGATGACGTCAGGGTTAAGATTCCCCCTACTAGCTATGGTTTGTTCAATGTCAGGCCAACTTGTATTCCCTTTTCCAGATACCCTTTAGTTAATAGTATTGCAACGTTTAATATTTTCAACTATATCAACAGGTGTAATTACCTTCATAGTCCTGATATCTTTTTCCCATTGTACCAACTCTTTTATATTCCTTTATTGTGAATTATTTTATTTTAGACTATATAGCCTATGGCTTCCCCCTTTAATTATTAATATAAACTAAACAAAAAAAAAAACATTTTTTTTTTTTTTTTAAATCAATCAACAAAAATATGAATATTAAAAAATTATATTAAAAAAATTTATTCCACATTTTTTTTTTTTATTAAAATAAATCAATAAAAAAATTATGAATAATCAAAAATATTTTTTTATTTCTATATCCTATCTTACCAATTTATCAATTAGTGGCTATCTTACCACAACCCATCAGGAAAGTAAATGCAAGTAGTCAACTTCAGACTACAATACCCATAAACCCCCTTGCTTTATAAGCACCCAATTATTTTAATTTTACAGAATAATGTCAGTCCTCGATTTCCAACAGAACTGTAATCAACCCAAGTGATGCACAGAAACTCCAAAATGCAATTTTTAATGAATCAGTCTGTTGCCAAGCCTCTGTGAAATTGTCATAACATCAAACATCCCGTAGGGGAAGATTTTGTAAACAGAACAGCCTCAAAACCTTCCTACTCGATCCTCTGTTGCGTCACAATCTGTCACGTGATATACACGTCAGCACCTCTCTTTCTTTCTCCCTCTCTCTCCTCTCGTCCCATCGTTCCTCATATGACAAAAGAGCATAGAAATAGACAAGAATTTAGAGTTTATACACTCACTGAGTTATTTCCAGCATTTAATATTCCTCCACTCACATTCGCTCTAAGAATTAACTCAGGAATAAACAGCTCAATAACATTTTTATTTATTTTAATCCGTCATTTTATTTTATTTAATTATTTTTATTTTTAATCCGTCAACATCTCTCTCTCATTTATCAATTCAATAGGTCTCAAGAAAACAGTTTCATCTTCAAACAGACAACGTAACAACTAGAATACACCATTAGACTCTAAATGTCTAATTCTTTGTTCCTCCATCTGTGTCTGTGTCTGTTTCTCCCTGCAGCACAGTCTAACAGAAGTATGACCGATTTACCCCAAATCCCCCATGTTGTAGTTTAGTAAAATCCCTCGTGTTGTAGTTTTAGTAAAATCCCTCGTGTTGTAGTTTTAGTGCCGTAAAATCAAACGTGTTGTAGTGTAGCAAAACACACGCATGCGCATTACATTTAACCATACGATTTCACCGTGGAAGGGAGATTCTTAGCTGTCTCCCCACCCCAAACAGACAGTTAACAGTCCTGCTGTAACTTTATTCTCTCCTCATAGTCAAACACCATTTAACAGAGCTCACAACGCATAGAACCTGAATTCTACACACACACAAACATAATTTAAGAGGCTTTATTCCATCGCAATGGCCCTCTAAGGTCACACGTTAGCATGTAGCATGGAGCATATTAGCATTTAGCATTAGCATTTAGCATTAGCATGTATCTAACATGTGGCTTGCAACATGTAAAAATGTAACCTGCATTGCCCTTTTCTTTGTCTTATTCTCTACCGTTTATGATGCCGTGAGTTCAATGGATATCTACAGAGGTTCTCCCAAGCAGATATCCCGTCGGATAAAAGATGAGCAGTAACCACAATCAAATAAATTCCACAAACCCCAGTCATAGACTGACCTAAAAACACCTAACGCGTTATGAGGATTTATGGCCCACCATGAGGTCGCCCCCCTGGGGTCTTTACAAGATTGCAATGCCCTAATTGTATACGTATATCTGCCTTTAATATCTGCCTTTTTATATCTGCCTTTTATATCTGCCTTCAATATCTGCCTTCAATATCTGCCTCATTCACTACCATCGATTGCTCTAAAATTCCAAGCCTACCCTCCCCCCTTTTGCACTGTCTACCAGTGCAAATACATTTATAATGATTAGCCAGACCCCCAGTTCTCAGCAATAACGCAACACAAAGCACACTTCGGTCCTAATGGTACATCTCTCCAGGGCACACTCAAATAGCATCCAAACTAACAAACTCCCAAAGCGGTGAGAAAAAACTCACCCTTATCTGGCCATGACTTCAGAACGAGTTAGTTTGGCGGCTGAATGAAACAAAGAAGAGATGCAGACCCATCCTTTTCGTGACGCCATTTGTAGTATCGAGTAAATGCTGGCAATTATTGCTGATAAACAAAGGAGTCCGCTCATACTGAACCTTTGATCATAAGTTTATTCATATCACAAGATTCCAGCATAAGTGACGGATGTCATGACCACCCGGAGAGCGACTTCCCAGATTGCAATGGCCGCTCTAACCTCTTCGTCGTTTTTACCCAGTATATATAATCTTCCCAAGATAGGGGTGGCTCCCTCTACTGTCCAATCCCCTGTCTACAACACACAGACTTCTCTGTCCTATCCAGGGTGTCACATTAAAACCATTCCCTCTGACACTAAAATAAACATCCTCTCCGGTTCCACTTAAAAACATTAACAACGTCATAATCTTAATACACTACATTCTCTCTCTCTCTCTCTCTCTCTCTCTCTCTCTCTCTCTCTCTCTCTCTCTCTCTCTCTCTCTCTCTCTCTGTCTCTCTCTTCCAGGTGGAGTACAGTAGTGATTGTATCTCTCTCTCTCTCTCTCTTCCAGGTAGAGTACAGTAGTGATGGTATCTCTCTCTCTCTCTCTCTTCCAGGTGGAGTACAGTAGTGATGGTATCTCTCTCTCTCTCTCTTCCAGGTAGAGTACAGTAGTGATGGTATCGCTTTCTCTCTCTCTCTCTCTCTCTCTCTCTCTCTCTTCTCTCTCTCTCTCTCTCTCTCTCTCCTAGGTGGAGTACAGTATTGATGGTATCTCTCTCTCTCTCTTTCTTCCAGGTGGAGTACAGTAGTGATGGTATCTCTCTCTCTCTCTTCCAGGTAGAGTACAGTAGTGATGATATCGCTTTCTCTCTCTCTCTCTCTCTC
This sequence comes from Coregonus clupeaformis, assembly GCF_020615455.1. Lineage (NCBI taxonomy): Eukaryota > Metazoa > Chordata > Actinopteri > Salmoniformes > Salmonidae > Coregonus > Coregonus clupeaformis. The sequence goes on along the minus strand of NC_059199.1, from coordinate 58,010,878 downwards.
TCTCTCTCTCTCTCTCTCTCTCTCTCTCTCTCTCTCTCTCTCTCTCTCTCTCTCTCTCTCTCTCTCTCTCTCTCTCTCTCTCTCTTTCTCTCTCTCTTCCAGGTGGAGTACAGTAGTGATGGTATCTCTCTCTCTCTCTCTTCCAGGTAGAGTACAGTAGTGATGGTATCACTTTCTCTCTCTCTCTCTCTCTCTCTCTCTCTCTCTCTCTCTCTCTCTCTCTCTCTCTCTCTCTCTCTCTCTCTCTCTCTCTCTCTCTCTCTCTCTCTCTCTCTCTCTCTCTCTCTCTTCTAGGTAGAGTACATTAGTGATGGTATATCTCTCTCTCTTCCAGGTGGAGCACAGTAGTGATGGTATCTCTCTCTCTCTCTTCCAGGTAGAGTACAGTAGTGATGGTATCACTTTCTCTCTCTCTCTCTCTCTCTCTCTCTCTCTCTCTCTCTTCTAGGTAGAGTACATTAGTGATGGTATATCTCTCTCTCTTCCAGGTGGAGCACAGTAGTGATGGGGTCCGTAGGTTGAAGCTGGGTGATTTTGGTCTAGCCATGGTTGTAACAGAACCCATCTTCACTGTGTGTGGAACACCCACCTATGTCGCCCCGGAGATCCTCTCAGAGACAGGTGACTACATCTGTCACTTTATATATACTGTTACTCGATCTATCACCTCTATCACCTCTATCACCTCTATCGCTCTATCACCTCTATCACTCTATCACTCTATCACTCTATCACTCTATCACTCCATCTATCACGCTATCTATCACCTCTATATCTCTATCTATCACTCTATCACTCTATCACTTACCTCTATCTATCACTCTATCATTCTATCACTCTATCACTTACCTCTATCTATCACTCTATCACTTACCTCTATCTATCACTCTATATCTCTATCTATCACCTCTATCACTCCATCTATCACGCTATCTATCACTCTATCTATCACTATCTATCACGATCTATCACTCCATCTATCACGCTATCTATCACTCTATCTATCTATCACTCTATCTATCACTATCTATCACGATCTATCACTCCATCTATCACGCTATCTATCACTCTATCTATCACTCTATCTATCACTATCTATCACGATCTATCACTCCATCTATCACGCTATCTATCACTCTATCTATCACGCTATCTATCACTCTATCTATCACTCTATCTAGCACAATCTTTGTCTGTTCACCTCTCTCTCTCTCCATCCCTCTACCTCTCTCTGCAGGGTATGGTCTGCCGGTAGACCTGTGGGCTCTGGGGGTGGTAGTCTACATCCTGCTCTGTGGGTTCCCTCCGTTCCGGAGGAGAGACAGAGACCAAGAGGAGCTGTTCCATCTGATCAGAGAGGGACACCTCACCTTCCTGTCCCCTTACTGGGATCACATATCTGATGGTGAGACACACACATATTTATAGACATAAGCACGCACTTACACACACGTATATACACGCATACGCACACAAGCTCGTAGACACATTTATACACACTCGTGCTCACACATACAGTGCATTCAGAAAGTATTCAGACCCCTTGACTTTTTCCACATTTTGTTACGTTACAGCCTTATTCTAAAATTGATTAAATTGTTTTTTTCCCCTCATCAATCTACACACAATAACCCATAATGACAAAGCAAAAACAGGTAAAAAAACCTAAGTAAGTAAATATTCAGACCCTTTACTCTGTACTTTGTTGAAGCACCTTTGGCATCGATTACAGCCTCGAGTCTTCTTGGGTATGACGCTACAAGTTTGGCACACCTGTATTTGGGGAGTTTCTCCCATTCTTCTCTGCAGATCCTCTGAAGCTCTGTCAGGTTGGATGGGGAGCGTCGCTTCACAGCTATTTTCAGGTCTCTCCAGAGATGTTCGATCGGGTTCAAGTCCGGGCTCTGGCTGGGCCACTCAAGGACATTCAGAGACTTGTCCCGAAGCCACTCCTGCGTTGTCTTGGCTGTGTGCTTAGGGCCGTTGTCCTGTTGGAAGGTGAACCTTCGCCCCAGTCTGAGATCCTGAGCTCTCTGGAGCAGGTTTTCATCAAGGATCTCTCTATACTTTGCTCCGTTCATCTTTCCCTCGATCCTGACTAGTCTCCCAGTCCCTGCCACTGAAAAACATCCCCACAGCATGATGCTGCCACCACCATGCTTCACCGTAGGGATGGTGCCAGGTTTTCTCCAGACGTGACGCTTGGCATTCAGGCCAAAGAGTTCAATCTTGGTTTCATCAGACCAGAGAATCTTGTTTCTCATGGTCTGAGAGTCCTTTAGGTGCCTTTTAGCAAACTCCAAGCGGTCTGTCATGTGCCTTTTACTGAGGAGTGGCTTGCGTCTGGCCACTCTACCATAAAGGCCTGATTGGTGGAGTGCTGCAGAGATGGTTGTACTTCTGGAAGGTTCTCCCATCTCCACAGAGGAACTCTGGAGCTCTGTCAGAGTGACCATCGGGTTCTTGGTCACCTCCCTGACCAAGGCCCTTCTCCCCCGATTGCTCAGTTTGGCCGGGCAGCCAGCTCTAGGAAGAATCTTGGTGGTTCCAAACTTTTTCCATTTAAGAATGATGGAGGCCACTGTGTTCTTGGGGACCTTCAATGCTGCAGAAATGTTTTGGTACCCTTCCCCAGATCTGTGCCTCGACACAGTCCTGTCTCGGAGCTCTGCGGCCAATTCCTTCGACCTCATGGCTTGGTTTTTGCTCTGAAATGCACTGTCAACTTTGGGACCTTATATAGACAGGTGTGTGCCTTTCCAAATCATGTCCAATCAATGGAATTTACCACAGGTGGACTCCAATCAAGTTATAGAAACATCTCAAGGATGATCAATGGAAACAGGATGCACCTGAGCTCAATTTCGAGTCTCATAGCAAAGGGTCTGAATATTTATGTAAATAAGATATACACTACCGTTCAAAAGTTTGGGGTCACTTAGAAATGTCCTTGTTTTCCATGAAAACATACATGAAATGAGTTTGAATAGGAAATATAGCAAAATGAATAGGAAATGTAGTCATTGACAAGGTTAGAAATAATGAGTTTTAATAGAAATAATAATTGTGTCCTTCAAACTTTGCTTCGTCAAAAGAATCCTCCATTTGCAGCAATTACAGCCCTTGCAGACCTTTGGCATTCTAGTTGACAATTTGTTGAGGTAATCTGAAGAGATTTCACCCCATGCTTCCTGAAGCACCTCCCACAAGTTGGATTGGCTTGATTGGCACTTCTTACGGACCATACGGTCAAGTTCCTCCCACAACAGCTCTATAGGGTTGAGATCCGGTGACTGTGCTGGCCACTCCATTATAGACAGAATACCAGCTGACTGCTTCTTCCCTAAATACAGTTGATGTCAGAAGTTTATATACACCTTAGCCAAATACATTTAAACTCAGTTTTTCACAATTCCTGACATTTAATCCTAGTAAAAATTCCCTGTTTTAGGTCAGTTAGGATCACCACTTTATTTTAAGAATGTGAAATGTCAGAAAAATAGTAGAGAGAATTATTTATTTAAGCTTTTATTTCTTTCATCACATTCCCAGTGGGTCAGAAGTTTACATACACTCAATTAGTATTTGGTAGCATTGCCTTTAAATTGTTTAACTTGGGTCAAAAGTTTTGGGTAGCCTTCCACAAGCTTCCCACAATAAGTTGGGTGAATTTTGGCCCATCCCTCCTGACAGAGCTGGTGTAACTGAGTAAGGTTTGTAGGCCTCCTTGCTCGCACACGCTTTTTCAGTTCTGCCCACACATTTTCTATAGGATTGAGGTCAGGGCTTTGTGATGGCCACTCCAATACCTTGACTTTGTTGTCCTTAAGCCATTTTGGCACAACTTTGGAAGTATGCTTGGGGTCATTGTCCATTTGGGAGACCCATTTGCGACCAAGCTTTAACTTCCTGACTGATGTCTTGAGATGTTGCTTCAATATATCCACATAATTGTCCTTCCTCATGATGCCATCTATTTTGTGAAGTGCACCAGTACCTCCTGCAGCAAAGCACCCCCACAGCATGATGCTGCCACCCCATGCTTCACGGTTGGGATGGTGTTCTTCGGCTTGCAAGAACCCCCTTTTTCCTCCAAACATAACGATGGTCATTATGGGCAAACAGTTCTACTTTTGTTTCATCAGACCAGAGGACATTTCTCCAAAAAGTACGATCTTTGTCCCCATGTGCAATTGCAAACCGTAGTCTGTCTTTTTTATGGCGGTTTTGGAGCAGTGGTTTCTTCCTTGCTGAGCAGCCTTTCAGGTTATGTCGATATAGGACTCGTTTTACTGTGGATATAGATATTGTTGTACCTGTTTCCTCCAGCATCTTCACAAGGTCCTTTGCTGTTGTTCTAGGATTGATTTGCACTTTTCACACCAAAGTACGTTCATCTCTAGGAGACAGAACGCGTCTCCTTCCTGAGCGGTATGACGGCTGCGTGGTCCCATGGTGTTTATACTTGCATACTATTGTTTGTACAGATGAACATGGTACCTTCAGGCATTTGGAAATTGCTCCCAAGGATGAACCAGATTTGTGGAGATCTACAAAAAAAATTCTGAGGTCTTGGCTGATTTCTTTTGATTTTGCCATGATGTCAAGCAAAGAGGCACTGAGTTTGAAGGTAGGTCTTGAAATACATCCACAGATACATTTACATTTTAGTCATTTAGCAGACGCTCTTATCCAGAGCGACTTACAGGAGCAATTAGGGTTAAGTGCCTTGCTTAAGGGCACATCGACAGATTTTTCACCTAGTCGGCTCGGGGATTAGAACCAGCGACCTTTCGGTTACTGGCACAACGCTCTTACCCACTAAGCTACCTGCCGCCCCATACACCTCCAATTGACTCAAATGATGTCAATTAGCCTATCAGAAGCTTCTAAAGCCTTGACATCATTTTCTGGATTTTTTTCAAGCTGTTTAAAGGCACCGTCAACTTAGTGTATGTAAACTTCTGACCCACTGGAATTGTGATAGAGTGAATTATAAGTGAAATAATCTCTCTGTAAACAATTGTTGGAAAAATTACTTGTGTCATGCACAAAGTAGATGTCCTAACCGACTTGCCAAAACTATAGTTTGTTAACAAGAAATTTGTGGAGTGGTTGTAAAACGAGTTTTAATGACTCCAACCTAAGTGTACGTAAACTTCCGACTTCAAATGTAGTTCTTGCATAGTTTGGAGCTGTGCTTTGGGTCATTGTCCTGTTGTAGGAGGAAATTGGCTCCAATCAAGCGCCGTCCACAGGGTATGTTATGGTGTTGCAAAATGGAGTGATTGCCTTCCTTTGTCACGATCGTCAAACAGAGATGAGGACCAAGGCGCAGCGTTGCAGGCAAACATACTCTTTTATTAGAGACACGATCAAAAACAACAAACGATACGTGACAGTTCACGGTCTAACATAAACAGACTAGAAGCAAGATCCCACAAACACAAATGGGAAACAGACAGTTTAAATATGGCTCCCAATCAGAGACAACCAACGACAGCTGACACTCGTTGCCTCTGATTGGGAGCCACTCAGGCCAACATAGAAATACACATACTAGATAAACAAAATGAAATGCACACCCTGGCTCAACATACAAGTGTCCCCAGAGCCAGGGCGTGACAGTACCCCCCCCTAAAGGCGCGGACTCCGACCGCACCCACCAAACACCACAGGGGAGGGACCGGGTGGGCACTCCGCTTAGGCGGCGGATCCGGCTCCGGGCCTGATCCCCGCTCCCTCTCCAACCCCCCAACGTACCCCTGGTCCGGTCTGGCCCCACTGGCCGGAGCTGGACTGCACACTGGTGGAGCGGATTGCTCTAGCTCCGGCGTGAAGCATCTGACCGGTGCCGGACCAGCCACTGGTGGAACAGGCACGGGCCGTGCCGGACTGATGACGCACACCACTGGCTTGGTGTGGAGAGCAGGAGCGGGCCGCGCCGGGCTGACGAAACGCACCACTGACTTGGTGCGGGAGCAGGTGCGGCCGGACCGGCTGACGAGCGCACCACTGACTTGGTGCGGGAGCAGGAACGGAGCCGTGCCGGGACGAAGCGCACCACTGACTTGGTGCGGGGAGCAGGAGCAGACCGGACCGGCTGACGGGCGCACCACTGACTTGGTGCAGGGAGCAGGAACGGACCGTGCCGGCTGACCCGGCGCACCACTGACTTGGTGCGGGGAGCAGGAACGGGCCGAGCTGGGCTGATTGAAACGCACCACTGACTTGGGTGCGGGAGCAGGAATGGGCCGGACCGGGCTGACGACGCGCACCACTGACTTGGTGCGGGAGCAGGAGCCAGGCCGGACCGGCTGACGAGCGCACCACTGACTTGGTGCGGGAGCAGGAACGGGACGTGCCGGTGACGAAGCGCACCACTGACTTGGTGCGAGTGGCAGGAACAGGCCGGACCGTACTGGGAACACACACCACTGGCCCTACGTGGGGGATCAGGAACAGGCCGGACCGGGACTGGCAACACACGCCAGTACCTCTCGCCGTGCCTCTACATCCTCCTTCCCCCTGGTGACCAGTGACTCCCGTAACCTGGCGGGCCTCCTGCTGCCCCGTGCGTCCCACGGCGTTAGCCCCCCTAAAAAATTGATGGGCTTCACTCTACCCCCTGGCCAAGGCCTCCATCCCTCTTGCCAGACTCGCACTCATCTCCTCCCAAGTCCATCCTCTCTCCTCGTCACGCTGCTTGATCCAGTCGAGGTGGGATCTTCTGTCACGATCGTCATATAGAGGAGGACCAAGGCGCAGCGTTGCAGGCAAACATACTCTTTAATTAGAGACACGATCAAAACAACAAACGATACGTGACAGTTCACGGTCTAACATAAACAGACTTGAAACAAGATCCCACCAACACAAATGGGAAACAGACAGTTTAAATATGGCTCCCAATCAGAGACAACCAACGACAGCTGACACTCGTTGCCTCTGATTGGGAGCCACTCAGGCCAACATAGAAATACACATACTAGATAAACAAAATGAAATGCACACCCTGGCTCAACATACAAGTGTCCCCAGAGCCAGGGCGTGACATCCTTCTTCAAGATCCCTTTTACCCTGTACAAATCTCCCACTTTACCACCACCAAAGCACCCCTAAACCATCACATTGCCTCCACCATGCTTGACAGATGGCATCAAGCACTCCTCCAGCATCTTTTCATTTGGTCTGCATCTCACAAATGTTCTTCTTTGTTATCCGAACACCTCAAACTTCGATTCGTCTGTCCATAACACTTTTTTCCATTCTTCCTCTGTCCAGTGTCTGTGTTCTTTTGCCCATCTTAATCTTTTCTTTTTATTGGCCAGTCTGAGATATGGCTTTTTCTTTGCAACTCTGACTAGAAGGTTAGCATCCTGGATTCGCCTCTTCACTGTTGACATTGAGACTGGTGTTTTGCGGGTACTATTTAAGGAAGCTGCCAGTTGAGGACCTGTGAGGCGAGTGTTTCTCAAACCAGACACTCTAATGTATTGTCCTCTTGCTCAGTTGTGCACCGGGGCCTCCCACTCCTCTTTCTATTCTGGTTAGAGACAGTTTGCGCTTGTTCTGTGAAGAGAGTAGTACACAGCGTTGTACTGACATCTTCAGTTTCTTGCCAGTTTCTCGCATGGAATAGCCTTCATTTCTCAGAACAAGAATAGACCGACGAAGTTTCAGAAGAAAGTGATTTGTTTCTGGCCATTTTGAGCCTGTAATCGAACCCACAATTGCTGATGCTCCAGATACTCAACTAGTCTCAAGAAGGCCATTTTATTGCTTCTTTAATCAGCACAACAGTTTTCAGCTGTGCTAACATAATTGCAAAGGGGTTTTCTAATGATCAATTTAGCCTTTTAAAATGATCAACTTGGATTAGCAAACACAACGTGCCATTGGAACACAGGACTGATGATTGCTGATAATGGGCCTCTGTACGCCTATGTAGATATTCCATAAAAATTAGCAGTTTCCAGCTACAATAGCCATTTACAACATTAACAATGTCTACACTGTATTTCTGATCAATTTGATGTTATTTTAACAGACAAAAATTTGCTTTCTTTCGAAAACCAGGACATTTCTAAGTACCAAACTTTTGAACGGTAGTGTATATACACTGCTCATAAAAAATAAAGGGAACACTTAAACAACACAATGTAACTCCAAGTCAATCACACTTCTGTGAAATCAAACTGTCCACTTAGGAAGCAACACTGATTGACAATACATTTCACATGCTGTTGTGCAAATGAAATAGACAACAGGTGGAAATAATAGGCAATTAGCAAGACACCCCCAATAAAGGACTGGTTTTGCAGGTGGTGACCACAGACCACTTCTCAGTTCCTATGCTTCCTGGCTGATGTTTTGGTCACTTTTGAATGCTGGCGGTGCTTTCACTCTAGTGGTAGCATGAGACGGAGTCTACAACCCACACAAGTGGCTCAGGTAGTGCAGCTCATCCAGGATGGCACTCAATGCGAGCTGTGGCAAGAAGGTTTGCTGTGTCTGTCAGCGTAGTGTCCAGAACATGGAGGCGCTACCAGGAGACAGGCCAGTACATCAGAGACGTGGAGGCCGTAGAGGGCAACAACCCAGCAGCAGGACTGCACTCCGCCTTTGTGCAAGGAGGAGCAGGAGGAGCACTGCCAGAGTCCCTGCAAAAAATGACCTCCAGCAGGCCACAAATGTGTATGTGTCTGCTCAACGGTCAGAAACAGACTCCATGAGGGTGGTAAGGGCTCCGACGTCACAGGTGGGGGTTGTGTTACAGCCCAACACCGTGCAGGACGTTTGGCATTTGCCAGAGAACACCAAGATTGGCAAATTCGCCACTGGCGCCCTGTGCTCCACAGATTAAGCAGGTTCACACTGAGCACATGTGACAGACGTGACAGAGTCTGGAGACGCCGTGGAGAACGTTCTCTGCGCCTGCAACATCCTCCAGCATGACCGGTTTGGCGTTGGGTCAGTCATGGTGTGGGGTGGATTTCTTTGGGGGGCGCACTAGCCCTCCTGGCTCGCCAGAGGAGCCTGACTACTATTAGGTACCGAGATGAGATCCTCAGACCCCTTGAGATACCATATGCTGGTGCAGGTTGGCCTGGGTTCCTCCTAATGCAAGACAATGCTAGACCTCATGTGGCTGGAGTGTCAGCAGTTCCTGCAAGAGGAAGGCATTGATGCATGGACTGGCCCCGCCCGTTCCCAGACCTGAATCCAATTGACCACACCTGGGACATCATGCTCGCTCCATCCACCAACGCCACGTTGCACCACAGACTGTCCAGGAGTTGGCGGATGCTTTAGTCCAGGTCTGGGAGGAGATCCTCAGGAGACCATCCGCCACCTCATCAGGAGCATGCCCAGGTGTTGTAGGGAGGTCATACAGGCACGTGGAGGCCACACACACTACTAAGCCTCATTTTGACTTGTTTTAAGGACATTACATCAAAGTTGGATCAGCCCGTAGTGTGGTTTTCCACTTTAATTTTGAGGGTGACTCCAAATCCCAGACCTCCATGGGTTGATAAATTTGATTTCCATTGATAATTTTTGTGTGATTTTATTGTCAGCACATTCAACTATGTAAAGAAAAAAGTATTTAATAAGATTATTTCATTCATTCAGATCTAGGATGTGTTATTTTAGTGTTCCCTTTATTTTTGAGCAGTGTATATATTTTTTAATACATTTGCAAAAACTATAAAAACCTGTTTTTGCTTTGTCATTATGGGGTATTGTGTGTAGATTGAGGAGGGGAAAAAACTATTTAATCAATTTTAGAATAAGGCTGTAACGTACAAAATGTGGAAAAGTCAAGGGGTCTGAATAATTTCAGAATGCACTGTATTTGACCCTCTCTGACTGTGTATGTGTGTTTGTATGTGTGTTTGTGTGCGTGTGACTGTGTGTCTGTGTGTTTGTGTGCGTGTGTCTGTGTGAATGTGTGTGTAGCAGCACAAGGTCTGGTGAAAGCCTTGCTACAGGTGGATCCAACAGAGAGACTGACAGCAGCGCAGACTCTGAAGCATCCCTGGATTCAGACCAGTACAGACCAGTACAGACCAGTACAGACCAGTACAGACCACTACAGACCACTACAGACCAGTACAGACCACTACATACCATCACAGACCAGTACAGATGATTACAGACCATTACAGACCAGTACAGACCACTACAGACCAGTACAGACCATTACAGACCATTACAGACCATTACAGACCAACACAGATCAGTACTGACCAGTACAGACCATTACAGACCAGTACAGACCACTACAGACCATTACAGACCCGTACAGACCAGTACAGACCATTACAGACCATTACAGACCAGTACAGACCAACACAGATCAGTACTGACCAGCAGAGCCCAGCAGAGCTCAGAACAGATCATTACCGACCAGCACAGAGTCCAACCCCTACAGACTAGTACCGACCAGCACAACCCAGTAAAGAGCAGCACAGATCACTACAGACCATCAGAGAGCATCAAAATCATCAACCCAACTCAACTCATCGACAGCCCCAATCAACCAGTCGTCTGCTCCAACAAGAGCACACCTCAACCCCCACATCCAATCCCCCCAGCCCACCACCCACCCAGCCAGCCCACTGTTCTCACTCCACCACCCAACAGGGCCCATCAACTCCCCCCCAGCACCCCAGCAGCACATCTCAACCCCCCCACCCAATCTCGTCACACTCTGTCCTATCCACAGCACCACCCCAACCCAGCCCCCACCAACCAGGCAGAACCCCTCAATCCCTCCTTCCACTTTCCCCAGCCTCCCTCGAAACACCCACCCTGTCCCAGCTCACCAAAAACCCTGTCTCATCCCACCAAAAACCCTGTCTCATCCCACCAAAAACCCTGTCTCATCCCACCAAACACCCTGTCCCAGCTCACCAAACACCCTGTCCCAGCTCACCAAACACCCTGTCCCAGCCCACCAAACACCCTGTCTCATCCCACCAAAAACCCTGTACCAGCCCACCAAACACCCTGTCTCATCCCACCAAACACCCTGTCCCAGCCCACCAAACACCCTGTCTCAGCCCACCAAACACCCTGTCTCATCCCACCAAAAACCCTGTCCCAGTCCACCAAACACCTTGTCCCAGCCCACCAAACACCCTGTCTCATCCCACCAAACACCCTGTCCCAGCCCACCAAACACCCTGTCCCAGCCCACCAAACACCCTGTCCCAGCTCACCAAAAACCCTGTCCCAGCCCACCAAACACCTTGTCCCAGCCCACCAAACACCCTGTCCCAGCCCACCAAACACCTTGTCCCAGTCCACCAAACACCCTGTCCCAGCCCACCAAACACCCTGTCCCAGCTCACCAAAAACCCTGTCCCAGCCCACCAAACACCTTGTCCCAGCTCACCAAACACCCTGTCCCAGCCACCAAACACCCTGTCCCAGTCCACCAAACACCCTGTCCCAGCCCACCAAACACCCTGTCCCAGCCCACCAAACACCCTGTCCCAGCCCACCAAACACCCTGTCTCAGCCCACCAAACACCCTGTCCCAGCCCACCAAACACCCTGTCCCAGCCCACCAAACACCCTGTCCCACTCCACCAAACACCCTGTCCCAGCCCACCAAACACCCTGTCCCAGCTCACCAAATACCCTGTCTCAGCCCACCAAACACCTGTCCCAGTCCACCGAAACACCCTGTCCCAGCCCACCAAACACCCTGTCCCAGCCCACCAAACACCTTGTCCCAGCCCACCAAACACCCTGTCCCAGCCCACCAAACACCCCTGTCCCAGCCCACCAAACACCCTGTCCCAGCCCACCAAACAACCCTGTCCCAGTCCACCAAACACCCTGTCCCAGCCCACCAAACACCCTGTCCCAGCCCACCAAACACCCTGTCCCAGCCACCAAACACCCTGTCCCAGCCCACCAAACACCCTGTCCCAGCCC